>NC_084484.1:117855476-118180476 GCF_030035675.1 Rhineura floridana | reverse complement strand
GCCAAGTTTGTTTTTTCTAACAGCTAGAGTCATTGCTTAAGTAGCAACATATTGTAATCAGTCTGATTTTACAACAAACTGCAGTTTCAGATTCAACTGTTAATGCGCCCAAGATAGAATTAGCGCATAACCTCCAGTTTGAAACACAAAAGGGTTTCTTCTCCATCATATGACATTGACCAGTCAAAAGGCTTTGAAATTAATAAAAATAAATTTGACACAGATTTCTATGATGAATAATGAGAGAAATATACTTGTCTAGGTTAGATTATTTGTAGCAACACAGGAAACAGTAGCAACACAGGAAAGAAGCAAAGTAAGAAGAACACCAGCAAACATACAAAACAGTAATTTTCCATCTTTGGAGATGGCACGTGTTGCTATCACTCACCATATTATTATTATTATTTATTAAATTTATATACCGCCTGACTAGCAATAGCTCTCTGGGCGGTGAACATAAAATAGCATAAAAATACAATGAATAACAAAATAATACTAAAATACAATCAACAATCCAATCCAATAAACATTTTTAAAAGTTAATCAGTGTCACTTAAAATGCTTCAGAGAATAGGAAGGTTTTGACCTGGCGCCGGAAGGAGAGCAGAGTCGGCGCCAGGCGTACTTCCTCGGGGAGACTGTTCCATAGTTCGGGGGCCACCACTGAGAAGGCCCTAGATCTTGTCATCACCCTCCGGGCCTCTCTGTGAGTTGGAACCCGGAGGAGGGCCTTCATAGCAGAACGTAGTGCACGGGCCGGTTCATATCGGAAGAGGCGTTCCGCAAGGTATCGTGGTCCCGCACCGTATAAGGCTTTATAGGTTAATACCAACACTTTGAATCTAGCCCGGAAACATATTGGCAACCAGTGCAAGCTGGCCAGAACAGGTGTTATATGCTCGGACCGCTTGGTCCTTGTCAGCAATCTGGCTGCCGCATTTTGCACTAGTTGTAGCTTCCGAACTGTCTTCAAAGGTAGCCCTACGTAAAGCGCATTACAGTAATCCAAACGTGAGGTTACCAGAGCATGTACCACTGATGTAAGGTCCTCTTTACTCAAATAGGGACGTAGCTGGGCTACCAACCGAAGTTGGTAAAACGCATTCCTAACCACTGAGGCTACTTGAGCCTCAAGTGAGAGGGAAGAGTCTAAAAAGACTCCCAGACTATGAACCCGCTCCTTTAGGGGGAGTGTAACCCCGTCCAGGACAGGGTATATATCCGCCATCCGATCAGAGAACCCGTCCACCAACAGCATCTCAGTCTTGTCTGGATTGAGTTTCAGTTTGTTAACTCTCATCCAGTCCATTGTCGCGTCCAGGCAACGGTTCAGCCTCACCTGAAGAAGATGAAAAGGAGAAGTAGAGCTGCGTGTCATCAGCATACTGATGACAACGCACTCCAAATGCTTGGGGGCACATATTACCAAATTCTGCCAAGCTACACAGGAAGTGGATTGGACTGTGAAAGACCAACCCACATTGTGTTTGCATTTTGACAAATTTGTAGGGCAGTACAATATCTCAGAGAGGAGTTCAGGTCTCCTGCTCCCCTGCTGCATTCTCCATAGCTGCCCAATTTTCCTGCTTTTTAAAGTTTGATAGAAATATCTGTTGGCTATAGGTACATTCTTCAACCACAAGGTTTTTTTGTCAATTACTGAATTTATTTTAATACAACAGATCTGCAGTGGGGAACCAATGTGTGATATACTGACTGCACATAGCAAACCAACCCTGCCAAGCAAGGATGAGAGGTAGCATTTCATCTACATGTTCCCTTAAGCCCCATCCTTTCAGATGAGTAGGGCGACCCTGCTTCACCCCCTGCCAGGACCTCACAACTCTGAGGGAGTGTTACAGGTTGGCCTTAAGGTGCTCCGTACCCTGCCAGCAGGTCCCTCAGCCCTGAAGGCAAGTCTCAGGATTACACCTTCTCCCTTAAAGGTGCCTAAGAGCAGAGCTTGGAAAAGTTACTTTTTTGAACTACAACTCCCATCAGTCCCAGCCAGCA
The DNA here is from genome assembly GCF_030035675.1 of Rhineura floridana. Classification (NCBI taxonomy): domain Eukaryota; kingdom Metazoa; phylum Chordata; class Lepidosauria; order Squamata; family Rhineuridae; genus Rhineura; species Rhineura floridana. Next base: position 118,178,460 of record NC_084484.1, on the reverse strand, counting down.
TGGCCACTGGATTGGGCTGTTGGGAGTTGTAGTTCAAAAAAGTAACTTTTCCAAGCTCTGCCTAAGAGTAGTAGCCAAACTTGAACTATCTGAAAACTTCCTGTACCTACCACTTGTTAAGGACACCCATCACAAAACCAATGCAGACTAAGCAAGACAGTCAATTAGTTAACTGTCAAAAAATTCCTAGTCAGCCCCAAAAAGTCAACCAGCTAATTCCTGAACTGAATAAACATCAGGAGGATGGGTGCCCCCCCCACACACAAAGCAGACTACTGAAGGAAAAGAGGGAGGTGTATGGATCAGTGTTCTTATTCTGTATGCTGATGATTAAAATGTGATCATGATATCACATCACAGAGTTTGCTGATCATGTCAAAGTTCTTTTTGCTAGCCTTGAAATTCTTTGGATTATTATTATTTATTTATTGTAAGCAGATGGAGTGGGGGGAGAAAACTGTTCACATCAGTAAATCATAGCTCACCTGTAGAACATGGTTTGTATACAACAGATTCCAGGTTCAATCTCTGGTATTGTCAGTTAAAAGGCTTTCAGGAAAATGTACTTTGAGGCTTCCTTTTTCACTTAATTAGTGATCTTGTGTTATGTTGCTATGTGTGTTCTTCCTTTTTGTCACTTGTATTTTTAACTTTACTTTAAAATATAATTACATTTTGTTAAAAAAAGTTTAAGTACTTGGAAAATCGCTCCTGTCAGGAAAAAGTACTTTGATGCTCCCTTTTTCACTTAATTAATGATATTGTGTTGCTATGTATGTTCTTCCTTTTTGTTACTTGTATTTTTAACTTTATTTTAAAATAAAATTCCATTTTTTAAAAAAATGTTTCTTTAAGTACTTCAAGAACTGCTGCCAGTTAGAGTTGATAGCACTGAGCTATCTGACTCAGCAAAAGGCAGTTTCATATATTCATATTAATCAAAATGGAAAATTTTGGAAGCAAAATTTTCATCTGTGGGTTTGTGCGAACTTGATCTTCCAGGTCATAATGTAATGATGTCAAAACATTTATTCAGAAAAATAAAGGTGTTTTTTAAGATAAGATATTAGGACTACATACCACATTCGTAAGTTTCAGCATATGTCAGAAGGAGCTTATACTAGTGACTAATGATGAAGGTGAACATCTAGGTTGCACTTTATATTAAAGTTCTGCTTATAAATAGTTTATGAAGGGCTAACAGAAGATTAATAGCTGTTATAAGCATGCAACAGCCATGACCATTGTGTGTTATTGAGTTATAGGCAGTTGTAAGCACATCAGTACAAGATGTTATAAATCATAGCGTGAGCAACCTGTAGGAGTCTGTAACAATCTATAATTGATTCATTCTAATATTCATGCATTAATTTTTTATAAGCTGTTTACAGTATTCATACATCCTTTATAAGCTGCTTAAAAATGGAACATCGTTATGAAATGTGATAGGCCATTATATTAACACTGAAGGCATTAGTTCTCTGATATATCTGAAAAGAAATAATCTATTAAAATATTATGTACTTTGACTTATATTGGCATCAAAACAACGTCACAGCATGGAGGGCCTTGTACAGTGTGAAATTTCAGTTTTAAGCTGAGGAGAAAAAACAAATTACCTTAATATCTGTTAAAATATTGTATTCTTAGAATTTCACTAGAACACTTGTATCAATCCCAGTTTCCTAGAAAATTCTAACTTGAAAAAAAATATATTCACAAAGGCTGTATTGGCCTGGAATATTGAGTGGGTTCATGTTGGTTTAATCTGTATACCAACTAGATGAATTATGATCCTGAGTGGTGATCAATACCAGTCAGATGCAGCTACCATTTTGTTATAGACATATACTACGTATAATTTATATTATTCTCTAACATTCATTGATTATATGATATTACTATGAGTACAAGCTTGAGAATGTGGGGAAAAATTAAACTAATAGGAGCATATAGAAAATTTCACAGGGGAACCTATAGTGTGATCTGCAAACTACTAAAGTAGATATTGATCAATATCTACTGGTCACCCAGTGTGGCTGAATGGGGATTTGAACTCTGGTCTCCCAGATCCTAGTCCAACACTCTAACCACTACACCATACTGGCTAGCGGGGGGTGCATATCCCTACTTTGCTGTTCTGGATATAGTCCAAATTCCCCTCTCCATCCCCACCCTTCATGTACAATTAGGGGGTTTTCTGTCCCTTTTTCCCCATGCAGCAAATTAAACACTGTTTTTGCACTATTCATCACACTTACATTTAGTCATCACATAAGGAATCATGTTCAACATGCAGTGTCTTTTGTTAAGCAGATAGCCTGGCACATTCCCCTTTGTTTGGATTTTTTCCTTTTTATTCTAAATACTTTTCTAGATGAGATCACATACATCTAGACAGAGTACATGTTATAGTATTCTGGCCAGGGAGTATATTCTGTATTTCTGTATGGGTTTGTAGAACAGGAATAGTCTTGGACAAATATTTTGTAGGACACACACACCAGTTAATGCAATGGTTCCAAATGTCTCATTATTTTTCAGGGTACCTACCATATTTCTATGAAACAAAACACAACTTCTTAATTATAAGAAAGAAATAACAAGTCACCTTCAGGAAAAGAGACAGAATCCCTGGAGGCCGCAATGTCATATCTACTGCAAATGAAAAAAAGTATAGTGGATCCATTTGTGCACATTCTGTATTAATGTAAGATTGCTTCTTATACTATCTTTTGCAAATTTTCTTTTCTGTTTTTGTTATGAATAATTCAAGTGATAGGGTCTCCCCCCACATTTTCCCTGGGGAGGCTGTTGTACACTACAGCCTATTAGACGTGGTTGTTAGGAAATGTTCCCTGATATTTCACTGCCTACTTACATTGCCTTATATAGGCTTAATGTATATTGACTGCATTAAATCTATCATCTCATATCTGTTATTTTTGTCACCATCCCACCTTCTTTCTCAATTCACCTCCATGTGTTATTTATTCTTTTATATTTCAGTTCAACCTTAGAACTTCATTTACCAACATTAGGGAATAAGTAAGTATTTAAAAAGTTGTTCTGCAGAACAAATAATCTCTTATGAGAATGATGAGGCCATTTCTAGCAGACTTGCATCAATCTAGAGTAATACATAACTCTTTTTAGATGTTAAAACTGAGCATACAGCACACATCTCTTGTAGTTTTCTTTAATTAATTGCAGCTGGGTTGGGGGATTGTTATTAGGATCCATCATGTTGGTAAAGAAGGTTTATGCCTTTCTTTCACAGCCACTGCCATCTCCCGGAAAATCACTCCCTTGTGATATATATTTTTAAAGAAGTTCTCCCTGGTGTCAATGGAAACTTTTAAACCTGTTTGCATGAGGGCAATTGATTTTTAGCAGGATCACAGCTGGAGAGAGAAGGGATAAACATCTCCCTGTGCATTGTGATCCCAATAACGATCCCCCCATGACTGAATTAATGAAAGAAAAACAAGAAATACAACTGCATGCTACACATTAAGCATAACATAAGAACATAAGAAGAGCCTGGTGGATCAGGCCAGTGGCCCATCTAGTCCAGCATCCTGTTCTGACAGTGGCCAACCAGATGCCGGTAGGAAGCCTGCAAGCTTCTGGCAGCTAGTTTTCAGAAGTGTACTGCCTTTGACTATGGTGGCTGAGCACAGCCATCATGGCTAGTAGCCATCAGTAGCCTTATCCTCTGTGAATATGTCTAATCCTCTTTTAAGCCATCCAAGTTGGTGGCCATCACTGCCTCTCATGGGAACAAATTCCATAGTTTAACTATGTCTGCGTAAAGAAGTACTTTCTTTTTTCTGTCCTGAATCTTCCAACATTCCACTTCATTGAATGTCCACCAGTTCTAGTGTTATGAAAGAGGGAGAAAAACATTTCTCTATCCACTTTCTCCATGCTATGCATAATGTTATACACTTCTATCATGTCACCTCTGACTTGCCTTTTCTCTGAACTAAAAAGCCCCAAATGTTGCAACCTTTCCTCATATAGGAACCACAGTAGCACATGGTGTGGTGAGATGGAAGTGCACATTTCCCCTCCTGGCAGGTGAGTGGCTGATGTTTATCAGGAGGGAGAGGAGGAGGGGTAAGGCAGGAGAGAGGGTGGTGCGATGCAAATGCACCTGTAGGAATGCCAGATTGGGTCAGTTGGTGCATTTTGTACTGTGCCGACCTCATCATCATCGCATTCCCCCCTCTCCTGGTAAGCAGCAGTGACTTGCCTATAAGGAGATCAGATAAGTGCCTCTGTCCCACCATGCTATCTACTGCTATGCATGCTGTCCACTACTGGGGGCACTGGAATTCACTTGGCGGGTCTGGTAGCTGGGCCTGAATGCAACTATCTTTCATCCTGATACCAACCTCAATATAAGTAACTTCTGATTAAGATGGCATTGTGTGAAGCTTCCTTGTTTTGAGTTCCACAGTTTGTTTCAGATTGATTGATTGATTGATTGATTGATTATTTGATTTATATCCCACCCTTCCTCCCGGCAGGAACCCAGGGTGGCAAACAAAAGCACTAAAAACTTTAAAACATCATAAAAACAAACTTTAAAATGACCTAGGAGATAGGATCAGAACCAGTGTAAAACAGTGCCTCCAATACCCATCTCACCAAGTCGGCCCAGAAGGATACCATGGTCAATGGTATCAAAAGCTGCTGTGAGATCAAGTAAGAATAACAGGCTCGCACTCCATCTGCCCTTCTCCCGATAAAGGTCATCCATTAGGTTGACCAAGGCCAATTCAGTCCCATAACCAGGCCTGAACCCAGACTGGGATGGGTCAAAATAATCTGTTTTATCCAAGAGTACTTGCAATTACTGTGCCACAACCCTCTCAAACACCTTCCCTAAGAAGGGGGTATTTGCAACCGGTCAGCAGTTGTCACAAACCAATGGGTCCAGGTTGGGCTTTTTCAGGAGCGGTCGGATCATTGCCTCTTTCAAGGCGGCTGGAACTGCTCCCTCCAGCAATGATGCATTGACCACACTGTGGATCTACTCAGTCAAACCACCTTGGCAAGCTTTAATAAGCCAAAAAGGGCAAGGATCAAGAGGATACGTTGCTCCACATCAATGCAAGCACCTTGTCTATGTCATCAGGCTGCATCAACTGAAACCATTCCCAAGAAGTTGCAGCAGAAGTTGCACTGGACATCGCATTGGGGACTACAGTAGATGTGGATGGGGCATCAAGACTACTATGGAGGTGAGCAACTTTATCCTCAAAGTGCCTTGCAAACAATTAAGTGGGCCTCTGAAGGGTCTAAATCTCCATTTCCTGGAGTTGATGTCAACAGACGCCTGACAATACGGAAAAGCACCACTGGACAGCTACTTGAGGATGTGATGGAGGCAGAGAAGTGGGCTTTCTTCACTGTCCTCACCGCCACACAATAGGCACGGTTATGATGTTTTACTCTTGCCCGATCAGACTCACAGCACGTCTTTCGCCACTTGCTCTCTAGCTGTCGTCCAGCCTGCTTCATTGCCCTTAGCTCACTGGTGTACCAAGGTGCAAACTAGGCTCCACAATGCCGGAGAGGGCACTCAGGGGCAACTGTGTCAAGAGCCCGACGCACCTTGCTGTTCCACAGTGTGACAAGTGCTTCAACAGGGTCACCTGCTCTATCTACTGGGAACTCCCCTAGAGCATTCCATTAGTCTCTGTGGATTCCATTAGTCTCTGGGGGCAGACCATCTTAATCTGTTCACCAATTTTGAGTGCTCTGTTTTAACTACTGCTAAATGCTGTAAATAGCTAACTGCTGTATATAGGCAATGAGCATATTTTGCTTTATCCTTTCCATTGCAGATTTAAAAGTGACCTGGTATCTTATCTATTTTAACTATTGCAAGCTAGTTGCCTGGCTGGGAGCCCAATGTTGTATGGGAGTGTTCTTGAGTCTCTGTTGTTTTTGAATCCAATATATTGTAGGGGTTTTCTTTGTGCAAGAACTGGGATTAGAATTTCTTTCTTTTTTCTCTCCCTCCGCTGGATTACTTGTACCAACCTCCATTGAACACAACAAACAGCATTTCAAAGGAGGAACTGTATTTAATAACAGCAGAGAAAAGAGTCAAGAACAGTAAGATGGGGAAACTCAAAAGATGTAGGAGTTTCGATAAGGATGATATTGTGGTGTTCCCAAGTACCAAGCAAAGCAGATTGCCCAATGAGCTATGTCTAGCCCTGGAAAAATTGCAATCCCAGTTTAGACCTGTTTTGACACTTTTACTCAGAAGTGATTGAACAGAGATCTGAGCAGGACAAGATTGGCAATATGCCTTCCTCACTAATGGTTGAACAGAAAAGGCTGGCTTGGAAAAGCAGACTTGCTGGTGAACCATTGCTTGCTGATTAGCCAGACCATTCAAACTATTTATAAATGGCTAGATAAAATGGTAAATAAACTGGATTGTCTGATCCAACACATCCAGAAAGTACAGAATGAGAGCAACCATGTGTTCCATGATAATCCAACAAATGTTAAAGAAGCAAGAATTATTTCTTAATCAAACAGTCTGATTACTGAGAGTTGTAGTTCATCTATTTCCTTACAAGGGACCACTCCTCAATTGGAGTTTTATTTTCTGGGTTAAATAGGGCTATGCATGGAGCCCCCAACCTGATTTGTGGCCTCAATTTGTAAAGACAAATAATGCCCAAATTGATCTGTACATGTAGCCATTCTGACCCAATCCAGATCTGGATCCAGATATTACAAATATCCAGAAATCCCATTAGCTTGCATTGCAAAACCAAAATGGCCATAGCTTTCTTGTTGCTTGATGTAGGAACATAAATTTTGGGGACGTGGTATCCCCTAACGAGCAAATTAACTCTGCCAAATTTCATCTGGGTAGCCCTAGGAGTTTTCATGTTAGATACATTTAACTTTTAACATGTTTTAAAATTAAAATGGACATAACTTTCTTCTTGTTTCACATATGAACATGAGCTTTGGGTGACATGAAAGCCTCTATGGAGGGAACTAAACCTGCCAAATTTAAGCTGGGTAGCTCCAGGGGGTTCCATGCTAGCCATCTTTAAACTGTTTTTTCCAAAACAGATGTTTTAATCAAGACTGTGTGTGTTTGTGCTCATTCAATCAGGCCAATTCTCAGGCTAAGAAGAAGCTGACTGGGTAATAATAAAACTGTGTAGTTACCTTCCAAGGCTATATCACACACTGAAATAATCATCATCAGAATAGTGAAGGAGGGGTGGAAAGAAAAGAAAACATAAGCTTAAGAACCTTAAAAAAGATGCATGCCACTAACACACACACACAGAGTGTAACAATTATAAAAGGGAAAAAGATAGAGTAGATCGGCTTAGAAGACAAGATTTATTGATGCAGTACAGGGTCTCTGCTAAACTAAAGCATTGTATTCTGCTTGGAGGGAGAACTAACTAACATCAAACTGAGCCATACAGAGGATCAGTCTCATCCAGCCACACAAAGCACAATTGGACAGCAAAGAACCCTTCCACTTCTCCCAACCATTTCTCTGTGCTGATTTGCAGGAAGAACTATCAATTAAAGGGAGAGACTCAGTGTTTTCCTTACATGGTGTGATCCCACGCAAGAGCACAATGATTGGAAGGCAAGCTTTCTCTCCTGATATGCAGAAAAAGCTTTCAAAGTGCAGTATCCTCCCCCTTGGCTTGAGTGCATATGGAGACGAACTCCCAGTGGATGCAACCAAACATTGGTAAGTGCCTATAGTAAGCTGTATTCAGGGGCAGTGAAGGCAGCAAAAAAAACAATATTTTGCTGCCACTATTAAATCATCAATTTGCCGCCCAGCAGAGCTTTTTAGAGTTATCTAGGGGCTACTACATGCTGGCCCCAAGGACATGATAGAACCCTCTGAGGCCCGCTGTAATGAATTTGCTAGGCACTTTCAGGATAAAATCTTAGGCATCCACCAGGACTTAGACTCCAGTGTTATAGCAGGTGAATCAAGTGAGGTATCCAGAGCACAGGCTTGTTTTGATTTCTTGGATGAGTTTCAGTTGGTACAGCTTGAGGACGTTGACAAGGTGCTTGGACAGGTTTGTGCAACCACTTATTTGCTGGATCCTTGTCCTTCTTGGCTAATAAAAGCTAGCAGGGATGGAATAGCCAGCTGGGCCAGGGAAGTGATTAATGCCTGTTTGTGAGAGGGAGTGGTCCAAGGCCCCCTGAAAGAGGCGGTAGTGAAACCACTCTTGAAAAAATCTTTCCTGGATCAGAAAATCTTAACTATAGGCCCGTGGCAAATATTCCGTTTCTGGGCAAGGTCCTGGAATGAGTGGTTGCAGGCCAACTCCAGACACTCTTAGATGAGACCAATTATCTGGATCCATTTCAGTCGGGTTTCAGGCCTAGTTTTGGCATGGAAACAGCCTTGGTCACCCTGTATGATGACCTTTGTTGGGAGAGAAACAGGAGCAGTGTGACTTTCTTGATTTTCCTTGATCTCTCAGCAGCTTTCAATACCATCGACCATGGTATCCTTCTGGGATGACTGGCTGAGTTGGAGTGAGAGGTACTGCATGGCAGAGGTTCAGCTTCTACTTGGCAGGTTGATTCCAGAAGTTGGTGCTTGGGGAACATTGCTGTGGATTCTCCAGTATGGGGTTCCACAGGGGTCAGTTCTGTCCCCCATGCTGTTCAACATCTACATGAAACCGTTAGGTGCAGTCATCCGGAATTTTGGAGTGCATTGCCATCAGTACACTGATGACACGCAGCTCTACTTCTCCTTCTCATCCTGTTCAGGTGAGGCTGTCAATGTGCTGAACCTGTGCCTGGCTGTGACAATGGACTGGATGAGGGCTAATAAACTGAGGCTCAATCCAGACAAGGCTGAGATGCTGCTAGTGGGTGGTTCTTCTGACTGGATGGTGGATGTCCAACCTGTTCTGGATCAGGTTGCACTCCTCCTGACGGTTAGTAGCTTGGGGGTTCTCCTAGAACCATCTCTGTCACTTGAGGCTCAGGTAGCCTCGGTGGCACAGAGTGCCTTCTATCAACTTCGGTTGGTGGCCCAGCTATGTCCCTATCTGGACAGGGATAGCCTGGCTTTAGTTGTCCACACTCTGGTAACCTCCAAATTAATTACTGCAATGCACTCTATGTGGGGCTACCTTTGAAGACAGTTCGGAAACTGCAGCTTGTACAAAATGCAGCAGCCAGACTGGTAATAGAGACCAGATGGTTCTAACATATAAAACCAGTTCTGGCCAGCTTGCATTGGCTGCCTATATGTTTCCAAGCCCGATTCAAGCTGCTGGTTTTAACCTATAAAACCTTACATGGCTTGGGACCACAATACCTGATGAAATGCCTCTCCCAACATGAACCCACCCGCACACTGCACTCAACATCCAAGGCCCTCCACTGGAGGATGGCAACAAGGGAAAGGGCCTTTTCAGTGGTGGGCCCCAAATTATGGAATGATCTCGCCAATGAAGTTCGCCTGGCACCAACATTGTTATCTTTTCAGCACCAGATCAAGACTTTACTTTTCTCCCAGGCATTCTAACAGCATGTGCTGAGCTCTGACCCCAGGTCTTTTATCTGGTTTATCTGTGCTTCATGGTTTTACAATTTGTATGGTTTTTTAAACTTTGTATTTGTTTTTAATGTTCAATATTTGTAATTTTTGTAAACTGCCCAGAGAGCTTTGGCTATGGGGCAGTATATAAACATAATAAATAAATAAATATGGTGTTTCTGTGTGTGGAATGTAACGCAGCCCGACAGCCAGCAAAACAGTCAGAGACATCATGAGCGCAACTTTTTTTTTTTTTAAAAAAATCTGAATAGGCTTTGTTTTTTAAATGAATATCTGGAAATGCTTTATCCACCCTGAATGAGGCTGTGACTGAGCCCAATTTGTAACATTGAGAAAAAGGTCCCAGAGAGGCCTGATTTGGTTCATGTTTCATTATTAGCCCTAGGCCTAAACAACATTTGAAATTATTACTGAGTCCTTCTTCAGGCAATATAGACCTAAAATAAATCAAGAGGCTCTTTAATAATGGAACTTTATAATAATTCATTTAATTTTTGGAACCTGAAGAATTTCAGCACTAATAATGGGAAAGAAAGACAAATTAGCCCAGAAAGGGGTGGTTCCTCATCGGCATTTTGAAGACACAGCAATGAATTCTTTGCTTCTACCTAAAAAGGAGGACATGTGGGAAAAAGTCTCTTCTCCTTCAACTAGATTTACTACCTATACAGGCAGAAGTGACAATTTAATTTGATGGGATAAACCAACTATACCAACTACTGAAGGCATACAGGCCACTCAGAAAAATCTTAAGGTCTATAGTCAAGTACAGCCAGGGCCTGTGAGGAAGATGAGTTAGACTTTACATCACTGATTCTCTCCCCCACACACTTACCACAGAAGCACCTAGACTCCAAACAGCTGGATGCCAGCTTCCTGCTCATTACAAGGGGGAAGACAACCACCTGTGACCCACAACTGACTCAGGAAGCCAAAGCCAAGGCCTGCGAGGAAGGTGAGAGGGACTCCACATCACCAATTCCGCCCTCCCTGCAGAAGCACCTGCACTCTGAGCCACCATGGACAACAGCTGCCCACTCATTGTCAGTCTCTGGTGGCTGCACCAAGGTGATATATGGTGCTGTAAAACAATTAGCCGGCAGCTGCCTAAGCAGCGCCTTCGTTGTAAAGCAGGTAAGCAAGGGAGAGGGTCAAGGGGTCTCAGTGCACATACCAGTTTGTCTTCGAAAAGGCAAAGTCAGTTAAGAAAGCAAGGTTCAATATTCTAACAAGGTAATCTGGGTTTCATGGCATGGTTTCAGGCCTGGTCATGGGACAAAGACTGCCTTGGTTGCCCTGCCTGATGACCTACGCTGAGCATCAGACAGGGGGAGTGCATCCCTGTTGGTGCTGCTGGATCTTTCTGCAGCCTTCGATACCATTGACCATGCTATCCTTCTGGGCCGTCTAGCTGGGATGGGTTTGGGAGGCACTGTTTTGCGGTGGTTCTGATCCTATCTGATGGACAGGACCCAGAAAGTAGTGATGGCAGACTACTGCATCAGCTGCCTGTATGTTTCCGAGCTCGATTCAAGGTGCTGGTTTTAACCTATAAAGCCTTACACGGCTTGGGACCACAATACCTGATGGAATGCCTCTCCCGACACAAACCCACCCATACACTACACTCAACATCCAAGACCCTCCTCTGGGTGCCTACTCCAAGGGAAGTTGGCAACTTCTCCAAGGGAAGTTGGCAACCAAGGAGAGGGCCTTCTTAGTGGTAGCCCCCAAATTATGCAATTAATTTTATTTTTATTTATTTATTTTATTTATTAAATTTATATACCGCCCGACTAGCAATAGCTCTCTGGGCGGTGAACATAAAATAGCATAAAAATACAATGAATAACAAAATAATACTAAAATACAATCAACAATCCAATCCAATAAACATTTTTAAAAGTTAATCAGTGTAACTTAAAATGCTTCAGAGAATAGAAAGGTTTTGACCTGGCGCCGGAAGGAGAGCAGAGTCGGCGCCAGGCGTACTTCCTTGGGGAGACTGTTCCATAGTTCGGGGGCCACCACTGAGAAGGCCCTAGATCTTGTCATCACCCTCCGGGCCTCCCTGTGAGTTGGAACCCGGAGGAGGGCCTTCGTAGCAGAACATAGTGCACGGGCCGGTTCATATCGGAAGAGGCGTTCCGCAAGGTATCGTGGTTCCGCACCGTATAAGGCTTTATAGGTTAATACCAACACTTTGAATCTAGCTCGGAAACATATTGGCAACCAGTGCAAGCTGGCCAGAACAGGTGTTATATGCTCGGACCTCTTGGTCCTTGTCAGCAATCTGGCTGCCGCATTTTGCACTAGTTGTAGCTTCCGAACTGTCTTCAAAGGTAGCCCTACGTAAAGCGCATTACAGTAATCCAAACGTGAGGTTACCAGAGCATGTACCACTGATGTAAGGTCCTCTTTACTCAAATAGGGACGTAGCTGGGCTACCAACCGAAGTTGGTAAAACGCATTCCTAACCACCGAGGCTACTTGAGCCTCAAGTGAGAGGGAAGAGTCTAAAAAGACTCCCAGACTACGAACCCAGTGCTTTTGGGGGAGTGTAACCCCGTCCAGGACAGGGTATATATCCACCATCTGATCAGAGAACCCGTCCACCAACAGCATCTCAGTCTTGTCTGGATTGAGCTTCAGTTTGTTAACTCTCATCCAGTCCATTGTCGCGGCCAGGCAACGGTTCAGCAAATCGACAGCCTCACCTGAAGAAGATGAAAAGAAGTAGAGCTGCGTGTCATCAGCATACTGATGACAACGCACTCCAAAACTCCTGATGACCTCTCCCAACGGCTTCATGTAGATATTAAAAAGCAGGGGGGACAAAACTGACCCCTGCGGGACCCCATATTGGAGAGCCCGCGGTGTCGAGCAATGTTCCCCAAGCACTACCTTCTGGAGACGACCCGCCAAGTAGGAGCGGAACCACTGCCAAGCAGTACCTCCAACTCCCAACTCCGCGAGCCTCTCCAGAAGGATACCATGGTCGATGGTATCAAAAGCCGCTGAGAGATCAAGGAGAATCAACAGAGTTACACTCCCTCTGTCTCTTTCCCGACATAGGTCATTGTACAGGGCGACCAAGTCTGTCTCAGTGCCAAAACCGGGCCTAAAACCTGATTGAAATGGATCTAGATAATCAGTTTCATCCAATAGCGCCTGGAGCTGGCCAGCAACCACCCATTCCAAGACCTTGCCCAGGAATGGAACATTCGCCACTGGCCTGTAGCTGTTAAAATTGTCTGGGTCCAAGGAAGGCTTTTTCAGGAGTGGTCTCACCACTGCCTCTTTCAGACAGCCCGGGACCACTCCCTCTCGTAAAGAGGCATTTATCACTTCCTTGGCCCAGCTACCTGTTCCATTCCTACTAGTTTTTATCAGCCAGGAGGGGCAAGGATCCAGTACCGAAGTGGTTGCACGTACCTGTCCAAGCACCTTGTCCACGTCCTCGAGTTGAACCAACTGAAGCTCATCCAACAAAACAGGACAAGACTGTGCTCCGGACATCTCACTAGGATCTACCGCTATAACTTGAGAGTCTAGGTCCTGGCGGATACATGAGATCTTATTCTGGAAGTGATCGGCAAACTGATTACAGCGGGCCTCCGATGATTCCACCGTGTCCAGAGGGTTTGAATGGAGAAGCCCCCGGACAACTCGAAAGAGCTCCGCTGGGCGGCAAAGAGATGATTTAATAGTGGCAGCAAAATGATGTTTTTTAGCTGCCTTCACTGCTCCTACATAGAGCTTAGTCGAAGCACTAACCAGCGCATAATTGTATCCGTCGGGAGTTTGTCTCCATTTCCGCTCAAGCCTCCTCCTATCTTGCTTCATCGCTCTCAGCTCCGGAGTATACCATGGAGCTGTATGAGCTCTACACAGGAGAGGGCGTGCAGGAGCGATCGTGTTTACAGCCCGGGTCATCTCCATATTCCACAGAGCGACCAGGGCTTCAGCAGGAGCGCCAGTCCTATCAGCCGGAAAATCCCCCAGAGCCCTTTGAAAACCTTCAGGATCCATTAGTCTCCGGGGGCGGACCATTTTAATAGGTCCCCCACCCTTGCAGAGGGAAGAGGTTACTGAAAGTCTAAACTTCAGCAAGCAGTGGTCTGTCCATGACAAAGGGAGTGTTGTAAAACTCCCCACATCCAGATCACTTTCCCCATGCTCAGTAGCAAAAACAAGGTCTAGAGTGTGCCCCGATACATGTGTTGGACAACTAACATATTGAGACAGCCCCATGGCTGTCATGGAAGCCATGAAGTCCTGAGCCGCGCCAGACAAAGTGGTCTCGGCATGAATGTTGAAACCTCAACAATATATCCGAGACCACTTCCGCCAGCTCAGTTAGGGAAGCCATTGGGCAGCAAGGTGGGAGGTACACCAAAAGGATTCCCAGCCTGTCCCTCTGGCCCAACACAAGGTGCAAACACTCCAGGCCAGTAACTGAATGAACATGGTGCTTGGTGAGTGAGATGGAACTCTTATAGACTAAAGTAATAACAACAGAAGATTTATGTAACTTTACAGTTGACAATGAGGACATTGAACTTGTCAAGGATTATCAATACCTTGGCACAGTCATTAACCAAAATGGAGACAACAGTCAAGAAATCAGAAGAAGGTTAGGGCTGGGTAGGGCAGCTGTGAGAGAACTAGAAAAGGTCCTCAAATGCAAAGATGTATCACTGAACACCAAAGTCAGGACCATTCAGACCATGCTATTCCCGAACTCTATGTATGGATGTCAAAGTTGGACAGTGAAAAAGGCAGATAAGAGAAAGATCAACTCATTTGAAATGTGGTGCTAGAGGAGAGCTTTGCGCATACCATGGACTGCGAAAAAGACAAATAATTAGGTGTTAGAACAAATTAAACCAGAACTGTCACTAGAAGCTAAAATGATGAAACTGAGGTTATCAGACTTTGGACACATCATGAGAAGACATGATTCACTAGAAAAGACAATAATGCTGGGGAAAACAGCAGGGAGTAGAAAAAGAGGAATTTATTTATTTATTTATTTATTTAAAACATTTATAGCCCGCTCTATTTTCCCAGAAACTCAGAGCGACGAATAGCCTAATGAAACATATAAATAAAATACACAACTACAACAATAAAAATTACAATCTCCATACTTAAAATTGCCAAATATAACAATCAAATATTAAGAAATTCTATTATTCATTCAAATTAAACGCAACCCGGAATAAAAATGTCTTGACCAGGCGGCGAAATGTCAGAAGCGAAGAGGCAGACCGTACCTCCAGAGGTAAAAAAAATTCCAGAGTCTAGGAGCGATAACTGAAAACGCCTTATCTCTCGTCCCTGATAAATGAACTAGTGAAACTGAAGGAATTGTAAGAAGGAAGTCATTAGAGGATCTCAAGGGATGGGGGGGTTCATAAGCAGACAACCAATCGGACAGATAGACAGGGACTAAGCTGTGAAGGGCTTTAAAGGACAGCACCAGCACCTTGAATTGGGTCTGGAAGCAAATCGGTAACCAATGGAGTTGCTGTAACAGGGGAGTTGTGTGGGCACGAAAACTAGCCCCGGTCAGCATCCTAGCTGTCGCACATTGAACCAATTTTAGCTTCTGAACAGTCTTCAAGGGCAGTCCGACGTAGAGTGCGTTGCAGTAGTCCAACCGGGATGTAACTAGGGCATGTGCCACTTTTGTCAACTCAGACGTCTCCAGAAATGGGCGCAGCTGGCGAACCAGTCTGAGCTGTGCGAAGACACTTCTGGACACAGCCGAGACCTGGGCTTCCAAATTCAAGGCCGAGTCCAGGAGCACACCCAAGCTGCAAACCTGGGTCTTCGGGGGGAGTGTAACCCCATCCAACACAGGTAAATTCCCCATTGCCAGTTTCGTCCCACGATTGACGTAGAGCATTTCTGTCTTATCTGGATTTAATTTCAACTTGTTTGCCTTCATCCAATCCATCACTGCAGACAGACACTGGTTCAGGGGTAGGACGGCTTCCTTGGCATCAGGAGGGAAGGAGAAATAAAGCTGAGTATCGTCAGCATATTGATGATAACGAACTCCAAATTCCCGGATGACCTCACCCAGCGGGTTCACGTAGATATTAAATAACAACGGAGATAAAACAGAACCCTGTGGAACACCACAAGTCAGAGGCCAAGGGGATGAACAGGAATCTCCTAGTCTAACCCTCTGGGACCGATCCCCCAGGAAGGAATGGAGCCAGCACAAAACAGTGCCCCCTAGTCCCATCCTGGATAGACGGTCCAGAAGGATACCATGGTCGATGGTATCAAAGGCCACAGAGAGATCCAAGAGAACCAACAGGGACACACTCCCCCTGTCTAGTTCCCTGCGGAGGTCATCAACCAAGGCGACCAAAGCTGTTTCAGTCCCGTGGCCAGGTCTGAAACCAGATTGGAATGGATCAAGGTAGTCCGTTTCAACTAAAAACCGTTGGAGTTGAGTAGCCACCACCCATTCCACTATTTTACCCAAAAAAGGCAGATTGGAGACTGGCAGATAATTGCTCAAACATAAAGGGTCTGGGGAGGGTTTTTTCAACAATGGTCTTACACATGCCTCTTTAAGGCACCTTGGAAAAGAGCCCTGGTGAAGAGAGGCATTAACTACACCACAGACCCATGTGGCCAGGCCCCCTCTCGCCTGTTTTACAAGCCAAGAAGGGCAGGGGTCAAGTGGGCAGGTGGTAGGTCTCATCTCTCCCAGAAGTTTTTCTATATCTGCAGGTTGAACAAGTTGAAAGGAATCCATCTTAACAGAACAGACAGAAGCCCGGGGTACATCCTTAGAGACTGCATCAAAATTGGCCTCCAAGTCAGAGCAGATCTGATCGACTTTGTTTGCAAAATAAGAGGCAAATTCTTGACAACAAGTTGGGGAAAGGTCCACATTAATATTGAGATGATCAGGACTAAGCAGACCCTTAACCACTCGAAAGAGTTCCACTGGTTGATTAACGGCTGTGGAAATAGACGCTGAGAAGAAAGCCTTTTGTGTAGTTTATCTTGTATCTGAATAAATTTTGGAGAATAGTTTAACACGAAGTCGGTCAGATTTGTTCCGAGTTTTCCACCAACATTGCTCTAGACCCCTACGGGTACGCCTCATCGCCATCAGTTCATTAGAAAACCATGGAACTGATTTTGCTCTGATGCGCCCAAGGGGCCGCTCAGGAGTGATTGTGTCTAATGCCCTGGTCATCGAGCTGTTCCAAAAGTCGGCCAAAGCATCAACAGGATCGTTTACTTGAACGGCAGGAGACTCCCCAAGAGCTGACAGGAAACCAATTGGATCCATTAATCTCCTGGGGTGGACCATTCTAATTGGTCTCTTTTCCCTATGGTGGGCATGAGTCGCAATTAATCTAAATTTGACCAGGTAGTGATCAGTCCATGACAACGGAGCTATTGAAAGATCAGTCACTCCCAGATCACTATCATCCTGTCCCGCATAAAAAACAAGGTCGAGGGTATGACCAGCTGAATGGGTGGGACCAGATATTAATTGCGACATCCCCATAGTTGTCATAGCGGCCATAAAGTCCTGGGCCTCTCCACAAAGTGCGGACTCTGCATGGACGTTGAAGTCACCAAGAACCAAGAGTCTGGGGGACTCCAACATCAACCCAGTAATCAGCTTCGCGAGCCCTGGCAAAGGGGCCACTAGACAACGGGGAGGATGATAGACCAGTAAAATCCCCATTCTGTCTCTACCACCGAGCTTAAGGTAAAGACATTCGAACCCAGTCAGTTGCGGGATGGGACACCTGGTCATGGAGATAGAATCACAGTAGACCATTGCGACTCCCCCACCCCGACCCCCCGGTCTGGCTTGATGTTGCACACAGAAACCTGGTGGACAGAGACCAGTGAGATTAACCCCACCTAATTCATCCAACCAGGTTTCTGTAATACACGGCAGGTCGGCATGCTCATCCCTGAAGAGGGCCAAATAGTGATGTATGAAGCAGTGGAGAAGGTAACTTTAGAAGTGTTACCAACTTGGCCCCTTGTTGCTGAAGCAGAAGTATAATGACTTTTTGGGAAACTCTCCCTAGGTAAAGCCCCAGGATGGGATATGTTGCCTCCCAAAATCTTTTGTATGGATATAGTGTGACTGGTGCTGATTTTGGCAACACTATTTACAACAATTAATTCATCTGGAATATTGCCAGCTGGTTAGACACTTAGTATTGTAGTCCCCATCAAAAAAGTTATATATTACATTTGTTGGTATCTCATCTGTTTTTGATTCCATAGACTAACAATGTTTAGGGAAGAAATTAGATACCACTTCATTAGATAAATGTTCCTTATACAACGGCTTTATTCCAATACTGATATTAAAATTCTAACTAGCCTGGTGGTCTCCTGTTCAGATTCAATTTCTCCAGTAAAGGAAGTCAATCAAGTCTGTATTCTGGCACCACTTCTATTTCTTCTTTATGTAAAATGATGATACAGCCACAAGAGTGGCTGTATAATATAGCCAGCATGGATTTTTCACATTCCGCAATGTTAAATTGAAAGTATCCCCCATGCCATTCTGATGCTTCCCATAAGCTCATTTCAAAACAAAACCTTATAAAATATATAGGCCTGAACTCAAAAGTGCTTGCTTAACAACCCTCTAAATTTTCATGGCAATACACAAAACAGTCAGAGAGAATCGAGAGTTCAAAGTGTAAAAAGAGAGAGAGAGAGAGAAAATATGCCTTTTTTACTTTTTTCCACCAGTGGTCTCATAATTTGTTGAAATTAATTAAAAATCAGCTATGATCACAGAATACCTGTAATCCTATTACTAACCTTGCCCCATACTCTGACCTACATCTTCTGCAGTTTAAAAGTTTTTTAAATATGCATGGCTGGTTCTTAATTTAAGTAATTTAGCTTTGAACTCAATGGTAAGGCCAGGCATGCTCAGTATGAACCAACTGTCAGCGTTCTAAAAGCCAGACTCACAGCTGTTGGGCTTGCCAAATCAGGGGGCCACACACACACCAGACTTTTATTCCACTTTAGGCAGTCATGGCTTTCCCCAAAGAATCCTGGGAAGTGTCGTTGGTGATGGGTGCTGAGAAGAGACTCCTATTCCCCTGACAGAGCCCCAGTGGCTGGACTGGTTTAACAGTCAGCTGCTCTGATTGAAGGTCTGTGAGGGGAACAGGGCATCTCCTAGCAACTCTCAGCACTCTTCACTAATGACACTCCCCAGGATTATTTGGGAAAAGCCACAAGTATCTAAAGTGACATAAAGGTCTGGTGTGGATGTGGCCAGGGACAGCTTTGGTTTAAATTTGGGTGGGAGACAACATGTGCCTGCTGTAGAATAAAAAGGTGGGAGGAACCCAGAAAGAATGATACTGTTCACAATGTTTTTGTTTTGGAAAGGAAAGGGGCTTCCCCTCTGCCCAGTGCCCACCCACCCAATCTCCTCCCCTCCCTCCCTCCCCTTTCTGCCCTCCTCCTCCCCTTCCTGCACTGCCCCAGGACAGTTTCACCTATCCTAAGCATGATTGCACAGGAGTAAATCCCACTGAACTCAAAAAGCATGCAAATGATCACACCTGCCCTCCCCTCCTCCTCCCTTCTATCCCCTCCCTTTTGCCCCTTCCCTCCCCCTTCCAATCCCCTCCCCTTCCAATCCCCTCATTTCCCCTCCCCTCCTTCACTCCCCTCTCCCTTCCCTTCCTCCTTCCCTCTCATCTCCCCTCCCCCTCCTCCACCTCCATGGTTGGTTTTACCTATCCTAGCCATGATTGCACGGGAGTAAATCCCACTGAACCCAATAAGCATGCAAATGATCAGACTTGCCTTTCCCCTCCTTCCCTTCCCCTCTCCCTCCTCCCTTCTTCCTCTACGTCTCTCTTCCTTCTTCCTCCTCCCCTGCCCACTCCAGACATCCCTCCCCATGGTCAGTTTTACATATCCTAAGTATGATTGCATGGGAATAAATCGCACTGAACTCAGTAAACATGCATATAATCAAACCTGCCCTCCTTCTCCCCCTCGGACTGTGAAAGACCAACCCAAATTGTGTTTGTGTTTTTACAAATTTGTAGGGGAGTACAATATCTCGGAGAGGAGGTCAGGTCTCCTTTCTGGTACATTCACTATAACTGCCCAATTTCCCTCCTTTTAAAAGCTTGACAGAAATATCTGTTGGCTATATGTAAGTTCTTAAACCTCAAGGGGTTTTTTTGCCTATTAGTGAATATAGCTCAGGATCTCTCGTCCCCTCACCCAAGGTGGGAAACAGAAGGTCCCAGTTCTGCTTTAGGCAGATGATATGGCTCTTATTTCATGGACTCAAACCGATATGACAAGATTACTTAGTAAATTCGGGATTTACTGTAAGCAATAAGGTATATCTGTTAACTATAGCAAAAATAAAGTGGTGGTGTTTGCCAAAAGACACAAACAATGTAAACAAGTTTTGAATGGACATAATATTGAACAGTGCCGTTCATTTAAGTATTCAGGGCTCCACTTTAGTGAAAAGACCCTATGGCATATCCATTTTCAGGCAATTATTTATTCAGCTGCCTGTTCACTGGGGTTATAGATAGAGAAGCTCTATTATACTAAAAGCCATTGCTTATTAGAACCAACTTTAAATGTTTTTGTTGCCAAGATTGTGTCCCACTTTCTATATAGTGGTGCACCTTCTATATTAGTATAATGGGGTAGTTATTGCAAACATGAATTTGTAATTCAAAATAGGCTTTTCTGTATGCTGTTGGCAGTATCATATAGTATTTCTGGTGCATTAGAACTGCAGTAGGCCTCCCTTCTCTATAAGAACACATCCATAAATCTGTTATATTGGAAAAAGCTATCATTAATGCCAGACCAACATTTAGCAAAACTATGCTTTTGAGATCTACAGAATAGAAGGTGGGTACAATTTTGTAGCTATCTGATGCTGAGTTAGTCCATTCCCTTAAGAATGACATCACAGGATTATCTGATTGTAAAATCTGAGACAGTTTTTGCCAAAGATGCGAAAAGAGATTATGAATATATGAAGAACTGCAAGTCTGCAATTTGGTATACTAAAATTAAATTGGACCATAAATAGGCAATTTATCTGCAAGAACTAACTTTTTTTCCTGTACGGCACACTTTCACCCAAGTCTGATTTCAAACTATGCCTTCTGAATTATTGGCTGGAACATTACTGACCAGTAAAAGAATGTGCCTCCATATATGGATTAAGTCAAATCATAGCCTCGTGTCCTGAGCACAGGGTGGTGTTGTGGGATGGCACATGGCCCCAGACATCAGTGGGCAGGGAGAATCATCCTCCCACCTGTACTCCGGCTGTCACAGGACTGCCTATAGTGCCAGGCTCCAGGAGGACTGGGGTCAGGCCCAGACCTAAAAGGGACCTTAGCCATGCTACCACCAGACTTTTTCTTCACACACTGTCTTTTCCACCTGCCCGCCCATGGTTTTAGTGTGTCACTGAATTGTTCCTAACAGGGTCACTGGTTGATGGGGCCGGATAAGAATTTTCGTCTCAATCAAATTGGTTCTTGCTTGAATAGGTTTTTTCACCTATTCCTCAGTGCAATCTGTTAGGCGTCCATGCTCCTAACTCAGGAGGGGCCCCACCTCATCCAGCTCACAACCACCCCCATTGATTGGCTTGTGCCTTGGTTTTGTCTAACACTGGCCTACTCCAAAGGGTGATTCCCCAACAGCTAGTTGGGCTGACACAACATTCTCTCAGCAAAGGCTGTTGACATGAAAGCAGATCCTTTCCCTACGTGCTATGCCAACCCCATTTACTTGCTATAATCAAGAAAGATGTGTCTTTACTCATAAACCAATGTTGGCTGTTTTCTTCCTGTTGCTGATGGGGTGCATCCTGCACCTGCCTCACAGAATGAGGATGTTGTGCGTTATATCATACTGCCCTTTATATAATTCACCAAGGGCTAGGTTGCTTCCCTCTTTCTAGAACTTCTTAGAGGGCCAATCGATGATTTTAAAATCAGATGGTTGCTGGCTGATGTAGATAAATTTGTTAGCTGTAGGATAGCTTTATATGCACTAGCTGCAACAAATATAAGAAAAGCCTTTTTGAATCATACTAGAGTTAAATGCTAGGAGGAGCTTTTAATCTAAATGAATTGTTTTAGATTTTGTTCATCTGTACTTTTAGGATTGTATCCCTGTTTTATTTGATTGGATATAACTATTATATGTATATGCATTGTGTTATGTGTTTATATTGTAATGGCCATTGGCTACAAACAATAAAACTTGTCTGACATTGATAACATGTAGTTTGGCCTTTATTTTTATATGGCCAAGGCCCCACGTTAACTATATAGCTACTACTATGTAACAGCTAATATAAGGCCACAGTTAATGGACCTATCTTAAGTCGGCTGAATTACATTCTCATTTTAATGAGAAATGGGGGCAGTAGGCTGTTTGGTTTATAGTTTGAAAATGCATCAGGTGATTGATTTCAAACCTGGCAGTGTAAGAAAAAAAGGTCTGAGAATGATCCATACTGAATTTAGAGTAGAAATGATATGAAATGGCTTGTTTTAAATGACTTAAACATTTGATGAATGAATTTGGCATTTTGACAGGTATACATTCCCCCCCCCAACATTGCTGTGGTATATGGAATGGTAGCTTCAATTACATGATAGTTCAATTGCATAGACTGCATGTGTTTATTCCAGTAAACAGAGAAGCCCATCACTCTGCCACTGACTGCAGTCTAGCTTCATGATTATGGTAAACCTGAAACTGACAACAGCACAAGATACCATGCCATATTCATATTGCCTAAATAATGCATGTGTTAAGGTGTGGTCTTTAACAGCTGCAATATCCAAGCATTTTGGAGCTTGGGGAACAATGATGACCCTTAACATAACACGTTAAACCAAAAGGGTTTATGTTAACTGAATAACTAATATCTTTGATGGTTTACAAGAAAGACACAAAGAACATACCTATTCATTGCTACTACTCAATGAGATGTATCCATCTACGTTATACTCAGAGTAGACCAAATGAAATTAATGGACCTAAGTTAGTTATGTCCATTAATTTCAATAGGTCTACTGTAAGATGACTAACATTGTATACAACCTATTAATATTTTATTGAAACTCCAGGTTCAGGGGCAATATGACAATGAACAGTTACTGGGGAACAATAACAAGAAAGGGCTCTTGCCTTCATGCCTACTTATGGGCTTCCTGGAGGAATTTGGTTGTCCACCATGGAAAAGAGGGTGCAGGACTGGTTGGACTTTTGGTCTGTTCCAGCAGGGATCTCTTTAAGTTTGTATCATTTCAATTAGTAGATTGTCTACTGCTCAATTGATTTGCAACAGGTGGTTCGGGACTGACAACAAGGTCATGCCATCAAATAAAGTAGCTATTGGTGGGACCATAAACATTTAATTTTATTTAGGAAATATTTTTTTTAATGAGTAAAAAAGATAAATAGGGAGAGGAGGGGGAAAACAAAATAAAGGGGGAAGATGGGCGTAGAAAATTATTTATAATTGTTTTTATTGTTTTTATATATATGACTCACAGAATCATAAACTAGCCCAACCCCCTGCTCAATGCAGGAATGCAGCCTAAAGCATACCCAACAGGTGGCTGTCCAGCTGCCTCTTGAATGCCTCCAGTATTGGAGAGCCCACCACCTCCCTAGGTAATTGGTTCCATTCTTGTACTACTCTGTCAGTTAGTTTTTCCTGATGTTCAATAATCTGTCTTTCTGTAACTCAGAGTCCTCCTCTGTGTGACAACCTTTCAAGTATTTGAAGTGTCAATCTCCCTTCAGTCTCCTCTTCTCAAGGATAAACATGTCCAGATCTTTCAATCTCTCTTCATAGGGCTTTGTTTCCAGTCCCCTGATCATCCCTGTTGCCCTCCTCTGAACCCGTTCCAGTTTGTCTGTATCCTTCTTAAAATATGGTGTCCAGAAATGGACACAGTACTCAAAATGAGGCCTAACCAGTGCCAAATTGAGCGGAATTAGTACTTTACATGATTTGGAAACTATACTTTTGTTAATGCAGCCTAAAATAGCATTTGCCTTTTTTTGAAGCCATATCACACTTTTGGTTCATATTCAGCTTGTGATCAACAACAATTCCAAGATCCTTCTCGCATGTAGTATTGCTGAGCCAAGCATTCCCCATCTTATAACTGTGCGTTTGCTTTCTTTTTCCTAGATGTAGAACTTTGTACTTATCCCTGTCAAATTTCATTCTGTTGTTTTCAGCCCAATGCTCCAGCCTATCAAGATCCCCTTGAATTTTGTTTCTGTCTTCCAGAGTATTAGCTATCCCTCCCAATTTGGTATTATCTGCAGATCAGAGCTTGGAAGATTACTTTTAAAAAGTAATAAATTACAGTTACAGTTACATGGCCCAAAAAAGTAGTAATTACAGTTACAATTACAATTGCTCTGAAAGTAACTGATTACTTTACTTTTTCTCAAAAGTAATCACTACAGTTACATTTCAGTTACTTTTTAAAAAAAACATCTACAAGGTGCCGGCCTTGGCTGCTGCACATCTAAGTAGCCTAAAACAACATTAAAAATAAACAAACACATACAGAGGTAGTAGAATATTTTTTTTTATCCATAAGATAGCAATGGTGGTCTCTCCACTGGTAAGGGAGGTGGGGAGGGAGGCAGAGGCCACTACTCAGATCTTTGCACGTCAATCCAAGTGCAACCCACTCAGCCAGCCAGCATAATCTCTCTCACTGA
The DNA here is from genome assembly GCF_030035675.1 of Rhineura floridana. Lineage (NCBI taxonomy): Eukaryota > Metazoa > Chordata > Lepidosauria > Squamata > Rhineuridae > Rhineura > Rhineura floridana. The sequence goes on along the minus strand of NC_084484.1, from coordinate 118,154,048 downwards.
ACCACCTCCCAGACCCTGCCCTGCCACCAACTAAGGGATACTCACCCAAGCAAACATTTTCCCCTGAGATGCAAAAAAGTTAAAATACTACAAATGCAGCACAGTAGCCAGAGAGGGTGGTGGAGGCCACCTTATGTGCCAAGTGCAAACACACACACAGACACGTTGTCATCTTTCACCTCCACAGTTTTTTATCTCCATTCTGCTTCTGCCTCCTTCTCCTCCTTTATCCATGTTCTTGCCCTCTGGCTCATTTTCCCCTCCACTCCATTTTTTAAAATTGTTTTCTCCACTCCACCCCGTCTCACTCTCCACCTCCTCCCTTGTCGCCTCCTACCCACCCACAGATCATGACAATAATGAAAGGTAAAGAGGAAAGCAGAAAAGCAGGATGACAGCTGAACGTCAAGATGACTAAAATAATGACAACAAAAGATTTATGTAACTTTAAAGTTGACAATGAGGACTTTGAACTTGTCAAGGATTATCAATACCTCAGCACAGCCATTAACCAAAATGGAGACAATAGTCAAGAAATTAGAAGGCTAGGACTGGGGAGCGCAGCTATGAGAGAACTAGAAAAGGTCCTCAAATGCAAAGATGTATCACTGAACACTAAAGTCAGGATCATTCAGACCATGGTATTCCCGATCTCTATGTATGGATATGAAAGTTGGACAGTGAAAAAAGCAGATAAGAGAAAAATCAACTCATTTGAAATGTGGTGTTGGAGGAGAACTTTGTGCATACCATGGACTGTGAAAAAGACAAATAATTGGGTGTCAGAACAAATTAAACCAGAACTGTCACTAGAAGCTAAAATGATGAAACTGAGGTTATCATACTTTGGACACATCATGAGAACGTTGGAAGTGGGGCAAGAGCAACTCCTGTTTTGTTCTTTTGTTTGTGTTCCAGAAGGGAGATAGAGCTAGGGTCCTCCAGATGGATAGGCTTGTTTACCTTTACCTGTGATGCTCTGACTGACTTCCTTCTGTCGCTAGACTGTTAAGTCTTTAGGGAAGCTTACCTGCCCCTCCTCCTTCTGCCCTTTCCACTTCCTTCCTTCTCTGTCTCTGCTCTCTCTCCTAGCATGGGGCTAACTCCTGGGTGTTATGCCTCCGACTTAGCTAGTTAGAACTAGGTATGCCTTTCTATCTACCATGTATTTCTATAAATAAACTAGCTTTTCTTATTTTACTAAGTCTCAGGTTTCAGTGATGCTGATGCAGTGTAAAAGCAGGCTTTCGTAGGTAAGTGTGCACACATGCTGGCACACTTGCATTTCAACATCTGCTGTTACTCTGCTGCTGCTGCTGTGTTGTTTTAAACTAAATTAAGCACACAAACACACACAGCGCAACAGAGAAGACATGATTCACGAGAAAAGACAATAATGCTGAGAAAAACAGAAGGGAGTAGAAAAAGAGGAAGGCCAAACAAGAGATGGATTGATTCCAAAAGAAGCCACAGACCTGAACTTACAAGATCTGAACTGGGTGGTTCATGAAAGATGCTATTGGAGGGCTCTGATTCATAGGGTTGCCATAAGTCGTAATCGACTTGAATGCACATAACAACAACGGTTTGCAACAGGAGTAAACATTCAGTTGTACATGGTAATACTGGAATGTAGCTCAGCCAGTGCAGATCATAATTCTTGGACGGCTCTTGTTTCTGCCTATCTGTACTTGTCATCAGACGAAAGTTGCTTGATGTCTAGATCCACTGTTGTTGCCACCTTTATGGACTGCACTGTGGAATTTTGGCTTCATAACTGCACTGACTTTTCCCCACCACCACCCTGATCACAAACAAGGGCTGCTAGCTGTTTCTATAACCAGTTTTGATTCTCATATTCAAGGACATAACAGTCAAAATGTATGATGTTTCTGCATTAGATAGGCAGCCTAAATGAAAATTAACTCTGTGTGTGAGGACATGCATGCATGCATATGTACAGCCAATGTGTCATATTTGTTCTTTTTTATAGTTTAAATTTAGGACCAATTTCTTGGGGTTATGGAGGGGTGAAGAGTGTTGTGAACTTTTGATCCTCATCATGCAACCCAATTGTCTTTTGCTACTATATAAAAATTAATATACAGACGGGGGGGGGAGAGGCATTTAAAATATTTTGAATAAGCAACAAATACAGAATATTTTCCAGGCCAACCCCAGGAGCTGATGGTACAAGCTCCTTCACTTCTTCACTTCTGCCTTCCCCTCACTTCCTGCATAGTAGGCATCCAGATATATTTGCAGAAATGATAGTGCTCTAAGATATGTAGAAGAACTCATTTATTATATTTATTTATTTTTATTTATTTTATTAGATTTATATACCCGACTAGCATTAGCTCTCTGGGCGGTGAACAACAGAATATAAAAATACAAAACATCTCAGATCTCATAATAAATACAGCATAAACATATATAAAACAAGAAATCAAAAACAATTACAACAAAATTTAAAACTAAAATGAGTTACATATTAAAATGCCATAGCAAAGAGGCAAGTCTTAACCTGGCACCGAAAGGAGAGCAATGTCGGCGCCATACGCACCTCTTTGCGGAGACTGTTCCACAGTTCGGGGGCCACCACTGAGAAGGCCCTAGATCTTGTCACCGTCCTCCGAGCCTCCCTATGAGACGGAACTCGGAGGAGGGCCTTCGATGTGGAGCGTAGTGTACGAGCAGGTTCATATCGGGAGAGGCGTTCCGATAGGTATTGTGGTCCCGTGCCGTATATGTGAGTTACATTTACACACTCGTTTCTGAATTGGTTTTGATGAAGCAAAGGAACAGAATGTAATCTGGAGATCCCGTCCAACAACTCTGTAATACATTCTTCTTCGCTTCAGCTTGAAAAGAATATTTACATTTCCAATATATTTTTTAGCTACTACATGAAGGCACTTTCAAACCACCACTAGTTTTGGGTGGGAGTCACATACCAGCAAACTCAGGTTATACAATTGTAGTTGATGGGGTCTTGTGCCACAAACCTTCCACTGAAGATCAGATTTTTTTCAATGAGAAAAGTAACAGGAAAATGCACTGGAATGGGACAAGGCTTGTTTTGATGCAATGTCATCAAATCTCCCTGCAAATAAATCAGGTTGAATGTTCAATAAACAAATCTTCTGGAAGTTCCCTGAGTCTTTTTTGCACATATTTTGTTAATATTGCTCTATTTCATATATATATTTGTATACTTTTTGTTTCTCATGTACTATCATAATTTCTACCAATACAATGACTTACTCTTGTACTATTGACTCTGTTCTTGCATAATTTGGGGACCCTTTCCTCTGTGCTGAGGGGAGAGGCAACGAGACGCAGGGAGGGGAGAGGCAATGAGAAGCAGGGTGGGGAGAGGCAACAATGACACCCAGGGAGGAGAGAGGCAATGACAGGCACAGGGAAGAGGCAATGACAGGCACAGGGAAGAGGCAACGACACCCAGGGAGGGGAGAGGCAACAACACACATGTGGAGAGAGGCAACAACACACATGTGGAGAGAGGCAACGACATGCACATGGGGAGAGGCAACGACATGCACATGGGGAGAGGCAACGACACCCAGGGAGGAGAGAGGCAATGACAGGCACGGGGAAGAGGCAATGACACCCAGGGAGAGAGGCAACAACAGGCACGGGGAAGAGGCAACGACACCCAGGGAGGAGAGAGGCAACGACACGCACGGGGAAGAGGCAACGACACGCACGTGGGGAGAGGCAAAGACACCCAGGGAGGAGAGAGGCAACACACGCACGGGGAAGAGGCAACGACACGCACGTGGGGAGAGGCAAAGACACCCAGGGAGGAGAGAGGCAACGACATGCAGGGAAGGAAGAGGCAACGACACACACGTGAGGAGAGGCAACGACACCCAGGGAGGAGAGAGGCAACGACACGCACGGGGAAGAGGCAACGACACGCACGTGGGGAGAGGCAACGACACCCAGGGAGGAGAGAGGCAACGACACGCACGGGGAAGAGGCAACGACACGCACGTGGGGAGAGGCAAAGACACCCAGGGAGGAGAGAGGCAACGACATGCAGGGAAGGAAGAGGCAACGACACACACGTGGGGAGAGGCAACGACACCCAGGGAGGAGAGAGGCAACGACACGCACGGGGAAGAGGCAACGACACGCACGTGGGGAGAGGCAAAGACACCCAGGGAGGAGAGAGGCAACGACATGCAGGGAAGGGAGAGGCAACGACACACACGTGGGGAGAGGCAACGACACCCAGGGAGGGGAGAGGCAACGACAGGCATGGGGAAGAGGCAACGACACGCACGTGGGGAGAGGCAAAGACACCCAGGGAGGAGAGAGGCAACGACACGCACGGGGAAGAGGCAACGACACCCAGGGAGAGAGGCAACGACACGCACAGGCAAGAGGCAACGACACCCAGGGAGAGAGGCAACAACAGGCACAGGAAAGAGGCAACGACATGCAGAGAATGAAGAAGCAACAACACGCACGTGGGGATAGGCAACGACACCCAGGGAGGGGAGAGGCAACGACACCCAGGGAGGGGAGAGGCAACGACAGGCGCGGGGGAGAGGCGACAAGCAGGGAGGGGAGAGGCAGCCAGCGATAGGCACAAGAGGAGAGGAGGAGGCAGGCAGGAAGGGGCGGCAGGACAAGCAGTGGAGGCGCATGCATGCGCACGCGCACACACCATCGCCACTCACCTCAGTTCTTCACCTCCATTCTGCTTCTGTAGTCTGGCTCTCCATGTGTGAGGCACATTCTTTTGGCCACCAATCACAGGAGCAGACTTCCCCTCCCCCCAAGTAATGGTAAATGGAACGTTGGAAACGTTACAGTTACAGCTGAAAAGTAATTAAATTACCACTTGTTCTGTTGCAAGCAAATGTAACGAAATTACCCTCTCATTACGCAAAAATGTAGTGAATTACAAGTAACTCGTTATTTTTAACGAGTTACTTCCAAGCTCTGCTGCAGATCTGTTAAGCATTCCTTGCAACTCCTCATCCAAGTCGTTAATAAAAATGTTGAAGAGCACTGGCCCAGGACTGAGCCCTGCAGTACATCGTTTGTTTTCTCCCCCCAGTTTGGGAAGGAACCATTGATAAGCACTTTTTGAGTACGATTCTGTAGCCAACTGTGGATCCACCTGATAGTTGTTCCATCCAGCCCATATTTAGCTAGCTTGCTAATCAGAATATCATGGGGCACTTTGTCAAAGGCTTTGCTGAAGTTGAGATATATTATGTTCACAGGATTCCCACAGTCTACTAGGGAACTTACCTGCTCAAAAAATGAGATAAGACTAGTCTGGCAGGATTTGTTATTGACATATTCATGTTGGCTTCTAGTAATCACTGCATTGCTTTCAAGGTGTTTACAGACTGACGGCTTTATAATCTGCTCCAGAATTATCTGGATTGATGTTAGACTGACAGGTTTTCACAAAAATAATAGACAGTCGTTCTGAGGTTCTTCAACCAGTTTGTTCATTACTCTAGGATGCAGTTCATCGGGCCCTGGAGATTTGAACTCATTCAAAGTAACTAGGTATTCCTTGACCATTTGTCTACTAATCTCAAACTGCAATCCTGCCCCTTCAACTTCTCCTTCACATTTCCCAGGAGGGTCATAGATCCTCTTTTGGGAGAAGACTGAGCCAACGTAGGAATTGTGAACTTCGGCCTTTTCTTTGTCATCTATTAGCATTTTGCCATCCTCATTGGGTAGCTGAAACATCATTTATTTTCTGTCTTTTACTATGCATTTACCCGGAGAAAGCTTTTTTGTTGCTTTTAGCATCCCTTGCTAACCTCAACTCATTCTCAGCTTTAGCCTTCCTGATGCCATCCCTGCAATTCTGTGCTACCTGTCTGCACTCTTCCTTAGTGGCCTGGCCTTGCTTCCACTTCCCACACATGACTTTTTTTGTTTTTAGGTCATCTCTGCCCTTTTTGTGGAGCCATATTGGCTTCTTCTGCTGTTTTCCTCCTTTTTTCCTTGATGGAATTCTGCCTTAGGGCTGTTTGCCATGCAACCTTACTTATCATTGTTCTGAGTTTATTAAAGTTGGCTTCCTTAATTCCAGGATACGTGTATGACTACACTCAGCTTTTGCTTTTTATAAAATCAAGAACTCAAGTATAACGTGGCCATTTCCCCCCAGAGCGGGGTGCCTGCCACCTCATCATCTAAGTCATCTCTGTTGGTTAGAATGAAGTCAAGGACTGCTGATTCTCTAGCTCCTTCCTCCACTGTCTTAAAAATTTATCAGCAGCACAAGTGAGAAATTTCTTGGAAGGGGCATGTTTGGCAGACGTTGTCTCACAACATATTGGGGTAATTAAAGTTTCCCATTACTACTACCTTCTCAAAACATTGGCAATTTGCTTTTCAAAAGCTTCATCCTCACCTTATCTTTGATAGGGTGGTAGGTAGTCAACCACCATGTTCTTTTTATTCCTTGCCCCATTTATTTTAATCCACATATTCTCGGTGGGGTTACCAAGGTCATCTTGCTCTATTTCTGTGCAGGGATATATTGTTATGGGATTGGGGAATGAGATGGACGGTTTCTTTGTTTCCCCTTCAAGCTTGTAATCTTGTATTTGAAGTTGGGATATGCAAGCAACAAACCTGCTCTATCCCATCTGCTGTTGGGATATGCAAGCAAGAACCCTGGTCAATCCGCATATCCAAAGGGAGCAATTGGAACTATTTTCAGGTGAGAACCCCCACTTCCTTCCTGGAGCCAAGGAGAGGCTTCTTTATTTTTTTATTCTGGGCTGGAGAAAAGGCTGGGAACTGGAGACAGACAGTGAGGGTTGCTTGCTCTCTGGACCCCCAAAGCTATGGGCAATGGAGAGCAAGATCTGTCAGACTGATAATCCTGTGAATTCTCTATCTTAACCTCAGGTTGGAACGTGTGTAAATAAAAAACATATAGCCTATAAGACACCATGGTCTCCACTGACCTTTTTTCCAAGGAAACCAAACCCTGGATAAGCGCAGGAACTCCTGGAAATCTCACACCGTTCAGAGATTGGGGTGGTGCATAACAATACTTTTTAATATATAGTGCAACTCCGCCTCGCTTTCTATTCCTTCTGTTCTTTTTGAACAAGTTATATCCTTCAATTGCTGTATTCCAGTCATGGGAATCATCCCACCAAGTTTCAGTTATACCTATCACATCATGTTTACCCTCCTGGATTAAGAGTTCAAGTTTGTACTGTTTGTTTCCCATACTCTGGATATTAGTATACAGACACTGAAGACCATGTGATTTATGATCTGGCTTCCTTCCTACATTTTTATGAAGACTATTATTGGGCCCCATTAGACCTGTTCTTTCAGTTGTTGTTACTGTGCATAAGTCTTTGTCGATCATTACCGCCAAGTTTACATCTCCCTCCACCTTAGGATTCAGTTTAAAGTATTCCTGATGAAGTTCTCCCTACTGTGGCCACTGTGCCAACTGTTTTTATATAGGTAACAGTTTTATATATGTTATTATATTGTAAATTGCTTTGGAATAATAATAATAATAATAATAATAATAAAGTTGATGTGAGTAAATATGGGTCTGGATATGAAGACTACTTACTGCTTTCACCTACAGGGCTGTTTTGAGGATAAAGAGAAAAGATTCCAAAGCACTTTTTACATTTTAAAATCCCTTATTCATTGGAATAGGGCTTATCTGTTTTGTGGTCTGTAAAGTAGGTTCCTGGACATATGTATCATTGTGCAATCTAAAAATATTGTTAAATTAAAATTGTCCTTCTATGTGCTTGCAGGAAAAAATCACCCTGGCATTCATTAGTTCAAAAAATATTTTAGATTTCCTTCACATAGCTCGAGGATGATGGAAAGATAGCCTAACCATCTGCCTTAAGTATTTTAAGCAAAATGCTTTCTTTGATTTTTTTAGTCTATGTGTATATTATGTCTGACATACATCAGAATAATTTAGAGAAAAACAGTACCCAAAAGAGCAGTTGTCGCACATTTCAACAGATTTCCCAAATCTAGTAGGAAGCAGCTGCTGAGGGACTTTCCGAGGAATCAAGGAAATGACTACTATGTCAGGTATCTGGCATTCTACGCTCCACCTCACACCCCTCTTCCAAAATCCATGTGTTGAGGCTCATGTCTACATGTCTAACAGGAAATTATCTTAAAATCAAATTATCCATTGATGTGGATAAATTCCCAACAGAAATCAAAAGCATGCATATTTAGAGGCAAAAAAAAGAAGAAAATCCTTATGAGATGTAGTTTCAATCAAAATCCATGTGGTAAAAAGAAAAGAAAAACCTTATATTTTCCGTTTACATAGATAATATACAGAAACATAACATTATTTCCTTTACAGTAATTTTAAAACATTCTTTTTAAAAAATTCTGACAAAAGTTAATGTTTAAATATTAAGTATCAGCCAGATGCTAGAGTAACTGGTGGTGATTTAATGTTATGCTTTTTCACTGTTCCTTTCTCTTGTTTTAAAAATTAACTAGTTATGTATTTATTTCTGAGCAATTATATTACGCATGCCATTTAAAGTGTATTAATTGTTTTAATTAAGGGATACTGTTCATAATCATATTTTTTGATGCAAACTTAAAATATATCTATAAATCAAATTCTTTAAAAAAATTAGATTGTCACTACAACGCATAGCAGAATGTACGTTTTTTATTTGATAATATTTCTCTTTACATATTAGTATGCATTTTGATAGATTCAGTTTTTACCATTGGACATTGCTAAAAATAGCACTTATATCACATTTGCTTTTCATATCATTACCTCAATGATTTTTGAAGTCTCCTCAAAAAATAATTGTCAGTTGATGAAGAAAGTTCATTAATTAATTCCCTTAAGATCCCCTGCTGTATATCATCCAGAACTGATGGCTTGTACAGATTGAGTCTTCTTTTGTATTCTTGCCAGCATTTTAATACAAGCTATGTCAACAAGGACTTTGTGCCCTATTTTCCCCTTAAACAATTCCAATACAACTCAGTGGCTACAGAATCTGTACAAACTCTGTAAGCAAGAACTTTGGCACAGAGTGAGCAGACTCCATAATAAAATAGGAAGAAACAGCTGTTTGTGACTTCAGGATTTTCTGTATTTGTACTTTTTTAAAAGCAGATTTATAAAGCCTTATTATGCACTATAAATGGAAAATCAGAGATGTACATTTATTTTATGCAAACAATGTTTAACAAATAATTACAACAATGTTGCCACTTTGTTCATGGATGTATTATTTTCCTTTACAATTTATGTTCACTATACTTTGTAAAAAAAACTGCATAGACTCGGGTGAGGTGTCTGGAGTACTTTCTTGTTCAATGTCATTTGATGAGGTTCAGTTGTTGCAGCATGAGGATGTGCACATGGTACTTCGTCAGGTTTGTGCAACCACTTCTGTCTTGGACTTGTGTCTGATAAAATCTGACAGGAAGGGGACAGCTGGATGAGCCAGGGAAATAGTTAATGCTTCTCTCTAAGAAGGAGTGGTCCCAGGCTGCCTAAGGGAGACAGCAGTCCTGAAGAAGCCTTCCCTGGACATGGAAGATTCTTACAATTTTAGACAGTAGAAAATGTCTCCTTTCTGGGCAAGGTTCTTGAAAGGGTGGTTGCCAACCAGATCTGGGCACTCTTGGAGGAGACAAATTTTCTGGATCAATTTCAATTGGGATTCAGGCCTGGGTTTGGTACGGAAATGCCTTGGTCACCCTGTACAATGACCTGCATCGGGAGAGAGATGAGGGAGTGTGACTTTGTTGATCCTCCTTGATCTTTCAGTAGCTTTCGATACTATCAACCATGGTTTCCTTCTGGGGCAACTGTCTAAGTTTGGTGTAGGGGGTCACCACATTGCAGTGGTTCTGTTCTTACTTGGATGGATGACTCCAGAAGCTGGTTCTTGGGGAGCATTGCTCGGCTCCATGGGCTCTTCAGTATGGCGTCCTGCAGGGATTGATTCTACATGAAACCACTGAGTGGGGTCATGAGAAGTTTCAGAGTTTGTTGTCATTAGTTTGATGATGGCACACAGCTCTATTTTTCCTTTTCATCTTCTGTATGTGAGACAATGGATGTGCTGAATCAGTGATTGGTTGAATAAAGGGCTGGATAAGGGCCAATAAACTGAAGCTTAATGCAGACAAGACTGAGATGCTACTGGTGGGTGGTTCCTCTGACCACCTGAGTAGTGTGCAGCCTGCTCTAGATGGGGTCCCACTCCCTTTGAAGAAGCAGGTTCATAGATTGGGGGTTCTCCTGGATCCCATGCTGTCGCTTGAAGCACAGGTGGCCTCAGTGGTACAGAATGCCTTCCATCAGCTTAGGCTGGTGGCCCAGTGGCAACACTATCAGAGTGTTATCAGAGTGTTATCACTATCAGAGATATCATGGTTGCAGTAATCTATGCTCTGGTAACCTCGAGGTTGGATTATTGCAATGCACTCTACATGGGGCTGCCATTGAAAATGGTTCAGAAGCTTCAATTAGTGCAGAATGAGGCTGCCTGATTGTTGACGGGTTCAAGGCAAACAGAGCATATAACACTAATCCTGTTCCAGTTACACTGGCTGGCTGTACACTTCTAAGCCCTATTCAAAGTGCTAGTTTTGACCTATAATGCTTTTTATGGTTCAGGACCGCATTACATTTTGCAACACCTCTTTCAAAATGACCCTACCTGGATATTTAGATCTTCTGAGGCCCTTCTCCAGGCCCCCCTCTGAGGGAAAAGGCCTTTTCAGTTGTGGCTCCCCAACTATGGAATACATTCCCCAGTGAGGTCCGCCTGGCACTTTCATTGACATCTTTTCGGCACCAGCTAGAGACTTACCTTTTCCCCAAGGCATCTGATAGGGATGATGCTGTCTGTTATTAGTATGCTGCCAAAGCTTCCTGTGGCTGCATGGCGGTGTTTTATTGTTTTGTTTTTATAGCATGATATACTTGTTGTTTTTAACATTGTTGTAAGTCACTTGGAGACGTTCAGGTGACCAGCAACTAATTATAGTAGTAGTGGTAGTAGTAAATAAACATGAAAAAATGGGCAGCACTTCTGCTCAGGTCTGGAGTATTATTAGGTCTGAAGTAAGTAACATGGACAACAAATAGTCCTGTGGCACTTTAGAATCAAAGAATAGTAGAGTTGGAAGGAGTCTATAAGGCCACTGAGTGCAACCTAGGTTTGAGACTCCGGTTTGTAGCAGTCCTCTTTGGGTTCCCTGGTAAGTCAAATTAATCTCCGGACTTGTAGCTTTCATTTTTTAAAAACAAGTTTCTAGGTGACCTGGTTAAAAACATATAAACCAAAATGTCAGCTCCCCCCCCCCCCACTTCTGTTAGTACTGGCTGCTCTAATTCCTGCCCTTTCAGGATTTTAGTCAATAAGTGAAGTCAGGGTTGTGATTGACAAGAGTTGTTGCCTCCCCCCCCGGCAATACTAAACCCCATTTCAAGTTCAAATAACAGTTTCCTTTTCCTGCTTGTCAGGAATTCAGTAAATTTATAGCTTTAAGCAGCATAGAGTACTTTCTCTGTACGGGATTGGGACTTGCTTCTAAGGAAACATGCATAGGATTGCATTACAACAGAAGATCACAGCAGGATATTGGTGGGCATACACAGTAAACAATTTTACTTATAATAAAAATGTGCGTGCAGGTTTTTTTTAAATTGCTTGCAAAAATGGCAGATTATATATTCATTTTATCTTTCAAATAATTTTTGAACAGAGGTTTTAAAGAGTGTACATGCTGCAGTGTTACACTTTTCTAATTAAGGAGTCAGACAAGTTTAAATTTTACTGGACTGTTGAAGAGGGCAGTTTATTTGTCTTATAGCCTGTTTTGAAAACCTTCTCAATATGAAGATTTTCTTAATATGAAGTTTTTCTTGGAGTAAAGCTTCAATGCTAATTCCACATACCTGGGAGTTAACCCCCTTGAATTCAGTAGGACTTACTTTTGAGTAGTTATGGTTAGGATTGTGCTGTAATTTAATTGGACTTTTGAGTGAACTATAGAAAAGGATTGTGTTATAAATTTTTCTCTCCCTCTCAGATCCTTAAAAAAAAAAGCAGTTAGGCAGGGCTTACTTAGGTGTCACTGTGTTTATTGGACAGGAAACTAATACTTAAAAAAACATTCTGCAATGGCCAACTGGTTTTGACAATAACCTATTATATGGGATGTATGTATTTTTACATCTCCAGTGTGTGTGTGTAATATTTCCAACAACCCTGTCAGGTAGGGTTGGAAACCAAGGCAGCTCACAATGAGAAATAAAGCCTTTTAAAATCCAATAACCATAAAACAAGTATAAAACAGATGCAAAACAGCTTAAAGTAGCATGATTCTGAATTTTGGATTCAGTGAGTGAAGTTCCTTATCACTGAATTGCAGTCTTGTGCATGCTTCCCTGTCTGAATAAGCCCTACTGAATACAGTGGGACTTGCTTCTGAGTGAATCAATTGGTTTCTCCATATTCTATCCTTACAATAGCCTCTTGTCCAGAGTATAGGTTGCCCATCAGAACAATCAGATGCTATGGCACCCTCATTTCTTTTAAAGCATTCCATAGTTTTTCATGATCTACAAAATCAAAAGCTTTGCTGTGATCTATAAAACACAGGGTGATTTTCTTCTGAAATTTCTTGGTCAGTTCCATTATCCAACGTATGTTTGCCATATGATCTCTGGTACCTCTACCCTTTTGAAATCCAGCTTGAACATACGGCATTTCTCGCTACATATATGGTAAAAGCCTTTGTTGTAGAACCTTGAGCATTACTTTAGTTGCATGGGATATAAGGCAATAGTTTGATAATTACTGCATTCCTTGGGATCCCCTTTATTTGGAATTGGGATATATATTGAATGCTTTCAGTCTATGGGCCATTGTGTTATTTTCCATATTTATTGACAAATTTTTGTCAGACTTCGGACAGATTCAGTATCAGTAATCTGTAGCAACTCTATTGGTATTAATCTATTCCTAGTGTTTTGTTTCTTCCAAGTATCTTAAGAGCAGCTTCCACCTCACATTCTAAGATCTATCTGTTTCATCATCATATGGTTCCTCCGTGAATGAATTTGTCATCCTTGTATCTCTTTGCAATAATAAATTTATTATCCTCTTCTATTTCTATACAATAATATTTATAATAGTTTTTGTCTGTATGTACTAATTGCTATATTATTGCATTTAGGGTAATGACCTTGTTTCTGTCTCCTTTTGCTTTCCTTCTCTCTTTGACCATTTTAAGAGTTTTGTCCGTCATTCATTGAGGTCTTTCTCTCTTTTTAACAAGAGGTATTGTCTTTTTACATTCTTCCCTGATAATGCCTCTTGCTTCAATCCATAGGTCTTCTGGTTCTCTATCAACTAAGGTTAAAAGCTCAAATCTGTTCCTTATTTGCTCTTTATATCCTGGGATGTTGTTTAGATTGTATTTTGGCGTTATGATTGTTTTGTTCTTCTTTAACTTTACTCTGATTTTCAATATTACCAGTTCGTGATCTGTGCTGCAGTCTGCTCCTGGTCTTGTTTTCGCAGAAAATATGGAACTTCTTGTCCTGTTCAGAGTGGGATCGACGAGGCTGAGACGCAGGTGTAATTAATTATTGTTTTATTAGAGTAATAGATACATCAAAAGCAGTACATTTCATAGAGAGCACTAAATTAACTCACTAGAATTCCCTAGCTGCACTCTAGACATGCTCTGCAACGTATAAAGAAAGTTGACTCAGCAGCTCCTCCACTGGAGCTGCAGGTTTAAGTAGGGAAAGTCCTTGATCTTAATCTCTGACTCCTTCTCAAGTCCTGCCTCTGACCCATCCGTTTCTTGCGACAACGAGAGTGGGGTGATGGGGGGCGGGCGTCCAATGGCTCATCTGAAAGGGCCTTGGCAACAGGCTCGATGTCAGGGGGAGGTTCCTGTCCTGGCGCCTCCCGAGAACCACTAGGCAGAGGGGGAGGGAGCATGCCCTCCGGAGCAACTTCCAATGGCTCCTCGTCTCAGTCTGGGGGTGGGGCACGCTCTTCTTCAGAGAGAGCGCCATCTGTGGGAACTGACCCTGGCTCCAACTCACTCCCACATCCCCTATCCTGCGGAGACCCAACAACTCCTGGATTTACCACTCCTTCGGATAGCTGGGGACCCTGAAACTCATGCCTTCCCCCTTCCTGGCCCCTGTGGAGGAGCTGAGGCCCAGCACTTCTCCGTCTTCTGCTACCAATTATATAATCAATTTGATTCCTGTATTGACCATTTGGTGATGTCCACATGTACAGTCATCTTTTTGGTTGCTCTAAAAATGTGTTTGCTAGAAACATATTATTGGCTTCGCAGAATTCAATAAGTCTCCTGCTTTGTTTCTATCTCCTAAGCCCCATTTTCTAGTTCTTTGTTCCCTACTTTTGCATTCCAGTCCCCCATGATTTTCAGAACACCTCGTTTTAATGTGTGATCAATTTCTTCCTGTACTTCTGCATAAAATCTCTCCTTCTCTTCTGCGTTTGCTATTGGAGCATAGACTTGGATATTGGTTATGTTAATAGATTTCCTGTTGAGTCTTATTGATATCACTCGCTCAGACCTTGCGTTACAGCTCCTAATTGGTTTTGCTACATCAATTATCACCATTAAAGCAACCCTCCTTCTTAATTTCTCATTTCCTGCATAAAATATTTTGTACTTGCCTGAATGAAAATGTCCAATTCCCATCCATTTTAATTCACTCATGCCAAGTATTCTAATGTTGATGTGTTCCATTTCTTGTTTGAAAATTTCTAACTTTCCCTGGTTCATGCTTCTCACATTCAATGTTCCTATTGTGTACGTTGTACAACTCTGGGCTCTCCTTTCGCATCTGTGTACATCTACCTCTGGGCTTCCTTTGGGCTTTGACCCAGTTGAATCATTAATCATAGCGCTACTCGTAATTGTTAGTTGTTTTTCCCCAGCAGCATAATGAGAAGACATGATTCACTACAAAAGATGATAATGCTGGAAAAAACAGAAGGGAGTAGAAAAAGAGGAAGGCCAAACAAGAGATGGATTGATTCCATAAAGGAAGCCACAGACCTGAACTTACAAGATCTGAACAGGGTGGTTCATGACAGATGCTCTTGGAGGTCGCTGAGTCATAGGGTCACCATAAGTCGTAATCGGCTTGAAGGCACATAACAACAATGGAATTGGGTTGGCTGTCAAAGTGAGTTTGTAGCAGCCCACAGAATAGGCAGGAAAGAGTAGAGAAACTTCTTAACTCTAACTCATTTCTCAAACTTCTCTCTGCAGTGAAGGGTCAAGTCTGTAAAGAAGTTTGGAGCAGTCATGTTAAAAAGCACATGGCACCAGGCAGAGGGGGTGCCAACTCTGCTTTCGTATGGATACATTGCAGAGGATCCCTAGTCAAACCTTACCAACAGCACAATCCTAACAATATCTACCCAGAAGTAAATCTTGTTGAGTTCTATGGGACGTAGTCCCATAGTAAGTGTGTTTACAATTGCAGCCTTCAGGGGCATCCATCTTTACTCCTGGGTGCTCCCATCTAACATCTGGCTTTCTTCTTTCAATGGCCTTTAGGTGACTGGCCTAGCCTGAGTCCACTTAAACCCTTCTTGCCAGAAGCTAGTAGGCAAGATTAAATGTTCCTTACCTAGGTTTTTTTTATTATTTATTTATTAAATGTATTAGTCGCCCATCTGGCTGGTTGTCCAGCCACTCTGGGCAACGTACAAGATAAAAAACAATACATTAAAACGTTAAAATTTAAAACCATAACAGTAAAAACCTAATCCACCCCAAAAGCCTGCCTGAAGAGCCAGGTCTTCAAGGCCCGGCGGAAGCTCATCTTAGAAGGGGCATGGCGGAGATCATTTGGGAGAGAGTTCCACAGGGTGGGGGCCACTATTGAAAAAGCCCTCTCTAAGCAGGACAGGAGGAATGATCCTATCACTTCAGCTGGACCTTGAAGCACCCTCATTTAACTAAGATTTCTATCTTAATTTCTAATCAGAGAATTTTTTTTGTTTGAGTGGTATGCTCCAAGCAACTGTGGTTTTTGCTTAATATATCATGTTTAATGAAATCACTAGGGCCCGTCCCATGACATCACTAGTTCCCGCCCCTGAAATTTCAGGGTTTGGGATGCTTCTGACCTGGTAGCGCTATTCCATTCCCCTGCTCAATGCAGGAATCCAAATTAAAGCATATCCGACAGGTGGCTGTCCAACTGCCTCTTGAATATCTCCAGTATTGCAAATCCCACCACCTCCCT
The DNA here is from genome assembly GCF_030035675.1 of Rhineura floridana. Taxonomy (NCBI): domain Eukaryota; kingdom Metazoa; phylum Chordata; class Lepidosauria; order Squamata; family Rhineuridae; genus Rhineura; species Rhineura floridana. The sequence goes on along the minus strand of NC_084484.1, from coordinate 118,137,715 downwards.
AGGTAATTGGTTCCATTGTCATACAGCTCCAACAGCTAGGAAGTTTTTCCTGGTGTTCAACCAAAATATGGCTTCCTGGTATTAGCTATTCCTCCCTATTTTGTATTATGTGCAGATTCGATAAGCATTTCATGCACCTTCTCATCCAAGTCGTAAATAGAAATGATGAAGAGCCCTGGGTCCAGGACCAAGCCCTGCAATACCCTGCTCATTACTTCCCCTCACTTTTGGAAGGGGCCACTGATAAGCACTTTTTAACTATGATTCTGTAGCCAACTGTAGGTCCACCTGATAGTTGTTCCATCCAGTCCCCATTTAATTAGCTTGCTGTTCAGAATAACATGAGGTAATTTGTCAAAAGCTATCCCTCCCAATTGTGTATCATCTGCAAACTTATTTTGTTATTTGACTTATATCCTGCCCTTCCTCCCAGCAGGAGCCCAGGGTGGCAAATTTGATAAGCATTCCCTGCACCTTCTCATCCAAGCCATTAATAAAAATGTTGAAGACCACTGGGCCTTACTACTTCTTTATGGCATGAGCTTTCATGGAGTGCCTCCAGGCTATTTTGGGGAGGGGGGAATTCAAGCACATACTGAAACTAGGTTTGTGCAGTAAAAGTGGACTGAAGTGCTCTGGCACCCTAGTACAACAAATCCACTTTTAACTTTGCCCTCTGTTAAAATGGATTTTTTGTTAAGACTACTGTGAATTAAGAAGGTTGCGTAATACATCAATTTTTTTAAATTTTCTGAATTGTACTGCAATGTTGTAAAAAAATTTTTTTGAAAACTAAATAAAAAGCCATTTTTTTAAAAAAAGAAAAGAAAAGTTCCAAATGTGACAAGGAAATGCACTGAATAGTGTTGGATGAATAAATGACTAATGGGAAGATGTATAAATGCTCTACAAGCAAATCAGAATGAAAACATTAATTTCATCCTTGTTATTATTTCATTGTCATATAATTGCCCTACATCCAATCAGAATGATTGCCCTGTAAAGACCAGATATAATCTAACCTTCACATACGCTTTGTGCAAAGTATAAACAAGTTATCTGGAAGTGGCATGGACTATTGTCTACTTCAGAGGTTCTCAAACTATGGTCAGAGAGCTTCATTCATGTGGTCTCCAGCATGTCTGTAGATTTGTGGTTGCTGAAGAGAGATTATTATTATTATTATTACTCTTTATTTTTACCCCACCCTTTTTCCAAAACTGGAACTCAGTGCGGCTTATAAATAAAAACTACACATAGGTAAAAAACATACAAAAATATACAATTAAAATAGAATTAAACTATTCATAACATTAAAACCATGAAACATACACTTAAGATACTAAGACAATTTAAAACATTAAGAATAGGACCATAGAACAATACAACAGACCTTATGAGGTCCTATCTTAAACATCTTCTAGTCCAAAAGCCTGTCGGAAAAAAAAAGTCTTTGCCTGCTGACGGAAGGATAGCAAGGAAGGGGCCATTCGTGCTTCCCTAGGAAGAGAGTTCCAGAACCTGGGGGCAGCCACCGAGAAGGCGCTATCTCGCTTGTAAAGGTGTTGGGACTGAGAGAAGGGCCTCTGAGACATAGCTACTGAGTAGCTACTGCTACTGAGAGATAGCACATTGATCACATTGAACGTTCATATTGGTTTTTAATTATATTTTATTGCTTCTTTGATTCCTTATATTACATTTTGAATTCAAATTGTAATGTAACAAAATACAATGGGTTGCCCTATATGCATACATATTGTTCCTTTCAGACCGATGCTACACACATAGCATCTGGCGGACATAACCAGCACATGGCTACACCCAGGGAAGGTGCTCACCTGTATATTCTCACTAAGATCATGGGTCTAGTACAGGCAATGAATTCCTGAATAGGTCTACTGAATAGGATAATTCCTGATTCAGCTTTTGATAATGAAAACAGACTCATGTCGCTCATGTCAAAAATCATGTTGGGAGGATTCACAAGTGTTTCTATGCACATGTTGAACATGGATTTGTAAAGATCATGCTCTTCTGGCATGCTTTTTGATGTAGTAACTTGTGGGTACTATCTCAAAACCAATGAAAATTCTGAAAAAACTCAAGAGTTTAAGAGCAATTTCAAAAGCTGAAACAATTCACAAATTTTCATATTCATCACATTTTCCAATTTTGCCATTCAAATGTTTGAGAAATTTTGGAGCGAAGGATGGTATCCAATGCTAGTCCTATTCAGAGCAGACCCATTTAAATTAATGAACATTTAACTTAGGTCCATTAATTCCAATGGGTCTACTCTGAGTAAGATTTAGTTAAATACAACCCAATACATAAAAAATAAAAGAAGCAATAAAAATACAATTAAAAATCATATAGCATCTAGCATTAGAATTGCTACAACAGGCAGAAAAATCATTAACTAGTCCACCAAGACCTGCAGTAATTTTCATGTGGTCCGTGGGAAGAAAAATTTGGGAACCACTGGTCTACTTCATCAGATATATTATGTGTTATTCTGAGAATAACTTGAGCAGTTTCACCAGGACATAAGTTCCATTAACCTGAGTCTAAACTAGACTATCCAACAGGTTCACTTTCTGGACACTGTAGCACAACTACATAATGGATACTGTATATAAGCACTGCCTTATATAGGAAACCTTCTGACTGGACTGCTACATGCACATACATGCTTCCAGACAGAATACACTCCAAAATTCATTGTCAACATTTTCATACCGCATCTGTTTAGACTCATTGGACAGAGACTCATAACTTAAACATTTACATCAGGCATTCCTCAAATTACAATTCCTAGCCAACAAAACTGGGGGAGGGGGAAGAATATCTGCTAAGCCAGTGGTTCCCAACCTGGGGGCCATGACCCCTAGGGGGCCTACAAAGTAATCTGGGGGGCTGCAAACAGTAAAGAAATGAATTATGTATTTATTTATTTTAAAAAGTCATCCCTCCCTGGATGCTGGATGCTCCCCACTACTGCTGCAGATGACACCTCCCCTTTGCTCCAAACAAGAGGGGAGGACTTTTGCTGAAGCGGCAGAGTGTCTTTCAGGTGCACTGATGGCAGATGTCTGCCTATGAAATACGTGGCAGATGCTAAAAGAGGTTGAGGTTGGAGCTACCAGGAAGAAGAGGCCATTACTATCATCGAGAAATGGCGGCACAGCTACTCTGTGAGGATGGCAAAATGATAACAGATGACAAAGAAAAGGCAGAAGTGCCTACTTTGGCTCAGTCTTCTCCCAAGAAAGGGTCTATGACCCTCCTCGGAAACAGGAAGTAGAAGGGGCAGGACTGGAGCTTGAGATTGATAGACAAATGGTCAAGGAATACCTAATCAGTTCGGCTGCTTTCACACATGGGGCTGATTGTGTTAGTTTAACGGATTAAAAAGATAGTGCTTCTGTCCTGATTTCTAAAGTCCCTTTCACACTGCAGTACCTCTTGCATTAAGGAACAGTAGCTTTTTCAGCTGCTATACTGGCATTTCGTACAACGGTCTTTCACACGGCTTGTTTTCGTCCCTCACCCATGTGCACTGTTCCCCACTGTGTAGGTCTAAGATCTCATCCCATCATCATGCAAGCCCTCTCCCTTTAGGATCTGACTTTTTAAATTGTTTTAGTTGTATCAAGACAGGGGTGTGGGGGGAAAATGCTGCTGCTCTCTGTGCCAATGCCAGAATACCGGTACAGCATTTGTCAGGCAAACAAACAAACAAACCCTGCTTGACTAAAGGGTGAGAATGCACTGCATGCTTGGGATGCCTGTCATGTGAGCGGCAGCAGCTAAGCAAAAAACTCCAGCTTTCTTCCAGGTTCCCAGCCTAGCTAACGGATTATTTCTGGTATCATTTATCATGGAAATTTGTGCTAAACTTGCACTACATTCCACTAGAATTCCAGAGCTAGCATGTGCATTGTGTGAAAGATCAAATATAATGTGCACACGTGCACACACACACAAACACAAAACTCAGGATAACATTGTCGCCCTGGGCAGCTGCTGGGAGGAAGGGAGGGATATAAATCAAATAATAGATAAATAAATAAAATAAACAATTCATGCAGCCTATGAAGTGGACTGTCTATGAAAGCCTATGCCATAACAACTTTGATAATATTTAGAGTAACACAAGATCTATTGTTTTTGCTGTAACAGACTAACATGGTTACTTCTCTTAAAGGCATCTTACTTTTTACTTACAACTTCATCTGTTTGTAAATGTTATGTGACACATCCATAGACTGCAGGATATAAATCACATTTAAGGAATAATATTGTGGGGTTGCTTTTATGCCCCTTACTATCACTTTTATTGATCCCTTACGTGAATGGTAAAATGAGAGACATGGCATTTCTATCAAACCATATCTTGCCCTCTTTTCCCAGTGACATGTAGTTTATCACAATGCGTGATGTGATTTCCTCACTGCACCTCCTACCTTTAAGAGCCAATGGTCTGAAATAGGAACATGTTCAGCGTGATGACATCACACAATGTGTGTACGATAAACTATCCTTTAATGGTAAAGAAATAGAACTGTTACAGCTCTATGTTTCTTTTAATGGGTAGTTCAGATGCCCTATGTGCGCTTGTTAAAAATGAGAGCACAACTACAGGGACAAATCTTATATATCACAGTGGGAAAGATCCAGCATTCAAAATTTATTATTCGACAGAGTTTAATGGTCTAATTGTCCCCAGCTGATATAATTCTATTATTGGATCATCAATGCCAGCCCAAGACATTTTTCTGCCTGAAGCAGAGGGCAAAGGATGCCCCCTCTCCCCCTTGCTTGGGACACCATTTTAAAAAATCTTGCTGCATCATTCACCAGTTCCTGCTTTGTGTATACCCCCTTCATGGTGCTGCCTGAAGCAGGTGACTTCAACCTGAGGCCTAGCAGGGGGCCCCTATGCTATGTTACAGTATGAGCTATTTATTTTTAGGTGTCATGCAGTTCTGTTTCAAGAGACCCTTTACAGATTGTTCTCCAGAGAAAAAGCAGAGAATGTTCTACTTGTGTGCAAAATCTCACCTTTATCTGTTTTTAAATGTGATGATGACCAGTAAAAGTGTCGCTTTCTTTTCAACTGAAGAGAAATAAAAGGCTGAGCTGAAGTGAAGATAGTTACAGAGGTCAAGGCAAAAGATAGAGTAGAAAAAAGACCCCAATACAGCAAGAATGAATCTGCATGCAAAAATGGGGTTTTGTACATAGATTATTTATTAGAAACTGCTAGATTTCAAATGCTGAATTATGTCAAATGGGGTTTATTTATTTATTTATTATTTGATTTATATGCCACCCTTCCTCCCAGCAGGAGCCTAGGGTGGCAAACAGAAATGCTAAAAACATTTTAAAACACCATGAAAACAGACCTTAAAATACATTAAAACAAAACAACGTTAAAAACATTTTTTAAAAAAAGCTTTAAAAACATCTTTTTTTAAAAAAGGGTTAAAATATATTATTAAAAAAAACACATATTAACAAGCAATTCTAATGCAGACACAGACTGGGATAGGTCTCAACTTTAAAGGCTTATTGAAAGAGGAAAGTCTTCAAAAGGCACCAAAAAGCTAGCAGAGATGGTGTCTGCCTAATATTCGAGGGGAGGGAATTCCACAGAGTAGGTGCTGCCACACTAAAGGTCTGTTTCCTATATTGTGCAGAACAAATCTGATAAGATGGTATCTGCAGGAGGCCCTCACCTGCAAAGCGCAGTGATCAACTGGGTATATAAGGAGTAAGATGGTCTTTCAGGTACCCTGGTCTCGAGCTGTATAGGGCTTTGTACACCAAAACTAGTACCTTGAACTTGGCCCGGTAGCAAATGGGCAGCCAGTGCAATTCTTTCAGCAGTGGGGTGACATGTTGGCGATACCCTGCCCCAGTGAGCAGTCTTGCTGCTGCATATTGCACCAGCTGCAGCTTCCAGACCAACCTCAAGGGCAGCCGCACATAGAGTGCATTACAGTAATCCAGCCTGGAGGTTACCAGTGAGTGGACAACAGTGGTCAGGCTATCTTGGTCCAGAAATGGCTGCAGCTGTCTCACCAGCCGAAGCTGGTAACAGGCACTCGTAGCCACAGAGGTCACCTGTGCCTCTAGTGACAAAGATTGATCCAGGAGCACCCCCAGGCTATGGAGCTGCTCTTTCAGAGGGAGTACGACCCCGTCCAAAGCAGGCAACTGACCAATTATCCGCACTCGGGTACCACCAACCCACAGCGCCTCTGTCTTGCTAGGATTCAGGCTCAGTTTATTGGCCCTCATCCAGCCCACAACCGAGTCCAGGCTGTGGTCCAGGCCTTGCACGGCCTCTCCCGATTCAGATGTTATGGAGAAATAGAGCTGGGTATCATCAGCATACTGCTGACACCTCGCCCCAAAGTTCCTGATGACTGCTGCCAAGGGCTTTGTATAGATGTTAAGCAGCATGGGGGACAAGATGGTACCCTGTGGCACCCCACAGCACAACTGCCAGAGGGCTGAAAGACAGTCACCCAATGCTATTCTATGACAGCGACCCTGGAGATAGGATCGGAACCACTGTAAAACAGTGCCTCCAATACCCAGCTCACCAAGTTGGCCCAGAAGGATACCATGGTCAATGGTATCAAAAGCCGCTGAGAGATAAATTTAGAATAACAGGATATATACCATCTTAAAATTTATCATGGCTTCAGTGCAGTAAAAGGTTAAGGACCTAATCCACAACTCGTCCAAATCCTACAGCACTGTGGGGGCACTGAGGTGATTTCTCTAGCTCTGACAAATTCCAGGCATTCCTGGGCTCCAAAGACCACACAGCGCAATTGCCATGCAATAACTGCCAATGCTGTAGCGTACCTTCCTCAATCTGGCACCCTCCAGATGCTTTCCACTATAACATTCATAATCCGTGAACATAGGCCATGCTGGCTGGGGCTCATGGGGATCCAAGTACATTGAAAGGCCATGAAGACGTACCTGATTGATACATATCCAGGCTCAGATATGTGTCTGCTGTGTTGTGAAAGTATGCCTGATATCTTGGGCAGGTATGGTTTTATATAACTTTGGTTTTATATGGTTTTATATAACTTTGGGGTTGTTGCAAAATTTTGTTATGTTTTTATATATATTGTATTGCACATATATATTGTATTTCACATATTCTGTTGAATGTTGAATGTTTTTTATTATGTGCTTTGGATGAGTTGTACTCAGATAGATGGTCTATAAATATTTTTGAATGAATGAATGAATGAATAATTCTAAACGTTTTAGGGCAGCATCAAAAACAGTCAAAGCTGTCCTTGCCACGAATGTATTAACCTGATGGTACCTGGTTCAGCATCATGGTAGATCTGAGGGTCGGGGAGGTGGGGTTGATGTGGTCTATAGGAGTTCCATCCCTCTCATCAAGCACCATGTTCATGTAGCTACTGGCCTGGAGTGTTTGCACCTTGTGTTGGGTCAAAGGGACAGACTGGGAATCTTGTTGGTGTACCGCCCACCCTGCTGCCCAACAGCTTCCCTAACTGATCTGACGGAAGTGGTCTCGGAGGTGTTGCTGAGATCCCCCAGACTATTAGTACTGGGGGATGTCAACATCCATGCCGAGGCTACTTTGTCTGGGGCGGCTCAGGACTTCATGGCCTCCATGACAACCATGGGGCTGTCCCAATATGTCAGTGGCCCAACACACGTGTCGGGGCATACTCTAGATCTTATTTTTGCTACTGGACATGGAGATGGTGATCTGGATGTGGGGAGTTTTACATCTCTCCCTTTGCCATGGACAGATCACCGCTTGTTGAAGTTCAGACTTACAGCGGCCTTTCCCCTCTGCAAGGGTGGGGGATTTTCCGGCTGATAAGACTGGCTCTCCTGTCGAAGCCCTGGTTGAAATGTGGAATGCGGAGATGACCCGGGCTGTTGACACGATTGCTCCTGCGCGCCCTCTCCTGTGTAGAGCTCATACAGCTCCATGGTACACTCCAGAGCTGAGAGCGATGAAACAAGATAGGAGGCGGCTTGAGCGGAGGTGGAGGTGAACTTCTGACGGATGCAATTATGCACTGGTAAGTGCCTCTACTAAGTTGTACTTAGCAGCGGTTAGGGTGGCGAAAAAACAATATTTTGCTGCAACTATTAAGTCATCTCTTTGCCGACCAGCGGAGCTCTTTAGAGTTGTCCGAGGGCTACTTCATTCTGGCCCTAAGGACTCGATAATGTCATTGGTAGCCCTTCTTGGCTAATAGATCCTTGCCCTTCTTGGCTAATAAAAACTAGCAGGGATGGAACAGCCGGCTGGGCCAGGGAAGTGATAAATGCCTCTTTATGAGAGGGAGTGGTCCCTGGCCGTCAGAAAGAGGCGGTAGTGAGACCACTCCTGAAAAAATCCTCCTTGGACCCTGAAAACCTTAACAACTATAGACCAGTCGCGAATGTTCCATTCCTGGGCAAGATCCTGGAACGAGTGGTTGCTGGCCAGCTCCAGGTGCTATTGGATGAAACCGATTATCTAGACCCATTTCAATCGTGTTTTAGGCCTGGTTTTGGCACTGAGACAGCCTTGGTCGCTCTGTATGATGACCTATGTCGGGAGAGGGACGGAGGGAGTGTTACTCTGTTGATTCTCCTTGATCTCTCAGCGGCTTTTGATACCATCGACCATGGTATCCTTCTGGAGAGGCTCGTGGAGTTGGGAGTTGGAGGTACAGCTTGGCAGTGGTTCCGCTCCTACTTGGCAGGTCGTCTCCAGAAGGTAGTGCTTGGGGAACATTGCTCGACACCGTGGGCTCTCCAATGTGGGGTCCCGCAGGGGTCAGTTCTGTCTCCCATGCTTTTTAACATCTACATGAAGCCGCTGGGTGCGGTCATCAGGAGTACGCTGATGACACGCAACTCTACTTCTTCTTTTCATCGTCTTCAGGTGAGGCTGTTAATGTGCTGAACCGTTGCCTGGCTGCGATAATGGGCAATGAGAGCTAACAAACTGAGGCTCAATCCTGACAAGACTGAGATGCTGTTGGTGGGAGGTTTCTCTGATCAGATGGTGGATATTCACCCTATTCTGGACGGGGTTACACTCCCCCTGAAGGAGCGGGTTCGTAGTTTGGGAGTATTTTTAGATCCTTCCCTGTCACTTGAGGCTCAAGTAGCCTCTGTGGCACGGAATGCGTTCTACCAACTTCGGTTGGTAGCCCAGCTACATCCCTATCTGGACAGGGAGGACCTCACCTCAGTTGTCCATGCTCTGGTAACCTCTCGATTGGATTACTGCAATGCGCTCTACGTAGGGCTGCATTTGAAGACGGTTCGGAAGCTACAGCTTGTGCAGAATGTGGCTGCCAGACTGATAATGAGGACCAAGAGGTCTGATCATATAACACCTGTTCTGGCCCGCTTGCACTGGCTACCAATATGCTTCCAGGCCAGATTTAAAGTGCTGGTTTTATACGGTGCGGGACCACAATACCTGCTGGAACGCCTCTCCCGATATGAACCTGCCCGTACACTACGTTCCGACTCAGGGAGGCTCGGAGGACGATAACAAGAACTAGGGCCTTCTCAGTGGTGGCCCCCGAACTGTGGAATAGTCTTCCCGATGAGGTACGCTTGGCGCCGAGATTGTTATCTTTTCGGCGCCAAGTTAAAACCTTCCTCTTTTCTCAGGCATTTTAGTTCTTTAGTTTTTTAGTTTTAAATATGTTGTAATTGATCTTAAATTTGTGGATTTTTATATACATGTCCCTTGCACTGATTTATTGGATTTTATTGTGTATATTTATATTTTTCTGTTGTACACTGCCCAGAGAGCTATGCTAGTCGGGAGGTATAGAAATTCAACAAATAAATAAATAAATAAATTTATTCTCAATCAGGAGTTACTGTGATGAGTCCAGCCTGTTACAGCTATGCTAGCAGTTGCTACATGATAACTGGTCCATTCTGGGGCTCATTTACTGTCCTGGTAAGAAATGAGAAAAGGTTACATCTATACAGCAGGAAGATTTTGTGGAATATACTCATTTTTCCTATTGTCCTGAATACTGAAAAGATTGTAGTATGGGGACAGATTACAATCCCATGCACCAGGGATGAGGGACCTCAGGGCCAGGAGCCAAATGTGACCCTCAAGGCTTATCTTCCCCTCAGGACTTTCCCCAGGCCACATCTTCCATGAGCTCTCCTTGAATGTTCTTGCCTGACTTGAATGTGACCTTGGTCTGATAGTGCTTCTTGCTTTCTTGGATGGAATATGGAAAAGTAGGTGTGTGTATGTGTTTGTGTGTGTGTAAGGAGAAATTAGTCTAACTGAATAAAGATAAAAGTCACATTCATTATTTTGCTGCTTTTGCCTCTGATGCCACCATCGCTGGCATGTGGCCCTCAGATGGCTGCCTAGAAGGAAATGTGGCCCTTGGGCTGAACATGGTTTCCTGTCACTACCATACCTACCTACCTGGGAGTAAGACCCATTGAACTCAGAATAGACTTGAATAGGATTGCACTGTTAATAAATAAATAAGAGAAAATGGATAACAGTTTGGTCTTGGTGGGCAAAAGAGAATTCAGGTATTGGGAAGGCTGCCACACAAAATCCTTGACAAAAGAAGTTTTATTTTTAAATCTAAGTTTCTTCTCACGTTGAACCCTACCATACAATTTGAACATTATTCCAAGATTTGAGTATTTATTAACTGACTGCTACTCGTGGCAAGATTAATAACAGTGGGAAAATATTTCATTTTTATTTTTTTATTTTTTTATTATTTGATTTACATCCCACCCTTCCTCCCAGCAGGAGCCCAGGGTGGCAAACAGAAGTGCTAAAAACACTTTAAAACATCATAAAAACAGACCTTAAAATACATTAAAACAAAACATTAAAAACATTTTTTAAAAGCTTTAAAAAATCTTTTTAAAAAGGGTTAAAACATTATTAAAAACATATTAACAAGCAATTCTAACACAGATGCAGACTGGGATAGGTCTCAACTTAAAAGGCTTGTTAAAAGAGGAAAACTGATTCCCTCTGTTGTAAAAATATCTGCTTAATTTTATCTCCAGTCACTGATTGTTAATCAAATGCAACATTGTGCTGATCACTGTAAAACAAAAATAGTGTGACCACTGAGACAGAAATTCTATTATTGTTCACGAAACTATAAAGCCTTATCAGTAGTAGAGATATCTGAAAAAGTACAAATTTAGAGTAGTAGATGTAGACAGTTAACAAGCACAGGGAAAACTGTCACACTTGTCTGTGCTATAGGGATTAATAAACCAGAGCTGGGAAATTGGTTTAATAGACAAAGTGGGTGGGCAGTTAACCGTCTGAGCAAAGATTATGACTCTGTAGTGAGACAAAACAAAGAGGAATAAATCACTGAATCGTTCTATTAAGACAATTAAATTGCAATTGCTTGATCAATTATCACTGCATGGATAATAGCTTGATTCAGGCAGAGCAAATAAATCATTAAACATTAAAAAAGGAAACTAACTCAAGTCCCTGAACCCAGTTTAAAATTGATTTCTAATGCCATAAAGGAAAACTCCAGTGGGAAGTTCTTTCACATTCCTATTCAAATGAATGGAAGCTGTGCAAGCACTGTTGTGCTGTTCCCATTCATTTCAGTGGGGCTTGTTTAGGATAACATCCCATGTACAGTGAACTAAATTTATATAATATAGAATATATATATTTGAAATATTAAGTGGTTTATAAATGCTTTTAAATAAATAAATAAATAAATAAATAAAGATGTAAAAAAATGTAAATATACTGCCTTCAAGTCAATTCTGACTTATGGCGACCCTATGAATAGGGTTTTCATGAGGCTGAGAGGTAGTGACTGGCCCAAGGTCACCCAGTGAGCTTCATGGCTATGTGGGGATTTGAACCCTGGTCTCCCAGGTCGTAGTGATCAATTAAAGCAATCAGTCATAATTTATTATATATTTACAGCCCCATAAATGATATAGAATAATATTACTAGTATCAATAATTACATAGTTTGGAACAATCCTAATTATTTTTAAATTAAACTTTATTTTACATTTAAAACACTAAGGTCTAATAACTTTGATGTCTCCCTGCTATTCAGTAGTCTCTGTCATTCTTACAAAGTATCATTGGGCCTCTCATCTCAAAATAGTGTTATCATGATAATACAGAATATAATATAGAAACACATGTTTCTATATTGTCCATGTAATATAATAGTTAATTAAGAGTAACAATTAATAATTAAGTAATATGTAACATTTTAGGGAATTCAAAGTGTTGAACATTCATCTTGTAATCCTAGTAGCCATGTAAGGTGGGTCATTATTGTTCTTATATTGTAGATGGGCAGCTAAAGCTGAGAGCTAAGAGAAGTAAGTAGAGGCCAATGGCACTTACTCCCAAGTAGAGATACAAAGATCTCTCTGTTTCAGTTATCTTAAATTCAGTTCTCTACATTTCTGCAGGAATTTGTTAAAAAAAAATTACGGAAAAATCTTCATGAAGCTTCTCTAGGATTTCAGTCCAAATTTCTTCTAATAAACACATTTATTGGGACTAATGGACATATTTGCAAGCAATTTCTAATCATATAATGCATTTTTGTATGCTATTTTCACTCATATTTTTATTTTTATGCACCCTTGCATAAAATTATATATATATATATTTCACCTCCCACTGTTTTTTTATCTTGTGCAAATTGAGACACTGCTGATGTCCACTGGGGACTATTCTGCAGAATAGTCAGTACCATTATTTGTTTTTTAGTGTAGATTTTGCAAAGTGTTGCTGTACACATTTTCATAACAATAGAAACAAAAGAAAATAAAATGATTTCCTATAGGAAAATTCACTAAAATTGCAAAGTAAATCAGACATATTTAAAGTGACCATCTGAACTATAGCAACTGTCTTAATAATGTTGCTTTGTCTCTGCTAAAACAAGATCAGCACAGCATGTCTTCTTTCTATTATTTGGGCTGATTGCAGGTGTTGCTACCACTCACCATATGCTCAGAGGCACATGTTACCACATTCTTCCAAGCTACACAGCAAGTGGATTGGACTGTGAAAGACCAACCCACATTGTGTTTGCATTTTGACCAATTTGTAGGGCAGTACAATATCTCAGAGAGGAGTTCAGGTCTCCTGCTCCCTTGGTGCATTCACTATAGCTGCCCAATTTCCCTGCTTTTCAAAGTTTGATAGAAATATCTGTGGACTATAGGTACGTTCTTAAACTACAAGGTTTTTTGCCTGTTAGTGAATTTCTCTGCTTTTTAAACCGGGAGGTAAGAAATGGGGTCCTGTGCAAGTTTGCTGAGAATGGATTGATCATTTGCATGCTTATTGAGTTCAGTCGGATTTACTTCCCTGCGATCATGCTTAGGATAAGTGAAACTGACCACAGGGGATGGGGAGGGGAGAAGGAGGGAAGGGAGGAAGGGCAGAGGGGAGGAGGGTGATGGGAGCAGGCAGGAGGGGGAGAGGAGAAGGACAGGTTTGATCAATGGCATGTTTATTGAGGTCAGTGGGATTTACTCCAGTGCAATCATGCTTAGGATAAGTAAAACTGACCAGGGAGAGGGAGGGCTGGAGTGGGCAGGGGAGGAGGAAGAAGGGAGGGGAAGAGGAAGGGAGAGGAGAGGGGAAGAAGGGGAAAGGCAGATCTGATCATTTTCATTCTTATTGAGTTCAATGGGATTTACTCCTATGCAATCATGGTTAGGATAGGTAAAACTGTCCTTGGGGGAGGGGGAAGGGGAATGAGTGGATTGGAGGGGGCAAAGGAAGGGGAGGGCAGGTTTGATCATTTGCATGCTTATAGAGTTCAATGGTACTTACTCCCATTCAATCATGCTTAAGATAGATAAAACTGACCATGGGGAGGAGGAAGGGGAGGGGGAGGGATAAGGGAAAGGAGGGGATTGGAAGGAGATGGGGATGGGTAGGGAGGGCAAAGGAAGGGGGAGGAAAGGGGCAAGAGGGATGGGATAGGAGGAAGGAGAAGGGAGGGAGGGTGTGATTATTTGCATACTTTTTGAGTTCAATGGGACTTATTTCTGTGCAATCATGGTTGAAAATAGAAATGGACTGCCTGCAAGTCTATCCCAACTTATGGTGACCCTATGAATAGGGTTTTCATGGTAAACGGTATGCAGAGGTGGTTTTACCATTGCCTTCCTCTGAGGCTGAGAGGCAGTGACTGGCCCAAGGTCACCCAGTGAGCGTTATGGCTGTGTGGAGATTCGAACCCTGGTCTCCCAGGTTGTAGTCTAACACTGACCTGGGGGAGTAGCAGGGAGGGTAGGAGGAGAGGGAGGGGAGGAGATTGGGTGGGTGGACACTGGGCAGAGGGGAAGCCCCTTACGTTTCCAAAAGGAAAACATTGTGAACAGTATAATTGCTTTTCAGCATTTCCCCCACCTTTTTATTCTACAGCAAGCACATGTAGCCTCCCACCCAAATTTAAACCAAAGTTGTCCCTGGCCACATCCACACCAGGCCTTTATTTCACTTTGGACGGTCATGGCTTCTCTCAAACAATCCTGGGAAGTGTGGTTAGTGAAGGGTGCTGAGAGTTGCTAGGAGATGCCCTGTTCCCCTCATAGACCTTCAATCAGAGTGTCTGACTGTTAAACCACTCTAGCCACTGAAGCTCTGTCAGTGCAATAGCAGTCTCCTGTCAGAACCCTTCACAAACTACACTTCCCAGGATTCTTTGGGGGAAGCCATGACTGTATCAAGTGAAATCAAAGTTTGGTGTGGGTGTGGCCCCCTGATTAGCCAAGCCAAGCAGCTGAGAGTCTGGCTTTTAGAACACTGACAGTTGGTTCTTACTGAGCATGCCCGACTATCATTGGGTTCAAGCCAAAATTTCTTAAATTAATTAAAAATCAGCCAGACATTTTTTAAACTGCAGAAGATGAAGGTCAGAGTATGGGGCAAGATTAGTAATAAGATTACAGGTACTTTGTGGACATGGGTGATTTTTAATGAATTTCAACAGATTATGAGAACTCTGACAGAAAAAAGTTCAAAAGGGCTCTCGGTTTTTTCTCTCTCTCTTTACACTTTGAACTCCCTATTCTCTCTGAGTGTTTTGTGTATCGTCATGAAAATTTTCAGGGTTATTAAGCAAGCGTTTTAGAGTTCAGGACTATACGTTTTGTAAGGTTTTGTTTTGAAATGAGCTTATGGGAAGCATCAGAATGGCATGGGGGTATTTTCAAATTAACATTGCAGAATGTGAAAAATCCATGCTGGCTATAGTATATAGCCACTCTCGTGGCTGCATAATAAAACTACAGTTGTAAAATACTCTCTAGAAGTTTATCTTCACTAGGATTTATGACTAAGATATTTTAGACTGCTTTTCTTTCACTTTAACAATGTATTCTTATTGCTACTATGTATTTTTTTTAATTTAAACATGCAAAGATTTTTTCAAGTCTTACAATTTATCAGTTTTAAATTAATACAGTAATGAATGGCACATGGTTATTTATGGCTGCTAAATTATGCATTATAACTTGCAGGCTAGTAATCACTTCACTTTATTTATTTATTTATCTATTTATTTATTGCATTTATATATCGCCCCATAGCCAAAGCTCTCTGGGCGGTTTACAAAAATTAAAAACATTGAACATTAAAAAAAATACAATTTAAAAACCATACAAAGTTTAAAACCATTAAACACAGATAAACAAGTTAAAAGACCAGTGGTCAGAGCTCAGCACATGCTGTTAGAATACCTGGGAGAAATGGAAAGTCTTCATCTGGTGCCAAAAAGATATCAATGTTGGCAGCAGGTGAACTTCATCGGGGAGATCATTCCATAATTTGGGGGCCACCACTGAGAAGGCCCTCTCCCTCGATGCCATCCTCCGAGCATTTCCATAATAATCTTAGGAGATTACTCTGGCCAGTCAGAGGTGTACATACCTTACACAGATGCTTACTATGTACTATAGCCCACAGATGCCTGATAATCCTCCTGCTTTTGAGCGATGCCATCGGGAGTCATGTACTCCCAGCAGGTACACCCATGGCGTTAAGGTCAAGGGAGAGGAACCAGACAAAGAATGATCCAAGAAAGTCCTCAACAGCAGAACAGGCGGAGGATAACAATGTATATGTTACAACGGCTGTGAACATGGATAAAGGCTGCAGCAGATAAAGGACTTCCAATTGTTGTGGTACCCATGCCATTGGATCAAAGCCTTTTTCTGTCAAGATTGTGTGGTGATTGTGGTGCGCCGATCTCCCCACATAAAACAAATTCACGCACAGGCGTCTTCCATAACAAAAGTCCCATGGCAATCAGCAAATGGCGACGGGGGCAGATCTGTGAAATCCCAAAGCCCCTAGTCATGGACTGGTACATCGGCAGTGGATACAGACTCAGACGGATCCATTGTTAAAGACTATATTTTGGAAAACAATCTTACTCGGTCACGAGTGATTGCCTAGAAGAAGCAGCAATATGTGATCTATTTGTGGCACATTGACTCAGTGGCATGACTTGGCTAGGCCTAAATTATATTACTGTTTGTATTGCACAGATAGGACATAAAGAACTAGACTTTAAGGGCTTTCTTGCACAGCCCAGGTATATATGTGTTCTACCAATGTTTCTTGTGGTAAACTCAACATGAAAAGAGGAGATAAGCATTCTCAAAAGTTTGAGGAAATATAGTGAAAACATTTATTTATTTTTATTTCTTTATTATGATTTTTATCCCACCCTTCCTCCCAGCAGGAGTCCAGGGTGGCAAACATTATTATTATTTCCATTTATAGACTGCTTACTATCTAAAAGATCTCAAAGTGGTTTACAATAGAATACGCAAGGTACAATAAAAATATCAAATTAATTTACAAAGCACAATACATAAACAGTATCCATATCCATAACATATACATAAACAATATAAAAACATGCTGATGAGTTGCATTTTCCCTCATCTCCTTTAACCATGTCCAGTGTTTGCATATACATATCTCCCCTTCATACTTTACAGGGAATATCCAGCTCAGAATAGACTTATTGAAATCAATGGACTTGGATGGATCCACTCTGTGCATGACTAACTAGGGGCTGCTGCTCCTGCTCGCTTCACTAGCCAACTCTGCCTACCATCACCAAAGTTCCCCCTTCTCTTCCCGCCTGGTCTCCCAAAGGTCCTCCTTCCCTCTATGGGTCACCAGAGCTCCCCCCTTCCCAGATCACCAGAGCTCCGCCTGCCTCCCCCATGGGTTGCCAGAGCTGCCACCTGGCTTCCTGCCGAGCCACTCTGCTGCTGCTGCTGTTGCCACCACCCTCTCACCAGGCCTCCTGCCCAGACTACAGCCCCCACCATCTAGCCCATCAGCTTGCCCAGTAAGCTGGTGTGGCTGAACTGCTGCCCCTGCCACTGGCCATCTCCAGGAGGAGGCCATCTCCTCCTGCCTGAACTGCCGCCTGGCCTCCGACCCAGGCTGCACCGGTCTCTCCTGCCCAGGGTCTGCCACTGCAGCCACATAGCTTGCCCACTAGCCAGGTAAGCCATCTTTGCCACTATCCCCTGCCCCTGATGTCATACTGCATGATATCATGGTGGCATAATGGCTTACTTTTTTGTTACATACAACATTGGATTCATCCTATTTATTTACCATGGGAAATACCAGCTGCTTAAAAGTGTTTCTTTTAACAGAGAACTGTCAGACTCATTCACTTGCTGTTTTAATCTCTAGTTCAGCAGCATCACTAGCGGGAGTGCAGGGGGGTGTTGACCTCTGGTGCGTGCCCTCCCAGTGGCATGGATCAGGTGGCTGGGTTTGCTTGCGTGTGTGCACATGCGCGCGCACACTCAAGGCCAGCCACCCCATCCATGCCCCTGGGAGGGCGTGCACCAGAGGGGCACCCAGCCGGAGAAGGCCTGGGAACGTTGGTGTGCCTCCCTTGCCCCGCCGACGCTGCTCCCGGTCTCACCCGCCCGCCTGTCCGCCCGCCTCTGAGGAGGAGTTGGAGCAGCCTTGCCGGGCAATGGCACGGGGCGGGGCGGCTCTGGGTGTCACCCCCCTCATGGTGACACCCGGGTGCGGGCCGCACCCTCCGCACCCTGGTAGTGACGCCCCTGCTCTAGTTTGCTTCATTCCAACAGTTTCCAGAAATTGAAAATTCCTATTTCATATTTTTATTGCAAAGGTAGCCAACATGGTGCCTTCCAGATGCTGCTGGACTCCAACTCTCATCAGCCCCAGCCAACATGGACAGTGGTCAGGGATGATGTGAGTTGTAGCCCAACAATATCTAGGGAGCTCCATATTAGCCATGCCAGTTTTATCACAATACTCACCCCTGTGAAAAATGGATGAGAAAAGGCATTTAAAAAAAAAAAACCCAACTGTGAGCCAATGCTACAGTAGGGTTTTTATAGCTAAGTTTTCCAGACAAATATGCTATCCAGTGATTTACTTAAATTACTGGTTAGATTATAAATTTGCAATGATTGTTTCGGTTTCCAGAGGATTACATATGTTAGTCTGTTGCATGACAAAGGAACACAGTCATGTAGCACCTTAAAGACTGGCCAAAAGAATACACGCTTCCATGTTTGTTTTAAAACAAGGATTTTTTTCAAAAGAGGTACCCAGAATGAAGGCATTATCTTAAGAACCAGACGTGCATTTTAAGTAGTTATTTGTACAAGAGTGACAGTGTTTAGGTATTCTACCTAGGGGTGCTTCCTACATTCCTTTTGCTTTTCATGACAAAGAAAATTATGTGACCTAAAGTGAAGCAAACCCTAATAAGAATGCATTTGAAATGAGTTCTAATTAATACTTTAGACTGGCAATTGGTTAATTTGCAAAGTGACTGATTTTTGCAAGAGGAAAATTTGAGTATATAACCTCTTAGGAAAAAATAAATGGACTCGCTTGTATGTAAACCAGCATAGGGCCACACAGGATCATGCATTAAGCTACTGACTCCCTCACAATGCTACAATTCTTAGCAAAATGTCAAGCCCTGCAGTAGCAGCCTTCAGCAATGCTGCATTGGCAGCTCCAGCATCACCTTCCGACAGTGGTGCTGTATGAGACACTTAAAATGTACTATTGAGGGGAAAGTGGGAGCGATACTAACATAAGCTTTTTACAGGGTAAATACGTGGGAGCATCAGACAGAAGTAATTCATCCAACAAGGGAAACAGACCTGGAGCCAGTCTGTTCTTCCTTCTTTGCCAGGGACTGGATCCTATAAAAGTGCATTAGTGCAAGCCAACTGACATTGCTCAATAGCCTCTTACTGGCAGGTTGGTATCTTCAGGAGCTTTGTTTTTAAAACAGGAAGTCCTCTTGGAATCAGCAGAGCTCAGTTTTCAAGTAAATGTATATAGCCTCGGAAAACCAAAATGCAATTTGGAGAGTGAAGCAAAGATTTTTCCAACAACCCTTTGCTACTCATCTGAGCATTCCTCCAAACTTGTTTTTAATATATCATCCCTTTGCCCTTTCAATCCAGCACAACACCACTGGGGGAAAAAGGCAGCTGAAAAAGGAAAGGTGTTCACTACATACTAAGGCATCTCAGCTGAATGTGGGTTTTATTCATTTTAAACATCAGCAACACGTATCACAACAGCAGAGGTAACGAATCGATTCAAGGAGAGTTGCCCCCTCCTCTCTCCCTCCTCCCATCCATGGCTCCTCCAAAGCCGCTTGCAAATTGCTGCTTTGTAGTTTCTCTGCGATGGAGCAGTAGGACCCAGGGGCCTGCCTCAGCCACCAATAGAAGCTCATACTTGGATCTATTTGTATGCAATGCCTTCTGCTCTGCGCATTAATGGTAATACAGATAACGGGTCTGAAAGAATTCTCTTCTGAAGAAGGATTTGATTTTCCGGAGTCCTGATATTGGAGAGAGATCCAGTTTCATCTTTCTTTAGAGTAAAAAGTCTCTTGAACTCAAAAGAAGGTCTCTGTAAGGAAAGTTGCAACGACTGTTTGAATCATGGAGCTGCTAGTTTTCTGACATCCACCTAATCTATGAGGGTAAGTGCCTCAAGTTAACTAACCAGTAATTTTTTTATTCGTCCACAAGTGTCAGGGTCCCCCCCCCTTTTTTTAAAGGGGGAGGGCGGGAAGCAATGTTGTATTGCAGTTATTCTGGGTTTGAAACGTAGAGGGTCGGCTTTTAGGTAGTTGAAATATTCAGGGCTTTTTTTAAAGCAACAGAAGGAACGATTAAAAGAAGATATCTCAATGCCAACCTAACACGTTTCTTCACAGTTGTGCTTATTGTCTCTAAAGTTGTCAGGTTATGGAGGGTGGGACTGCCACCAGTGTTAAGAAGTTGGAAAGCATCCCAGGCGTGGATTCAAAGACACACGCTCTCTCTAACGAGCAATTTTCATGCTGTATGGGACAGCACAGCAAAAAGGAGAGCGGCTGTCCATTCCCCTGAGCTTTTGCCTTGATTCATAGACTGTGCTGGGCTTGGAAAAGCAACTTTGCAGAGTGCTGATCTTCCCGCACTTCTTCTTTTACTGCAAAGCCCAGGCGTCTTTGGTGGTGGAGACAGGGATTTCCTGCTGCTGCTGTCTCTCTGGAGTGGGGTCTCTTGGTAGTACTTTGTAAATCCAGTGTTGCTTGTGTGTGTGTGTGTGTGTGTGTGTGTGTGTGTGTGTGTGTGGTATACGTATGTGTTGCCCCCTTTTATTTTGCCTCGGCTTCCTCTTTATAGTGAGAGGAAGAAAAAATACTGGGCAAACCGATTGCCCTAGAAACTCTTCACTTACCCGCCACCCCTTCCCCCGCACTGTGTGTAGGTTGTGAAGGGAATAAATTAACCCTTGAAGAACGTTTCACCTAAAAGAAGACTGCTTCTCTTTCCCTCCCTTAGTAATATCGGATTTTGCTTAAGAGTCAAACCCTTTGGTACTGAGAAGGATATTGCAGGTGGAGGAGCCGTGCAGCGTCTGCATTATTGATGAAAGGCTCCGTGCTGCTGCTTGGAGGGAGTAACTTCCCCCTCCGCCTCCTCTCCGAAGGACAGGGCGGCTACGGGGCGTGGAGTAATAACTGCTCTGAGAGGCGTGCTGCTGCGACCGCCTCCACCTAACACAATGGAAGAAGCCCCCCTACGTGCTGGCGCTTGGCTACTGGGAAGGGGGGAGACAGGAGAGGAAGCTCGTCTGGCCCCTCTGCAGCAACTGCTTGTGCTGCAGCAGTCAATTGCCGCAACCTTCCGCCGTCTCCTCTATCCTCTCTCTCTTCCCCGCCCCCCTCGCTTCGGCCAAGACTACGTTATCCTGAGAATGAGAAGTCAGATTGTGGGGCTAAGAAGGGAAGGAGCGGCAGAGAGAGAGGCAAAGGAATGTGCATGGAAGGCCACTGAGGGCTTGCCCTTTTCAGCCTGCTTCCCGCCTCTAATCCTCGTGAGGGGAAATGAAGGTAAATACACCGAGGCGCTCGCTTTCCCCCCGCGCGCTACTCTATCCCCATTTTCTTTTCAATAGCCCTTCCTAGATACAGTCCGTTTTTCTCGCTCGTGGGAGCTGCAGAATTGATGAGGCAAAGTTCATCTCGTCTAAGACGGCAGTCTTAAACACACTTTTCTTTGAGTTAGCCCAATTCGACGACATGGGGCTTCCTTCTGTGTAAACACGCCAGAAGATTGTGCTATAAAACTGTAATCCTAGGTAAACGTCTCACTGTGGGACCACAGTGGGACTTACTTCTGTGGATATATGCACATGAACGGGCTGCATGTTGGTTAAATACATGCAGATGTCAGAAGTTAATAAGACCCAGAAATTAACCTTGTGTCTCGTTTTGAGTGAAACAAAAAACATGTGAAGTGTTAATTAAGAAGTGTTTGGGGATATATGTGTGACCTTGCCCCTTAGCAGGGATGACTGCTCCACAGAAAGGCACTTCTCTGTAGGAAACAGTTGCATAAAGACAATCACATTTGACATTCAGATACAGGTGAACGTTGTCCTGTATGTACATGTCTCTGGGTAGCCAGGATTGGTTGTGGCCACCCAGAAAGTGTACACTGTAAGTACAGTATACAAACATGCATGTGCAACAAGGTCACTCAAGACATATTGTTGTTTGTGGTGGATCCCATAGCTTCCCATAGGCATCTGGATGAACCATTGGCCTAATCCAGCAGGCTCTTCTTATGCGCTTATCGGCAAATGGTACCAACCCATCCAACTTAATGTTAATAGTACTCATGTTTAGTGAAGTGATTTTGACACTTGAGGCAGAAAATGCCTCTCCTTCCCTCCCAGTAAAAATATGGTATCATAAAGTAAGTAACTAACAATCTTCTGCCTTTAATATAGCCCTGAGCTATCACAACCAGCTTTGACACACCAGGAGCTTCCAAGGCAGGACCTGGAATGTGACTTTCAGATGCTCCCCCCACTCCAGCCCTGCACATCTTAGTTGGGAAATTGAGTTTTGGCTCAAACACATGAGGAGAATGAGCAAGGTGTCCTCATCTCTCCAATAGTGTTGCGACCACATAAAAGTTGGCTCCTCTTTCTCAGGTGTGCTGTTGCATTGGAGGATTTGCATACCTGGGAAACGATTTCATAAAAATCCCCTGAGAAGAAAACAAAAACATGCAGAAAACATTGCATTTTCCACTGAGTCATCAGGTTGCTTAGTTTTATTTGTTTCCTGAAAGAATAAGGACTACATATCTGAAAGAAATAGCATCAGTTCACAGGCTGGCTTTGTGGAAACAAATAAACAACTTCCTAGGATGATGTGTATTGGTTTTTAAAAAATGTGACTTTAAAACTTCATCCCAAGTTTGTAATTCAGATGTAAAATCTACATTGGCTAGAACATTTATTTTCAGATCACAAGAAGCAGCAACTTCTCCAGCCTCTAATGCTGTTAACAATGGTTTAAATGCACATTTTGGAAAGAAGTTAAACGGGGGGGGGGAAGCATGATTAACAAAACAATGATTAAGGATATATTTAAGTTTTTCCCTCCATCAATTGGCCAAAAAAAATATCTGCATTATTATACGCAGATGACTTGGCCCTTTTTTCTTTAAACAAGATCGGCTTAAATAGAATGCTTGCCTCCTTAGAGGAATATTGCCGGGTTAACCACCTACAGATAAACCACTTAAAATCTAAAGTGATGATCTGTGGGAAGAATAGGCTATCTAAAAACCTTTGGACTCTAAATGGTGTCCCTTTAGAACAAGTTCATCTGTTTAAATACCTAGGCATAACCCTGACTAACAACCTTTCATGGAAACCACAGGCAGAAGACATCAAATTAGCGAGCGCCAGAATAACAGGGCAACTAAAAAGGTTATTTTATTCTCGTGGGGGCCAGTTAATAGCTCCGATGATAAAAATCTTTACTGCCAAAGCCCTCCCTAAATTGCTGTATGGGGCAGAAATTTGGGGTCATGCCCTTTGGCTAACTTTAGAACCTCTCCAAAATCTATTCTTGAAACAGATCCTGGGCCTCCCCCGTGGTGCCCCCTCTGCCCATGTGAGGGCGGAAACAGGTCTCCTCCCATTGTCTGCCAAAATAGACTCTGCAACACTAAGATTCTGGAAGAAAATTTTCCACCTAGAAGAATCTTCAATTGTCAAACTATGCTGGCAAGAACAATCACAAATTGGCGGTTGGGCCCATACTGTATTAACGCTAATGGACTCTTATAACCTTTCTTCTAGTAACCTCCCAACATTTTCATCAAAGGATCTGAGTAATTGGATTTTTAATTTTCACGAAGTGCAAGATAGGCTTCTTATTGAGTCATCCTCCTTCTCAAAATGGTTTGCTCTTTTCAAACTAAACCACATTGTTGCACCTTATTTTGCTATTCTTACCAACCCGAAGTTACGTAGAGCCTATACCGAAATCAGATTTCAGACTATGAACACAGCCTTTTTGGAAGGCAGATATAAAGGGGTCCCGAGATCTGATCGTTTCTGCATTTGCGGAAACAAGGAGATCGAAGATCTGGTCCATTATATGCTAAACTGCCCCTTATATAATGACCCCAGATATAAATTCTTAGCACCCTTTATAGCTCCAAGAGTTGGCCTCTCTCCTGATATCTTAATAGCCGACCTGCTTTCGGATAATTATAGCAAAACTATATTGGCAGTAGCAAACTTTGCACTTGCTGCAAAAAGTATCAGAGCCCAATATTGTAAAAGCCAGCACCACTGAATTTTTAACCGTGATTTATATTTTAGAAGTGTTGACACGCTATTGTATATTTTGTTGTAGTACTAAAGGCCTTGCTATGGCCTGTGGCTAAGAGCAAATAAAGCTGTTGTTGAACTTGATTAAGGATATAGTGCAAGACTTGCTAAGGTAGAATTGTCATTGCTTCTGCAAAGAGAACTTGAAGTCCTGCCCATCCCAACTTTTAGAATTATTTGAGTGAGTCAGTAAGCATGTGAATAAAGGTAATCTAGAAGACATTCAGGGCCTGTTCACATAGCGACTTGGATCCACATTTTAAATGCTGCTTTTTCAAGCGCGATAGATTTGGATGGTTCACATACTTCCGCCCTCACAACGAATAAACTTGCTGTTTTGCTTTTCAGCGTTCACATGCGTTCAGTTGTATTGCTATCAGTGCTTCTTTCTTGCCGCGCCCCCAGATTAGAATGTTAACTGCGGAGGCAGGCAAGGGGCGGCGTTTCCCTGTCTACTGCAGGTAAAGTCGGGAGACACTGGGGGATGCTATTCCCCTCTTTTCCTGCTGTCAGGCTTCAGGTTGATATGAAATGTTTGCATTTCGTCTAGCGTCTCTCTGTGTGTGTTTGTGATTGTTCGCTTATGTTTCCTGTGCCTGGTGCCATCGTGTCGTTATGGGAACTTTTTGTCCATGGGCACCAAGCAACCATTTCAATAAAGGAGACATAGCACCAGCACCATTAGCGGCGGGTGTTTGGTACAAAGTAGGGGGATCGCCCATGTAAGCTGGCAACATGCCAATACAATACTAACACTTGGAGGAAATATACTCGAAGATCACAATCCTATGCATATTTACTCAGAAGTTAGGTCCCACTGTGTTCAGTGCAGCTTATTCCCAGGTAAGTGCAGTAGGGTAGTTGCAAATTCAGAAGTGCAGGGTCTCTTCATTATAGTCATGCCACACCCCCTCGCTTGCTTGCTCGCCACTATCATCTTCACACTCCTCAGTCCTTCCCCCATGCACCTTCTTCCAGGATAGCAGACATCCTGAGGAGCCAATCAGCGTGTTTCTTACTCATCGGCGGATGCTCTGGGAATGCTGCAGGACATAAATTGTGCAAATAACTTAAGCATAGGATTGCAATCTCTCTCTCTTTCTCTGGCCTGCCAGCTTTGCAAGGGAGGAGTTTGGCCACCCAGCAACAACTTTGTGTGGCCTTGTATTTTTTTCTGGCCTGGTTGATGTCCACTGATCTTGGCCCACAACAGCCCTGGCAAAAAAATCCCTCAAATCCACCCCACTTTCCCTTAATTTGAACTCTGGTTTCTGGGCAGCAAATTTTGTGCCACAAATAATTGCATGGGATGAGCCAATGTGGTGTAAAGAATGTCAGCCTGGGACCTGAGAGACCAAGGTTCAAATCTCTGCTTGGCCATGACACTCACTGGGTGACCTTGATCCAGTCATTGCCTCTCAGCCTAGTCTACCTCACAGAGTTGTTGTGAGGATAAAATGGGTAGGGGAAGAACCCTGTTCGTACACCACCTTAAGCTCCTTGTAGGAAAAGTGGGATATAAATCTGATAATAAATGCATTCATCCATGACCTGGTATTTCCCTCTGGCCTGGGTCCTGCATCTGTCTAGGACCACCTTTGATCACTCACAGAAGGTGCTTGATGAAAGCCCCCAGCATCCAGCACCCTTGGTTGCCAGGAGGAGAGTGGCTCTCTATGGCTGCCACTTCTATAGGTACCACCAGGGCATGAATTAATTGATCCCATTCATTTCAAACTAGAGGACTCCGGACTCCCCTTTGATTCTAGGGAAGCCAGAACACCCAGAGGCCGCCCAGGGGCTGATAGAGGGGGGAGACACGGCAGCTGTCTGAATAATGCGAGGAGGGACCGGAGAGGTTCCAGCCAGCCTCAGAGGGCTGATGAGTGCAGCCCTGGGTAGGGCTTTGGTCAGACCCAGCAGGGACCTTCTAGCGATTGCAGACTCTCCCAGGTTATTCTGTCACCGGGGATGGAACCCCGTCTCCCTCACTGGCAGTAAAACATACACAAATAACATAAAGAAGTATCAGATCGCTGCTTTGTCAGCCCTGCTTGACAGGCTTTGGGTCAGCGCCGAAGAGAGGCCTGCTTGCTTGCACGTTGGCCGGGAGTCACGTAGGGAAGTGCTCGGCTCGGGCCTGGGAAGGGAGGCAGACCAGCCATGGCGCCTCAGACATGATACAGGTGAAGGGGCTGGCGTCATGAGTGCCACCGCACCGTGGGAAGATGACGCCGAGGTCTGCCGCCCAGAAGGCAGTCGTCGTGACTGATGGCTCGGGTGGCGCGAAGGACAGCCTCTCCTCCTCACTGCTGTAGTCGGGAGTGACGGCATCCTGGGCAGACACAGCGGGGGAGGATTTTTTAAAACGACTGAGAGGGCACGGGGGGGGTTGGCCAGATAACAGAGTGAAGGTCGGGATTGCAAAAAGCAAGGAAGAAGGTTGCCCCCTGGTGCTCTGTGATGAAATATATTGTGGGGGAAGGGGGGAAAATGTAGGCAAGAGCGACAGAGGAAGTTTACTCGTCAGCAGCCGGAAATAAAATGACAGTCAAGGGGAGGAGTAAGGGAGGATCTAAGATGGTGAACAAACATCGCAGAACGAAAACAGCGAAGAAAAGCAATCAGATTGTATTTGGCACTGAAGCAGGTGTGGTTTTTTAAAGCAATTTCGGATTTTTATCTCATCCATTTAATGTGGTTATATAGGCAAAAGGAGTTGATTGAAATCGGATTGGCAAAAACGTCATGTAGTTGGTGCAAATTAAAAGGATCTGCGAAAAGCCTCAGATCCTGATTATTCTGGCATGTGATCAGGCCCTCAGAGTGGTAACAGTGTTGATCTGATGCAATCTATGGAAGCTCATGGCATAATGAATTTGTTAATCTTTAAGGCATTACAATACTCCTGATTGTTTTTTTCAAAAAGAGAGCCAGTGTGGCATAGTGGTTAAGGTGTTGGACTACAACCTGGAGACCAGGGTTCTAACCCCCACACAACCATGAAGCTCACTGGGTAACCTTGGGCCAGTCACTGCCTCTCAGCCTCAGAGGAAGGCAATGGTAAACCCCCTCTGAATAATGCTTACCATGAAAACCTTATTCATAGGTCCCCATAAGTTGGGATCGACTTGAAGGTAGTCCATTTTCAATTCCAAAAAGCTTTTGACAAAGACCCTCACAAAAGCCTGTTGAGTAAACTTAGCAATCATACAATAAAATGACAGTTTTGTGGATTAGTAATTGGTAAAATAACAGGAAGTAGAAAGTAGGAAAAGTGGTTTTCACAATGAAGGAAATAGTGGGTTCCCCAAGGAGCTATATTTGTTCATAAATTATATGGAATCGGAGATTAACAGTGAGGCTGTTACATTTGTGGATTACATCAAATTATTCAAGATGATGAAAACCCAAGTGGACTGCAAAGAGCTCCAAAAAGATATCTTCAAACTGAATCAATAGGCAGCACAACTGGAAAATGACATTTAATGTAGCTAGGTGTAAAGTGATGCACACACTATCAAAACATCCTCTTTCACATATACACTGATAAGAGTCTGAATCAGTGGTGACTAAGAAAGAGATCTTTGGGTTGTAGTGCATAGCTCAATTAAAACATCAACACACTGTGTGGTGGTGAGAGGGGGAGGGAGAGAGAGAGAGAGGCAAATTTCAAATTATGATCTTCTAGCAAAGAAGTTGATAATAAAACTACCAGTATTATAAACAACATATATTAATACCTGGCATCTTGGCATTAAAATTATAATATCACAGTATTACATGATAGCTTGGCTATCTGAAAATTGCAAAAGTTTGTGGGTTTTTTTTCAGTAAGGGCAAGCGATACCTGACAACAGGAAAGGATGTTCATTTAAAATAAAATAACTATACACTAATTGCCTTGGTAATGCAGTATCTAAGTCCATCACATTATTTTACACAATCGTTTTGGAGGTAAAAACCCACATCTTCACATGACCATCAAGCTACTGTATGTGTGCTTATGGTACAACATTGTTTTAGGCCACATGTGTTAGTCCAACCATGATAACAAATATCACGGTTGGAAACTGGATTTTAAACTTAAGTTCTATGTAATGGAAAATGACCAGAATTCAGAAATGTGGTTTCAGAAATATGATTTCAGTGTCAGTCTTCTGGCAGGGGGGCTGAATTGTTTTTGAAGGAGTAAACTGTTATTGATATCTGCAGCTAACAACAGCATTACTATTTTGTGGACTCGCCCATACTTGTAAATTGTGAAAGTTGATCACATCAATTTATGAAACTCCCTTATGCTGTGTCATGCCATAGGTCCTATTTACTTTCTGTGGTATATCTTGACTGTCAGAAGTTCTCTGGGGTCTCAGGCAGAGATTTTCCCCAGTCCTGATTCATGGGAGTCTTTTTGGCTAAGGATGATGGCACAGATTGAACCTGGAGCCTTGTACATGAAAAACATACGTTGTACAACTCAGCCAACCCTCCCTAATTCACACATATAGACACACATACACACCAGAAGGGGGTCAGTTCACTCATTTATGCTAAAGTATCTTATGGTATAAAAATGTTTTATCCATTTTCATTACTATCATTGGACAATTCATTTAATTAAAATAGTTCCATAGGAAGCATTCATTTTGGCTGCTTTGTATAATTTGTGTAGACTAATATATTGTTGAATAATGCACTTGCAATAAAACATCTGCTAACAGATAACTTCCTTCAAAAGGTGTTAGCAGTGTTCTGTATTTGAATGTGTCAAGATATTAGTAGATATCACAAATCAGCACGCAGCAAGACAAAACACATAAACAAGCAGTTTAAGATAATGAGGAAAATACTGGAGGTTGTCTGCTAATACTTTATTTACAGTATTACATTTTGTTGTATTGTTTTAGCATATCCTGATATTTATTTATGTATTTATTTGATTTATATCCCACCCATCCTCCCAGAAGGAGCCCAGGGCGGCAAACAGAAGCACTAAAAACACTTTAAAACATCATAAAAACAGACCTTAAAATACATTAAAACAAGACGTTAAAAACATTTTTAAAAAGCTTTAAAAACATCTTTTGAAAAGTGTTAAAAACTTTATTTAAAAAACACATTAACAAGCAATTCTAACACAGACACAGACTGGGATAGGTCTCAACTTAAAAGGCTTGTTGAAAGAGGAAAGTCTTCAAAAGGTGCCGAAAAGATAGCAGAGATGAAGCCTGCCTAATATTCAAGGGGAGGGAATTCCACAGGGTAGGTGCCACCACACTAAAGGTCCATTTCCTATGTTGTGCAGAACAAACCTCCTGATAAGACGGTATCTGCAGGAGGCCCTCACCTGCAGAGCACAGTGATCGACTGGGTATATAAGGAATAAGATGGTCTTTCAGGTATCCTGGTCCTGAGCTGTATAGGACTTTGTACACCAAAACTAGAACTTTGAACTTGGCCCAGTAGCAAATGAGCAGCCAGTGCAATTCTTTCAGCAGCAGGGTGACATGTTGGCGATACCCTGCCCCAGTGAGCAGTCTTGCTGCCGCATTTTGCACCAGCTGCAGCTTCCGGACCAACCTGAAGGGCAGCCCCACATAGAGCTCATTACAGTAATCCAGCCTGGAGGTTACCAGTGCATGGACAACAGTGGTCAGGCTATCCTGGTCCAGAAACTGCTGCAGCTGTCTTATCAGCTGAAGCTGGTAAAAGGCACTCGTAGCCATGGGAGGTCACCTGGGCCTCTAGCGACAAAGATGGATCCAGGAAAACCTCCAGACTATGGACATGCTCTTTCAGAGGGAGTACAACCCCATCCACAGCAGGCAACTGACCAATTATACGAACTCGGGAACCACCAACCCACAGTGCCTCCATCTTTCTAGGATTCAGAATCAGTTTATTGGCCCACATCCAGACCACCACCGAGTCCAGGCAGCGGTCAAGGGCTTCAACTGCCTCTCCCAATTCAGATGTTACAGAGAAGTAGAGCTGAGTATCATCAGCATACTGCTGACACCTCGCCCCAAAGCTCCTGATGACCGTTCCCAAGGGCTTCATATAGATGTTAAACAGCATGGGGGACAAGATGGTACCCTGTGGCACCCCACAGCACAACTGCCAGGAGGCCAAAAGACAGTCATCCAATGCTATTATCTGAGAACGACCCTGGAGATAGGATCAGAACCACTGTAAAACAGTGCCTCTAATACCCATCTCACCAAGTCGGCCCAGAAGGATAACATGGTCAATGGTATCAAAAGCCGCTGAGAGAGGAAGTAAGAATAACAAGGTCACACTCCCCCCGTCCTTCTCCCAATAAAGGTCATCCATCAGGGTGACCAAGGCTGATTCAGTCCCATAACCAGGCCTGAACCCAGGCTGGGATGGATCAAGATAATCTGTTTCATCCAAGAGTACTTGCAATTGCTGCGCCACAAGCCTCTCAATCAGGGGTATTTCTGAAATGTTCATGTTTAAAGAACAAAGATACATAACAATGTTAATGTGAAAACTGAATTGGTCATACATTAGTATAGTCTCACTTGAATTCAGTGAATCCTCATAAGTCTGTTTTGAAATCTCTCAAATAAATTCTAGAATAAGGGATTTACCCAGAAAGCCCAAACATAAGACTTCTTCATAAAACTTGGTAGCCAGTGTTGGAAAAGGGATAAAGTAGGGTCAAAACTACAAACATGTATTTCTCATTTAGGCTGCAATCCAATCCACAAGTATGCTGGGTGGGGGAGGGGGTTGAACTGAGGAAAGGGATCCCTCTGCCCACTTCTGCTGGCTCAGCTGGCCTTGTGCTGGTTGCCAGCACAGGCTTCCCACTTCCACCTGCTGAGTGTGTGGGTGGAAGGCCCTCCAGCAGAACCAAGCAGAAGGCCCTGAAATGGAGCATTCCAGAGTGGGAGCTGGATCCTGAACTACTCTGAAAGTGGATGCCAGCTGGAATTGGGTTGAATCTGGATGTAATTGCTGCACCAACTTAAATTTGGCACAGGCATCAGGCCCAGTCTACCTGCCCCCAATTTCTACCACTATTGCTGTAAATAGCAAGGCTGTAGATGTGGTTGTAGGTCCACTGCTTTGTAGAGGCTCAACGGCAGCAGCAAACAATTTTAAATGCTCTGTTTGTTTCCATCAAAAAAAAATTCTAATTCTGACTAAAGATACAAATTGTGGACATACCTATATGATTTCATTTTACATCATGTTGTTCATACAGTTGACTTTTATTACTTGCTCATTTCCTGGTAACAGAACACCTTCCTCTTAATTTCTGTGTTGTTGTTCTTCTTCTTGTTGTTGTTGTTATGCACATTCAAGTTGATTACAACTTATGGCGACCCTATGAATCGGCTACCTCCAATAGCATGTGTCATGAAGCACCCTGTTCAGATCTTGTTAAGTCCAAGTCTGTGTCTTCCTTTATAGAATCAACCCATCTCCTGTTTGGCCTTCCTTTTTTTCTACTCCCTGCTGTTTTTTCCAGCATTATTCTCTTTTGTAGTGAATTCTGTCTTCTCATTATGTGTCCAAAGTAGGATAACCTCAGTTTCATCATTTTAGCTTCTAGTGATAGTTCTAGCTTAATTCGTTTTAACAACCAATTATTTGTCTTTTTTGTGGTCCATGGTATCCGCAAAACTCTCTTCCAACACCACATTTCAAATGACTTGATTTTTCTCTTATCCACTTTTTTCACTGTCCAACTTTCACATCCATACATAGAGATTGGGAATACCATGGCCTGATCCTGACTTTGGTGTTCAGTGATACATTTTTGCATTTGAGGACCTTTTCTAGTTCTCTCACAGCTGCCCTACCCAGTCCTAGCCTTCTTCTGATTTCTTGACTATTGTCTCCAGTTTGGTTAATGACTCTGCTGAGTTATTGATAATCCTTGACAAATTCAATGTCCTCATTGTCAACTTTAAAGTTACATAAATCTTCTGTTGTCATCACTTTAGCCTTTTTGATGTTCAGCTGTAGTCCTGCTTTTTTGCTTTCCTCTTTAACTTTCATCAGCATTCCTTTCAAATCATTACTGGTTTCTGCTAGTAGTATGGTATCATCTGCATATCTTAAATTATTGGTATTTCTCCCTCCACTTTCTGTATGTGTCCTTTTTTGTTCTCAGGTAACTTCTAAACTTTCTATGAAGCCACATTGCCTTCTTTGGCCTTCCCCCTTTTTTCCTTGGTGGAAATGTTTGCCATTGTGCCTTTAGAATTCCCTTTTTTAGAAACTCCCACCCCTCTTGGACTCCTTTTCTCATTAGGGTCTCTTGCCATGGAATTTTACTTATCATTGTGCTGTGTTTATTAAAATTGGCTTTCCTGAAGTCCAGGGTATGCGTATGGCTACTCTCAGCTTTTGCTTCCTTTAAAATTAAGAAGTCAAGTATAGCGCGGTCACTTTTCCCCAGAGTTCACATAACTGCCACTTTATCCACTAAGCCCTCTGTTGGTTAGAATCAAGTCAATTATAGCTGATCCCCTAGTTCAGCCTTTCCCAAAGTGGTGTGCCTCCAGATGTTGTTGGACCACAACTCCCATCAGCCTCAGCCATTGCTAGCTGAGGCTGATGGGAGTTGTGGTCCAACAACATCTGGAGGCACACTGGTTGGGAAAGGCTGCTCTAGTTGCTTCCTCCACTTTCTGTAGGAAAAAGTTATCTCCAACACATGTCAGGAATTTCTTGGAGGGGCCGTGTTTGGCAGAAGTTGTCTCCCAACAGATATCGGAGTAATTGAAGTCTCCCATTACTACTACATCATGCCTCCTTGAAATGCTGGCAGTTCGCTTTGCAAAAGTTTCATCCTTGTATTCTCCTTGATTGGGTGATTGGTAATAGACTCCAACCACCATGTTCCTTTTATTCCTTGCCCCATTTATTTTAATCCAGATACTCCCGGTGGAGCTACCAAGTTCATCTTTCTGCATTTTTGTGCAGGAGTATATGCTTTTAACATGTAGTGCAACTCCATCTCCTTTTCTATTTCTTCTGTTCTTTTTGAACAAGTTATATCCTTCAATTGCTGTATTCCAGTCATAGGAGTCATCCCGCCAAGTTTCAGTTATACCTATCAAGTCATATTTACTCTCCTGTATTAAGAGTTCAAGTTCGTCCTGTTTGTTTCCCATACTCTGGGCATTGGTATACAGACATTGCAGACCATGTGATTTATGGTCTGGCTTCCTACCTACATTTTTATGAAGACTATTACTGGTCCTCATTAGAGCCATTCCCTCAATTTCTCTTAACTGTGTACAAGCCTTTGTTAGTCATTACTGCCAGGTTTATTATTTATTTATTTATTATATTTGTATACTGCCCCATAGCCGAAGCTCTCTGGGCGTTTACAGCAACTAAAAACATCAAAAACAAACATACAAATTTAAAACACATCTTTTAAAAACAATTAAAAAAATTTAAAACAATTTAAAAAACAAATGCCAAAATGCCTGGGAGAAGAGGAAAGGAAAGTTTATGTCTCTCTTCCCCATAGGATTCAGTTTAAAGGTCTCCTGATGAATTTTTCCATGCTGTGGCCAAACACATTCTTCCAGTTTTTGTGACGTTCAACCCATCACTTGCCAGCAGTCCATCTTCTAGGAAGCATTGCCTATGGTCCCAGAATCCAAATCTCTCATGTCGGCATCACCTTCATAGCCATTCATTCACCCAGAATATTTTTCTTTACCTTTCTACTTCTCTTCTAAAGGATAAGTGAGAAAACTATCAAGGCCCCAAAGTCCTTGAGTTTCCTCCCAGAGCTTCAAAGTCGGATGTGATTTCTTTGTAGCTCCACTTGACACTATCATTCATTTCCACATGGATGAGAAGAAAGGAATATCTGTGTATGGGATTTATGAGCAATGGCAACCCTTCCATCACATCTGTAATCTGAGAAAGCATACCTGGCAAGTCCGTGGTTCTTCTCTGCATGCTTGTGTTTCAGTCCCACACAGCAGGGAGTGTCCCACTACTACTACTCTTCTCTTCTTGTTGTTGTGGGGTATGGTTTCATTGCCTCTGCCTGACTGAGCTTCAGCCTGTCGCTCACTGTCACGTGGGGTCTCCTGTAATTCTTCCCCTGCAGACTGTCCTCTAGTCTCATCCTCAGATGCCTGTAGTTCCACCAGTGAAGGGTGTCTTCTATCTCTTCTGCTCCTGTCACCCTTTTCCACGGAGTTTCCTCCACTTCATTTTTGTTCTTTATCACAGTCTCCTCTTCTGCTTCAACATGCTGTTATTCTTCCACCTCCTGTACTTCTCTTTGCTGTTGTTGTTCCAGCATTCTTTCTAAAAATTCTTCGTCTTCTCTTATACTCTTCAGTGTGGCCACCCGCCGTTTCAAGTTCTTCACTTTTTCTTCCAACAGTGCCACCAGCTTGCACTTCTTGCACATGTATGCCATGGTTTTTTCAGGCAAGAAAACAAACACTGCACACACTCTGCAAGTCACCATTACTGGAGTGTCCTTCTCGTCCATAATCTCTACTTCAGTAATTTCTTTCTTTCTACTTGTATTGGAATGACCTGTACTTTGTTCTGTCCTCCTTCGGGGTAAAGAGAAGAGTCCCACTAATATGTGGTGCAGCATACCAGGAAAAAGTTTTTTAGGGACCTCCACTTTGACTTTCCTGCCAAGCTCCTCTTCCAATCTCCTGTTAGCTTTCCCTGTTCGCTAGCTCTCTGAGAGCTGGCTCGCTTGTTGTCTTGCCCAGAGTGAGACTCATGAGACGGAGACGAGTATGGAATTAATTCCTGTTTTATTAAAGTAACATCAAAGGCAATACATTTCACTATGCTAACTCACTGCAATCCCTAACTAGGCTACCTAAGTACACTCTGCAGCGTGTGAAGAAAGTTGACTCAGCACCCAGGTCAGGGGGGAGCAGGCTTAAGTAGGAAAGGTCTTCACCCGTAATCTCAGACTCCTTCAAAGACTCTCCCTCTGACCAAAGCGCTTCTCCCGGTGTCTAGTGCGGGGCGAAAGGGGGTGTGCCTCTGCTGGCTCATCTGACAATACAGTCTCGATAGGTGCCGACTCGGCTTCCGGAGGCGGGGAAGTGCTTGAAGTGCCAAGGGGGTGTGTGGAGTTGGCACACGCACCAAGACATCTCCCAATGGCCCTATGGGGGCATCTGGAAGTTGAGTGCGGTCTTCTTCAGCGGGAGAACTGTCCATGCGAACTGGCACAGTGTCATCCACACCCCCTCCTGCCTTGTCCTCGAAAGTCTCAACACCCTCTGATTCTTCCCCTTGTCCAGCGGCCGGAACTGATGCTTATCCAGCCCGCCTCCTTGATCCTCCTGAGGGAGCTGGGGCTCAACACTGACCAGCTGACACATCTCCCTCTGCTCTGCTAAGTTAGACATCAAAGAGGTCCTTAGATATATATTAAAGTTGCTTCAACAGCACTAAGTCATGGCACACTATAAGTATAGTAAAAAAAATTCCAGAGCAGCAATTACTTTAGTCTGCTGCAGCAAAAACAACAGATTCCTGTGTGTCACCTTTAAGATTGGAAACACATTTATTATGGCATAATCTTTCATGGGTTGAACCTACTTTGTCAGATGCAATATAAGGAAATAGCTTAATTATTATGCTTGTTTATTTAAAATATCTAAATATTGCTTTTCATTGTTTTTGGTAAGAGTTGGTAGGCTTGAGTACTCCTTAGACTCTGGTAATAAATTCTGAAGGATACACCACGTAAACTCAGGGATGGTCTGATATCACAAAGCATGTGTCAATTTGTAAAACTTTGGGATTATATCCCACCTATCAATAAGATAAAGTCACTTAACAATATACTTGTTCCACTAGTTAAATGTTTTGCACCTGCAGAACGTTGTTGCACAAAAGAATGCATAAGGAGGTTGCTGGTAACTTCATTGCACAAAACATTGTACAATCTGTTGCACAAGTTTCTGCCAGTGGAACTGTTGCACAACATAAAAACTCACCAGTCTGTTAGCACAAGAGCCCTTGCACTACTGGACAAAGAATTTTTATTTATTTTATTTATTTTATTTAATTTATATACCGCCCTAAGCCCGAAGGCTCTCTGGGCGGTGTACATAAAAGATAAAACAAGCACAGTGTATAAGTACAATAAATACCATAAATCAAGAGCCAAAAACAAACAAACAATAAAAGAACCAAACAACGTCCAAAATACAAGATAATAGTGAAATACTGTTAAAATACACTTTAAAATGCCTGGGAGTATAAAAAGGTTTTCACCTGGCACCGAAAAGATAGTAGTGTCGGCGCCAGGCACACCTCATCGGGGAGACTGTTCCACAATTCGGGGCCACCGCTGAAAAGGCCCTAGTTCTGTGTAAAACCTTGTTTTATCTTCATTGGGGGCATAAATACCCACTATCAAAATGTTTGTACCCTGTAAAGTAATTTCAACCCCCACAAATCTACCACTATCATACAGTAATACCAATTTAGGAAGCAATTGTGGGTTAATGTAAAGAACAACTCTATTTTTTTTTTTGGTCCAGCCGAAATAAATTCTTCACCCAAATTTTTACAAATCAAATATTTGGAATCTTTCTTCTTAATATGAGTTTCTTGTAAACAAATTATATCCAATTTTAATTTTTTCAAATAATGAAACACTTTCTCTTCTGCGCCGTGTTGGCTCCATTTATATTCCAAGTTAGATATTTGTAATCCATCTTTAAGCGTGTATTTTAAAATGTGCCTGATGCTCCTTTTAATCCATCATCTTCCTTCCCCTCCTCTGCATGTTCTTGTTGACTTTGTTTCCCAGGAATTATATCCATATCTTTGAGTTTATCTTCTTCCATGTCTTTTGAAGCTTTTCTCAAGAAGTCCCTTGCTTTTTGAACAGTATTCAATCTATATTTCTGTTGTCTGAATGTAAAAATCACTCCTTCTGGAACATCCCATCTAAATTGAATTTTGCATTGCTTAAGTTTTTCTGTAAAGAAAGCATATTCTTTTCTCTTACGTAAAAGTCTAATAGGAATTTCTTTCATCACCAGTATTTCCTTACCATCAATTTTAAAGGTATTTTTAAAGTGTTGTTGTAATACCATATCTCTGGTCGTCTTCTTTATAAAGTGAACAAACACATCTCTTGGAATTTTTTTCATTGTTGCATATCTGGAATTAATTCTATAAACTTTGTCTATTTCAAATTTCATCCGATCTTCATTCAAATCCAGAAATTTTACTAAAGCATTAACAATTTTATCTCTGATGTCTTCACCTGTTTCCTCAGGGATTGCACGGAATCTCAAACAATGTTCTTTATTTCTCAATTCAGTCACAGCCATATAGTCCAAGTTTTTTTCTAATTCCAGATTTAATATATCTGTTCTATTCTCCAAGATTTGTACCTTTTCTTTAGTATTTTTTGCATCCTCCTTTATTTGCCCAATTGTCCCTTTAATCTCATCCACTTGTGTTTTAATATAGTCTTTTATATCTATCAATTCAGTTTTCATTTCCTGTTTTATATCATTAATCCCTTCCATTATTTTTTGAAACATATCTGGGGGTATAGCCCCTTCCTGTGGGTCAATTGAACCTCTTCGCTCCTGGGCCTTAGTTGCTTTTTTAGTTGTCATTCTCGAAAGAAGCCTTTAATTTCTGATATTAACCACTGTTCCAGTGGTTATGGAAAAATTGTCAGAGTTTTCATATGATCATTGGTGCGTCATGGGTGATTGGAATGGGGTAATCTCACCAAAAATTGATAGACTTTCTGAAAAAAATATTAAAGAGACAGGGTAAATTACCGAAGATTTGCTTTGAACTGATGGAACATTTAGAATTGGTGGATACCTGGAGATATATAAATGATATATAAATGATAACGCAAAGGAATTTACTTATTTTTCAGAAAGACATAAAACATTCTCGAGGATTGATATGATTTGGATGTCTAAAATTCTAGCGAAGGATATTTTTAAAATGGATATATTACCAAAAACTTTTTCGGACCACAATCCTGTGATATTAACTTTAAAAAAAAAAAATCTTGGATTTAGATGGAGACTAAATGAATCTTTATTACAGAATGACAAAGTAGTACAAGAATGTAAGAAGAAATTAAAAGAGTTTTTTGAACATAATTTGCATAAAGGAACAAATGAAAATATCGTTTGGGATACAAGTAAGGCATTTATGAGGGGATATTTTATTAAATGTAACTCTGAATTAAAAAAAAAAGAAACAACAGAAAATGCAATTAATTTTGGAAGAAATAAAACAAAAAGAGGAAGAATTGAAAAAGAATCCAACTAAAGTTTCTATTGTAAATCAAATTAAAATGTTACAGAAGCAAGTATCAATGCTGACAGAGAAATTGAAAGGAAACTAAATTTTGCTAAACAAAGGACTTTTGAATTTGCAAATAAACCAGGGAAATGGTTAGCATATAAATTAAGAAAAGAACGTCAAAAAAATATTATTTTAAAGATGCAAGAAGGAGATGAGACGCTGACAGATAATGTAAAAATCAAAAAGATTTTTCATCAATATTATTCAACATTGTACAAGTGTCAGGAAATTCCATCTGAAAAAATAGAAGAGTATATATCTAAACAGAATTTGCCTAAAATTACAGACTTTCAGAGACAAGCTATTAATGGCCCTATTACGTCAAGAGAGATATCTGAAGCTATAAACAAAATTAAATTAGGAAAGGCGCCAGGACCAGATGGGTTATCTGCAATGTATTATAAATGTTTGGAGGAAGAACTCTTGCTACCTTTACAGTCTACAATGAATTTTATTCTGCAAGAGGGAAAGATACCGGATAGTTGGAAAAATGCTAACATAACATTAATACCTAAAGAGGAGCAAGATTTAACTAAAACAAAAAATTATCGGCCAATATATCTATTGAATAATGACTATAAAATTTTTACAATGATCTTGGCAGAAAGATTGAAAATAATATTGCAACAATTTATCCAGGAAGATCAATCAGGGTTTTTACCTAAAAGACAATTACGTGACAACGTCAGGAATGTCTTGAATGTGTTGGAATATTTAGAACAACGAAATGATAAACAAGCAGCTTTGATTTTTTTAGATGCTGAAAAAGCATTTGATAATTTGAATTGGAAATTTATGTTTCAGGTTTTGGAGCAAATGGATTTTGGAGATAATTTTATAAAATGGATTAGATCGATTTATTCATCTCAGAAGTCTCAGATAATTGTTAACAGAGATTTAACGGATTCATGTGAAATACAAAAGGGTACAAGACAGGGATGTCCATTATCTCCCCTTTTATTTATTCTGGTCTTAGAAGTGCTGCTTAGAGATATAAGGCAAGATAAAAGGATTTCGGGATTAAAGATAAAAAAAGAAGAATATAAACTGAGAGCATTTGCTGATGATTTGATAATTGTACTAGAAAACCCTTTGGAAGGAATTAATGTATTGATGGACAAATTAAAAGAATTTGGACCGTTAGCAGGATTTAAGATCAACAATCAAAAAACAAAGATGTTGGTGAAAAATTTAACTTTAAGGGAACAGAAAGAGTTAATGGACAAGACAGATTTTACAATAGAGAAAAAGTTGAAATATTTAGGTATCATTATGACAAATAAAAATTCAAAGTTGTTTCATAATAATTATGAAAAATTATGGACAGAGATTAAGAAAGATTTGCTAAAATGGGATAAACTACAATTGTCATTAATGGGTAGAATATCTGTGATAAAAATGAATGTATTACCGAGAATGATGTTTTTGTTTCAAACAATACCTGTAATATCCTCTGATTTACCTTTTAAACAATGGCAAAAAGATATCTCTAAATTTGTATGGCAAGGAAAAAAACCAAGAGTTAAATTTAAACTACTACAAGATGCCAAAGAAAGAGGAGGACTGGGATTACCAAATCTGAGACTTTATTTTGCTGCCTGCTGTCTAGTCTGGATAAAGGAATGGATCTTATTGAGGAATAAAAGACTATTGGATTTGGAGGGCCATAATTTGAAGTGGGGATGGGATGGATATCTATGGTATGACAAAGTAAAAGTAAATGTAGACTTTAACAATCATTTTATAAGACGTCCTCTGTTGAAAATATGGAATAGATATAAACCAAGGTTTTATTCGAAAATACCATTATGTGTCTCAAGTCAAGAAGCGTTTTACAGAAGAGAAATGGCTGGAAAAGAGAAATGGTTAACTTATCAAGAACTATTAGAAAATGTACATGGAGAATATATGACAAAGGAAGGATATAGTTTTCAATGGTTTGCCTATTTACAATTGTTAGAAAGATATAAAATGGACAAGAAAATGTATGGGTTTGAAATAAGTAAATCTGATTTTGAAATAGGACTGTGTACAAATGATGAAAATATAATTGCGAAAATGTATAAACTCTTACTGAAAATGGATATGGAGGAAGAACAAGTAAAAGAGTGTATGGTAAAGTGGGCAAAAAATTTTGGTTATAACATACAAATGGATCAATGGGAAAATATGTGGAAAAAAGGCTTGAGATTTACACTATGGTATAATCTTAAAGAAAATTTCTATAAAATGATGTACCGTTGGTACATGACTCCAGAAAAGTTGTCAAAAATGTATAGTAATGTTTCTAATGTTTGTTGGAAATGTAAACACCAAGAAGGATCATTTTATCATATGTGGTGGCTGTGTAAAAAGGCAAAATCATTTTGGGCACAGATAGGTAGGAAGATGCAAAAAATTCTAAAGATAAATATTCAGTCAAAACCAGATTTTTTTTTATTGGGTTTTATGGATAAACAAATAGAAAAGAAATATGGAAGAATAATATTATATATGATTACGGCAGCAAGATTATTATATGCACAAAAGTGGAAAATGGAATCAACACCAACAATGGAAGAATGGCTATTGAAATTAATGGACTTAGTAGAAATGGATAAATTGACATGTCTACTTAGAGAAAAATCGACAGATACATTTCTTAAGGAATGGAAGCCTCTCTTAGACTTTTTGTTGAAAGATCAAAATAAAATGATGATATTGGGATTTGACAATTAACTAAGACAGCCTATGGAGAAAAGTGATCCTGTATGTATACATTAAGGGACAGGTTTGATGTATATTATATACTTATAGCTGATCTGCGACAAATCGGAAGTCAACTATTTTATTTTTATTTTTTTGTCGTATTGTTATGTTTTTTGACTTTGTTTTGTTTGTCTTTTGAAAAATTTGAATAAAAATTATTAAAAAAAAATAAAGGCCCTAGTTCTAGTCACCACCCTCCGAGCTTCTTGATGGGATGGCACTCGGAGGAGGGCCTTAGATGTTGAGCGCAGTGTACGGATAGGTTCATATTGGGAGAGGCGTTCCACCAGGTATTGCGGTCCCATGCCGTGTAGGGCTTTATAGGTCAAAACCAGCACTTTGAATCTAGCCCGGAAACAAATAGGAAGCCAGTGCAGACGGGCCAGAACAGGTGTTATATGAGCGGACCTTCTGGTCCGCGTCAGCAATCTGGCTGCTGCATTCTGGAC
This sequence comes from Rhineura floridana, assembly GCF_030035675.1. Lineage (NCBI taxonomy): Eukaryota > Metazoa > Chordata > Lepidosauria > Squamata > Rhineuridae > Rhineura > Rhineura floridana. The sequence continues at coordinate 118,095,874 of NC_084484.1, read as the reverse complement.
TAGCTGTAGTTTCCGAACAGTCTTCAAGGGCAGCCCAATGTAGAGCGCATTGCAGTAGTCCAATCTAGAAGTTACCAGAGCATGAACAACTGAGGCGAGGTCATCACTGTCCAGATAGGGACGTGCTGGGCTACCAATCGAAGATGGTAAAAAGCATTCTGTGCCACCGAGGCCACCTGGGCCTCAAGAGACAAGGAAGGATCGAAAAGAACTCCCAAGCTACGAACCTGTTCCTTCAAGGGGAGTGTAACCCCATCCAGAACAGGATGAACATCCACCATCTGGGCAGAGAAGGCACTCACCAACAGCGTCTCAGTCTTGTCTGGATTGAGCTTCAGTCTGTTAGCTCCCATCCAGTCCATTATCGCGGCCAGGCAACGGTTTAGCATGTTAACAGCCTCACCTGAAGAAGATGAAAAGGAGAAATAGAGCTGCGTGTCATCAGCGTACTGATGACAACGCACCCCAAAACTCCTGATGACCGCACCCAGCGGCTTCATGTAGATGTTGAAAAGCATGGGGGACAGTACCGATCCCTGCAGGACTCCACAATGGAGAGTCCAGGGTATCGAGCAATGTTCCCCAAGCACTACCTTCTGGTGGCGACCCACCAAGTAGGAGCGGAGCCACTGCCAAGCAGTACCCCCAACTCCGTGAGTCTTCCCAGAAGGATACCATGGTTGATGGTATCAAAAGCAGCTGAGAGATCAAGGAGAATCAACAGAGTCACACTCCCCCTGTCCCTCTCCCGACAAAGGTCATCATACAGGGCGACCAAGGCTGTTTCAGTGCCAAAACCGGGCCTAAAACCAGATTGAAATGGATCAAGATAATCAGTGTCATCCAAGAGCCCCTGGAGCTGGCCGGCAACCACCCGTTCCAGCACCTTGCCCAAGAACGGAACATTCGCCACAGGTCTATAGTTGTTCAGGTTATCTGGGTCCAAAGAGGGTTTCTTCAGGAGCGGTCTCACTACCGCCTGTTTTAGGCAGTCAGGGACCACTCCCTCTCTCAAAGAGGCATTTATTATCTCCTTGGCCCAGCCAGCGGTTCCGGTTCTGCCAGCTTTCACCAGCCAAGAGGGGCAAGGGTCCAGCACAGATGTGGTCGCCCGCACCAGTCCAAGGATCTTGTCAACATCCTCAAGCTGCACAGACTGAAACTCATCCAATAAATAAGGACAAGACCGTGTTCTGGATGCTTCATTAGATCCCACTGCCATAATATTGGAGTCTAAGTCCCGGCAAATGCATGCGATCTTATCCTGGAAGTGCCTTGCAAACTCATCACAGCAGGCTACAGATGAATCTATAATATCCCGAGGGCCAGAATGTAAAAGCCCTCGTACAATTTTAAAGAGCTCCGCTGGGCGGGAGAGAGATGCCTTAATTGTGGCAGCAAAATATCTCTTTTTTGCTGCCCTCACTGCTACTATATACCGCTTAGAACAGGCACTTACCAAGGCATAATTGCATTTGTTGGGAGTTCGCCTCCATCTGCACTCAAGCCTCCTCCTCTCTTGCTTCATCACTCTCAGCTCCGAGGTATACCATGGAGCTGTATGAGCTCTACATAGGAGGGGGCGCATGGGAGCGATCATGTCAACCGCCCGGGTCATCTCCGTATTCCACAATTCAACCAGGGTTTCGACAGGAGCGCCAGTCTTCTCAGTCGGAAAATCCCCCAGAGCCCTTTGGAAACCCTAAGGATCCATTAGTCTCCGGGGGAGGACCAATTTAATAGGTCCCCCACCCTTGCAGAGGGAAAGGGTCGCTGTGAGCCTAAACTTCAGCAAGCGGTGATCTGTCCATGACAATGGGGTAGATGAAAAAACCCCAACCACCAGATCACCATCTCCATGCCCAGTGGCGAAGATCAAATCAAGAGTATGTCCCGACACATGCATTGGGCCAGTAACAACCTGAGACAGCCCCATGGTTGTCATGGAGGCCATGAAGTCCTGAGCCGCCCCAGATAAAGCAGTCTCGGCATGGACGTTGAAGTCCCCCAGTACCAATAGTCTAGGGGACCGCAACAATACCTCCGAGACTACCTCTGTCAGCTCAGTTAGGGAATTTGTTGGGCAGCAGGGCGGGCGGTACACCAGCAAAATTCCCAGTCTGTCTCTCTGGCCCAGCACAAGGTGGAGACACTCCAAACCAGTCGTCACCTGGACAGGGTGCTTGGTGAGTGAGAAAGAACTCCTATAGACCACAGCAACCCCACCTCCCCATCCTTCGGTTCTACCATGATGCTGAACCATATACCCAGGTGGGCAGAGCTGGGAAAGAGCAACTCCTCCCTGATCGCCCACCCAGGTCTCAGTTATACACGCCAGGTCGGCAGCCTCCTCCACAATTAAATCATGAACAAGGGAGATTTTATGGTGAACCGACCTGGCGTTTAACAACAGCACATGGAGATCCGAAGGCTGACTGATGGAACAACCAGCAGTCCTGGGGATGTGAGGAGAACCGGAACAAGTCACAGACACTACTTGTCTGGGACGAGTTCCCCTTACCTGGCACGTTCTCTTCACAACACCGTACCTCCCATTACCCATCACTACGCTGATTGGGGCCCCCGAAAGTCTCCCCGGTCGATGTATAGTACTCTCTCCCAGGCACATATTAAAACAAATAAAACTCACATATACACACACACCAAGTCACATTCACCCACACAATGCACATTCACACCAATACACACTAAAATTCACACACACACACACATGCACTTAATCAATCACACACTACAATAAACATACATATAATACAACCAAACAATATTAAAATAACTACAAAACTTCCAAATAAAAACTCACATACACCACCAACTCAATCATTCACACATAATACACATTCAACCATATTAGTTGCATCCAGGTGGCAGCAATGAGACAAGATGTTGCAATCTCAAAGGCCGCAACTATATTGGCAACAAAGCCGCACTTAAAGGGGCAGCAGCAACAGCAACAATGATGGCCAGACAACGATGAAACAAAAGGGACAGAAGCCGCAACAACATCCCAGAGCAGCAAATGCAACACCCACGCCCCCAAGACAAACGACGACCCGACCCGCCTCCGACGACGACGACGAAAACAGAACGGCGAAGACAGCGACGGCAGAAGCAACGTCCAAACAACCAACAAGCAGCAGCAATGGTCGACAGCGCAGCAGAATGTTGGATACATCCTTTTGTTTTTGCTAATAATTATTAACAAATGTGCAAATGAGGTTTCATATGTTCCTGTTATTTTCTTTTAATCGATTTTTCCAGTTTTTCAGAGTTCTGTCTAAGAGAAGCTCTGTTATGTGTAATGCAACAATTCAGACTCTCAATATATAATGAGATAATATTTAGAATATTGTGCATCAGACAATGGAATATATTTCCTTCCTTCCTTCCTTCCTTCCTTCCTCCCTTCCTCCCTTCTAAATATTGTAAAACCAATTTGATCTTGGTTCTGGGTTTTATTTGTCAGGAGGAGAGAAACTGATTGCAATGCTCCACACTTTCACTTACCCAAAAGTAAGTTTCAGAAAACTCAGCTGAACTTGCTTCTGAGCATAAACATATAGAGGACTGGATTGCTAGCTTCATCTGAATTTGTTTTATCAGTTTCTGTGCCCAGTATGCAGCTTTTGTTGTGTACATGCCATTGGACACAATTTCAGAAGCTTTCCATAATTCGCTAGGGTATGATTCTGGACTGGCTTAGTGCAAGAATATAACATGATGGGATCTTATATTTTAAGCCTTCAGGTCACAGTCTCATGCAACATATCAAGAAATGATGCCCCCTCCCATCTAAGGCTAATTTTCCTTGGGAAGGTGGGAGGGAATAGCACGGAGGTCTGGCTTAGAGAAGAAACCAATTAAAAGATGGGCCTCAAACATCTCAGGAAATGGGCTCAAATTATAATGTTGTGGGGTTTCTGAACTGGGACAGGTTGTATTCTTGGGGTCGGGGGCACCCTTTCTTCCAAATTTGACTACCAACACTAATTGAGCAGATCAAATTCTAGGGTCGACAAATTATTCTACAGAAAAGTTGTGCACCATTAGCACATAGGTACCAGTGGCAGCAACATTAATCACATTGAAGAAAAGCACCATTAGCCACCTGTTAACTTTATGCTTGCATGTATAGTATTCACATCAGTGGTCCAGATTATCCATCCCACCTTTTGTTGCATTGTAATGTCTGATGATCTCTGGTTTATGCTGTTCACCATACACTATCATTTATTTATTTATTTATTTTATATATACAGGAAATGTCCTGGGCTTTTCCAGAGTTTGGAAATGTTACTTTTTTGAACTACAACTCCCATCAGCCCAATCCAGTGGCCTGCTGGCTGGGGCTGATGGGAGTTATAGTTTTAAAAAGTAACTTTTCCAAGCTCTGGGCTTTTCAAAGTACACTCACCCAACCCATGAGGGCTACAGCTCTCTCTATATGTTAAGGCTACCACTTTATCCAGTGCCCTGCCAGGCTCATGCTGGAAGGGCAGAAATGAGGGTGGAGGAATGCTTTGTGTTCCTATTTTCAGTTGTAATGTAAACAAACAAAATCTTTCCCCTTGGAAACAATGAAAAGTAAAGTGGATGCAATGATTTAGTAATACTTTAGGGCATGACTAAATTAACTCCCCTGATTTGTGTGTGTGTATGTGTGTGTGTGTTGAGCAGTAGTAGAATTGTACACTAGTTTAACTAGTTGGTTAAAAAAAAGGACACAAATGTATGTAATTAGAACTGGTAGAAGCGTTGGGAAATAATTATGCTATCTATATTGACGTAAATGAAAAATCTTTGACTAAATTATTCCATTTTTCCATATTTGGTACATGAATAAATGCGACAGTCAATTACTTTGGCTGCATTTCCTAGTCTGTGCCAGAGGTGTTATTGATTGGTTTCAATTAATGTATGCCAGGAAGTAAATTAACATAGCACCTGAGGCATAATTCTCTAGTGGATCATGTACGCTGACTTTTCACCATTCCTGCTGTTTTAACTGCTGTTGATAATATTGCTAGGAGGTATAGTGTTTTTAGTCTGGACATGAACATTACCCATGGCTGTAATGACAGGTCATTTGCAACAAAACCATGTTTCACAGCAGACTTGTCTCTTTAAGTGACAACTTATCAATGGCAATTCAATTAGTCTTATGAGTCTGTGATACATTTAACTTTCAGTTGTGCCAACTTTGTTTTTGCAAGTCTAATATCAGTGTAATTTTGGAAAGCTCTTTTAATTAATACAGAGAGAGACAAATATACATATTCATGTATATATACCAAGAAAAAAATCAATAGCACATTCTTATAATGCAAAGACCACCTGTGATTTCTCTGCTCTTGATTTGTTCCTAAATCAGGCCATCAACTGAGTATTCTTTAACGGTTAGCTTAAGAGTATTAATTTTCCCAGACTGGGGAGGGCAGCTATGAGAGAACTAGAAAAGGTCCTCAAATGCAAAGATGTATCACTGAACACCAAAGTCAGGATCATTCAGACCATGGTATTCCCGATTTCTTTGTACGGATGTGAAATTTGGACAGTGAAAAAAGCGGATAAGAGAAAAATCAGCTCATTTGAAATGTGGTGTTGGAGGAGAGCTTTGCGGATACCATGGACTGCGAAAAAGACAAATAATTGGGTGTTAGAACAAATTAAACCAGAATTGTCACTAAAGGCTAAAATGAAACTGAGGTTATCATACTTTGGACACATCATGAGAAGACATGATTCACTAGAAAAGACAATACGCTGTGAAAAACAGAAGGGAGTAGAAAAAGAGGAAGGCCAAAGAAGAGATGGCTTGATTCCATAAAGGAAGCCACAGACCTGAACTTACAATATCTGAACAGGGTGGTTCATGACAGATGCTCTTGGAGGTTGCTGATTCATAGGGTCGCCATAAGTCGTAATCGACTTGAAGGCACATAACAACACAACAACAACAACAAAATGAACAGCAATCCTATATTCTCAGAAGTCTCTCCCAGTTGGTTCAATGGAGCCTACTTCCCATAACCTATGAATATGCGCCATGGGGGTAATCAAACTTATTCATGATAAGTGTGCATTGGATTGCTTCCCAAATGTAACTTATAGGTAATCACTCAAGAACTGTTGAAGTTTTATATTCTACATTTTTTGAAACTATTTCAAGGGTGTATGATCACCATGTTGTTGTTTTAAAATTGAATCATGATTTGGCAAATCTCAGTTTTGAATTATGCTGTGTCATTTGAAACAAAGCATGCTTGAAACCATATCCAGATCATCACTGCCTAAGGGTTTATTGAAAGTTAGAAAGAAATGATGAACAGAACACTGGAAGAAAAACATTATACTGACTGCAGCAGTGACTGATGTATGATTACAAAGCTTTAATGGGACAAATGGCAAGAAAAATGACAAGATAGAGTGACATCCCATTTGTGTTTGCTTCAAATAAGACCTGGATACGCTAATGTTTTATGGTTATTTATCCCCCGGCACTACTTAATACTACCCACCACCAGTTTTCAAGATAAATGTGTTAAAAACATTTTTATTTCCCTGCTATGAAAATGTTTTTTATAAATTTAGTTCCCAGGTAAGTGGGAAGAAACAAAGATTTTGCAGTTTTTCAAAGGCCCATATTATTTACAGAATTTAAAATGTCATAAAGCAGCTTGAAGCACTATAGGAAGTCTGCAGTAATTGAAAAAATGTTTTCATACTAATGTTTGGATTGCAGGAATGTGTGCTATTGGTACATTTCATGATAATATTATTTGTTATTTTATTATTTATTATTTGTTAAATTTCTATACCGCCCGACTAGCATAGCTCTCTGGGCGGTGTACAACAGAGAAATAATACAACAAAGAAATATAAATACACACAGTATATAAGTAGCCAAACAATAATAATAAACAACAAACTAATGAAAACATCTCAATAAATATACAATTAAGCAATCCCCACACACTTCACAACAGTGTCTAACAAAAATATGCTGTAGTCCAAATAACAGCAAAAATGAATCTCCAAAATTAAATCTTGACCCCAAAAACAACTAAAAAACAACTAACCCCAATAGTCTATAGACATCCCGAGCAGCTGGTTCACGCGCACATACACACACACACGGTCTCTGGCCCCTTCAGCAGTTGCTGTTTTTGTAGCTGGAGAGAGACAGGGCCCCACCCTTCCAGGCCAGGTGGAAATTAGCCAGAAATGCAGGGAGCAGGTCTTGCAGAAACTCACACAGGTAGATGGTCTCTGGCCCCTTCAGCAGTTGCTGCTTTTGTAGCTGGAGAGAGACAGGGCCCCACCCCTCCAGGCCAGGTGGAAATCAGCCAGAAATGCAGGGAGCAGGTCTTGCAGAAACATGTCTGCTTAAGTGTGATTTTAAAAAAGACACTTTTGTCAGTGTGCACCTTATGCAAAATAGTTTTTGAGTAGCTGTACATAGGAATAAGCAACATATGTAACCACATCTATTAGGGTGGTCCATACTAAGGACTGATTAATCTGGATGGATTCTGAGGAGTTTCTAGTTGGCATGGCTGGTGTTTTGTCACTGTAGCCTAGAGAATATACATTCTGAATTGACTAAAATGATGATGATGATGATGATGATGATGTCCTGGTCAATTTCTAGAATGTGGATGATTAACACAATTATTTCTAACATCCTCTATTACTGAGCGGAGTTCACCTATCCCCTTGGGTCACCAGGCACTTGGGAGCAATGAAGCAGATGGGTTGATGACTGGGCCATAACTGATGAAAAAATCAAAGGCATCTGACTGAACATAAGTCAGGTATTTTATAGCCTAAGTAGGGTTGGTGCTGGCAGCAAAAGAGACAGTGTTTCTCTACCATCATTATATCCTCACAGCACTATACACAAGGATTGATACAAGCAGGTCTTCTGTAGCTTAGTCTTCAGGGGATGTTCAAGAACCTTCTGAAATTTTGGAAGAATCTTTCACATCTACAGTCACTTGGATGTCACTTTGGTTGCAGTACGGTTGGTGAATGTGTCCACAACACCATATTGTCCTGTGTTGTTGGATGAGTTTCTGAGGCCCAAGAACGTAGAAAATGTGCTTTGAGGAGTAAGTCATGCAACCTTTTTGCTCAATATATATTAGCTTATATATAGTAGGATACAGTTTAGTGGCTGGATCCAGAAGATAATACATGTTCTTGTACAGTTCTGCTGTCATACTTATGACATGATTTCCTATTAATTTGTCTTCTGTTCGCAGAAATAGAATCGCTAGCTAGAATTGCTAGCTAAATCAACATCCTTTTACATACATACTGAACAGTTTTCATCAGGATCAAAACTAAAAATGTATAATCCCTAAGTAATCATTTGCCGTCCATAACATTAACTCTTGCAGTTCCAAGGTTTCTACTCTAACACTGCACTCATTATTATTTTTTACATTTTAATTTTCTCCTGTAAAGAGTGCAGGGTCATAAACATGTTTTTGCTTTATCCTTGCAACAACCCTCCCAGCTAGGTTTGGTTGAGAAATAGTAAATGACCCATTTGGGCAGTATTCAACTAAATTCTTCCGTTAGCAAAATGACTTCAACTTGTACAGAGGGATTTCCTCCCATCTCTCCCCATGCCATCCCCAAATCTGCTCTGGAAGGTTGGGGGGACCCTGAGAACAGATTTAGGGAGCAAGCAGGGGAGAAGAGCTGGAGAACATTCTGTTGTGCAAGGCAAAATCCTTGCACTGACAGAACATTCAACTTAGCGCTATGTTGAATACCACCCTTTATGATGGAGGGTTCCTCCCAGTCTATCCACTGCACCACATTAGATGGCTGTATCTCCCATTCCACTGATGTCAATTGTTTTTACTTTTTAAATATTGAGCAATCGAAAAAAATATTACTGATATTCCCTTACTACAGAATTATTGTATTATGTAACACACAAACTAGGGTACTGTTTTTTTAATACAGGCTGGCTTAGAATTGATTAGGCTACAATTGATTAGAATACAGTCATTCTGAAATACAAAGCTGAAATAGAATGGACAAGAGTTTGCCACTATAATTGAAATAAGTGTGTTCATATGCTAAGAGCCTCTGTGTAAAATGATTTGACAATACAAGCATGTACTTGCTTTGAACACCTGTAGTATATAATAAAATAGCACTGATGGGCAGAAAAAGGTGCTGGTAGGGATCTGAAAATCAGAACAACAGCTGTTGGGTAACTAATTGGTCTGTAGCATCCCACCAGAAAGGAATATTGAAGACAAAATTGTAGCTAGCCAGGGAGTCTACATCCTGGCTAGGGTGCTTTTTGCTTACTTATGAGGAACAGCACCATCCCATATTTAAGGCCATCAAGCAGTCTGCCGACTTTGAATGAAGACCTTCCACCTTGAATGAGAAACATATTCTCAAGGTTCCAAAGGATCTCTCTCTCTCTCCCTCTTTCCCTCACTCACTGACTATCTCTCTCTCTCTCTCTCTCTCTCTCTCTCTCACACACACACACTCACACTCACACTCACACTCACACTCACACTCACACTCACACTCACACTCACACTCACACACACACACACACACACACACACACACACACACACACACACACACACACACACACACACACACACACACACACACACACACACACACACACACACACACACACACCCTCTATAACCTGTAATTTCCAAGCTTCTGCCCTGTATAACATATGATCATACCTGACCTCAGGTTTCAATGTTATGTTTTCTGGTTCTGACACATAGCTACATTTATGTAAAAATGTGGTAGGGAGAAATCTGTAGATGGAGAGAAAATGAGAAAGAAGGGGAGGGGGAAAGCAGCAATGTAATACAATTTCATTTTTATTTTTTTCTTGAAGCCTAGGGAATATTTTGTTTAGTTTACTATGTTAGCTTTTTTCTTGTATTTCTTGTACTTAATTTTATATGCAATGTTTATACTATATGTTGATACTAAAGAGGATATTTTGTTCAGTTAATTGTATTTTATTGATTGTGGTTTTATTTATCTGCTGTTTAAAGCTTTTTTGACTTAAGTTGGACTCTGCTTAGAGTTTTATTTAAATATAAGCGGTATATAAATAAATAAAATTAAATAAATTTAGGATCTAAGAATAATGAAATTGCAATATATTTTTGTGCCAAGTAATAGGAAGTCATGTCGAAGATATGATAGCAGAATTGTACAGGGTCTAATAAGGTACATAAAAACTACTCAGTAAAGTATATTTTACTATTATTGGTTACCAGATTGGAAGTTCTAAATTTAAAATTGGTTGTTTGACAAAAGTTATAAATACAAAGTCAAAGATTTCAAACCACAATTACAAAGACAACAAAACCACCACAGTGTGTTGTTCTGATTCTCAGTCCTAAAATCATCAAATCTTCCAGTGATAGATTAGCCACCTTAAGGGCTGAAAGATATATACATGCATTGGTTCCATCCATTTCTTTTTAGATGTTATTCCATTGCGTGTAACGCATGGCAACAGCTCAACCTCATTTATTTGCCATTTCTATCTTGATCAAAGCCAATCATGATCAAATTTCAACAAAAGCAGTAATCCATCAATTTTATTAGCTAGAAGCATTTAGTATGTTTCTCTTTTGTTTTGTTGAGGAGCAGGATATGAAGCCCACTGAGATATGAGTCTCAAAGGCTGACACAGACAAACTGCAGCTTCATAATTTCCATATAACATGCCCTGTTACAGACTAACAAGTGAACAAGACATCTACACTTTTTCCACACAGAAGTAGTAATAATACAAAAATGAAAGAACAAAACACTACATATGCTGCTTTCTGTTAACAAAATGTTTCCAGTCTCATGCATCTGTTGCAGTCAACAAACGCTCCTGTTTTGTGTGTGGGAATGTCACTTCTACAAATGAGATACAGGGAATTTCAGGTGAAGACTGCTTTGCTGTATGGATGCGTGCATCACTTTTGAATAATACACTTGCAGTATAGAAAGTGGAAGAGGGCCATTTTACCTCAGATATATGTTTTGTTCAATGTGGCTTTCAATTCACAAATATATGGAAGACCATTTTTCATGTCACTACACTTTTGAAAATGCAGTTTTAGGTTTAGAAAAATGAAGGCTGAAATAAGGTTTCCTGTCATTCAGTTTTCAGTTCAAAATGTCCCCTTTTGATGAGAACTTTTTCTTAAAAAAAAAGTAGGAAGTATGTGGAAACGGAAAAGAAGATTTTTCCTTCTAGGTTGCATATGGAGACAAGCTTCCAGCATCAGAATTGTGCAATCCCTGAACAAACTCAATTCAGACATGCCTAAGCTTCTTGAGTAGGGAGCTACATGATCCTTGACCAAATGCCAAAAGGCCATGCTCTCCTTAATTGAGTTGCAGCTCAGCCAGCCTTCCTTCCTTTATTATGTATTTTAAATATTTATGTACAATATGGTTCTTGAGGCCACTTACAAAGCTGAATATCTATCCTGTGTTAAGTCTTAACAGCTCATGCAGTTGTGTTTCTTTCAATATCACACATGAAAATAGGGACATGTATTTGTAATGTCTTGGGCTGTTCAGATATAACTATCTCATCTTAATAAACCATGGTATATTAAGCAAAGGATGAACTTTGGGCCCATATGGTCTCCCCTTGCCATTCCCTTCAAGTGCTGGATTCAGCACATAAGAACATAAGATGATCCCTGCAGGATTAAACCAAAGGCTGATCTAGTTTATTTATTCATTCATTCATGTAAAACATTTATATTCCACTTTTCATTATAAAACTTAGTCATCGACAATATACACAAAACCATTGAAATCAATAAATAATGGCAGTTAAAATATCCGGAAAGTCATGTAATTTCTAGCATTCCATATGCTTCTGGGAAAGCCACAACAGCACATGAGAACAATAACTCTCTTCCACTAGTCATCTCCAGCAACTGGTATTCAGAGGCATGCTGTGAATGATACTAACAGTAATATGTAGCCATTATGACTAGTTGCCATTGATACCTTTATCCTTCATAAATGTTACATTCCTTTTTAAAGCCATACAAATTGGTGGCCATCACTACTTGTGTTAGCAAATTCCATAGCTTATCTATGTTCTGTGTGTCTTGTCTTTCAACATGCTGAAGGAGTTGCACTGGTTACCAGTTGCTTTCTGGACCCAATTCAAGGTGTTGGTTTTGACCTTTAAAACCCTGCACGGTTTTGGCCCAGTCTATCTGAAAGAGCGCCTCCAGCATCATCAGTGATGCCGCTCAACAAGATCAGCCTCAAAAGACCTTCTCTCCATCCCACCAGTTAAAACCGCTAGACTTTTTCAATTGTGGCCCCCACTCTGTGGAATTCCCTCCCAAATGATCTCCGCCATGCCCCCTCTATGATGAGCTTCCGCCGGGCCTTGAAGACCTGGCTCTTCAGGCAAGCTTTTGAGGTGGGTTAGGTTTTATTATCATTGTTTGAGATTTTTTAATCCTTTAATGTAAATTGTATGTTTTTATGTTGTACGTGGCCCAGCGTGGCTGGATAACCAATCAGATGGGTGACTAATAAATTTAATAAATAAATAAACAAACAAACATTCAGTATCACTGGATGATCCCAGGTTCTAGTATTATGAGAGGGAGAAAAACTTTTTTCTATCCACTTTCTCAACACTGTGCATATGATGATATACAGCTCTACTGTGCCCCCTACCCTTTCCAAAGCTAAAAAGCCCTACCTTCTTCATAGGGGAATTGCTCCAGTCCTATAATAATTCTGGTTGTCCTTTTGTGTACATTTTCCAGTTCTGCAATATCCTTTCTGAGGTGCAAAGTGCAGTTACACCATTGATTGGATTACAGTATATTGTAGGGTTGCCAGGTCAGAAGCATCCCAAACCCTGAGATTTTGGGGGTGGGCCCGAGTGATGTCATGGGGTGGGCCCAAGTGACATCATGCGGCTGGTCCAAGTGATGTCACAGGGTGGGTCCAAGTGATGTCACAGGGTGGGTCCAAGTGATGTCATTAAGCATGATACATTAAGCATCAACCACAGTTGCTTGGTGCATACAATTCATACAAAAACATTTATCTGATTGGAAATTAAGATAGAAATCTTAGCGAAAAGATGGAGCCTGGGTAGGGAACATTTAATCTAGCCAATTTGCTTCTGGCAAAAAGGGTTCAAGTGCCCTCAGGCCAGGCCAGGCCAGTCACCAGAAGGCCATCATAGGAAGAAAGGAGCCTAGTGTTGTGGAGATGTTAGATGGGAGCACTCAGGAGTAAAAATGGATGACTGAAGAGCTGCAATTCTAAACACACTAAGGGACTAAACCCCATAGAATGCAATAGGACTTACTTCTCAGTAGATATGGTTTGGATTGTGTTGTTGATAAAGCAAAGATATCCATATCCAAGTAGGGTTGGCAACCCCCTGCCTGGAATGCCCTGCCCCTACCTTTTAACATCCAAATTTCTTTACAGATTTGACCCTTCTCTTCAGAAAGAGGTCTGAATAATGAGTAAGAAGATCCTCTACAATTTTCTGTTTTGCCTGTGGGCTGCTATAAACCCACTTTATCAGCCAACCCAATTCCAGTGAATATAGTTGACAGAGAGAAAGCACGCATGATTTGGTCTACCTTCATAGGCAGCAGCTTGGAAACAATAATTGCAGCCACACTTCCAAATATGTGAATTCTCTTACCACTATTGGGCAAGAAACAAACAACAGGATGCATCATCAGTGTGTTTAAGAAGGTTGAGCGGAGCGCATGGAACCACTGTTGTTGCTTCTATGGATAAAAAGGAGTGAGGATAAAGGTAAATGAAATGCAAATAGAAAACGGAGAACAAAAGACAGTGATTTCTTAAATGCAATACCATACCAACCACAACAAGTTTCTTACAAGTAAGGTAGAAAACTAGGCATCTCACAACCAGTCAGGATTCCTAACCATAAACCAAAAATATGAAAAATGAAGAAAAATTAGTATAAGCATGACTATCAAATATATTTATTATTTACACAACCTGTAAAGATATTTATAGTGCAATCCTACGTTTATTTATTCAGAAGCAAGTCCCAATGTATTCAGTGGGGTTTACTCAAACAGGGACAGAACTGTAATCTCAAGTGATAATCAACTTCATTTGTGCAACCCAAAATTCAGAATCATGCCACTTTCAGCTGTTTTGCAACTGTTTATACTTGTTTTATGGCTACTGGATTTTAAAGGGATTTATTTCTTATTGTGAGCTGCCCTGGTTTCCAGACTGCAACCCTACCTCACAAGGTTGTTGGAAAAATTCCCATATACACACACACTGGAGATATAAAAATACATACACCCCATATAATAGTTTATTGTCAAAACCAGTTGATCATTGCAGAACATTAAAAAAAATCAGTATTAGTTTCCTATATAATAAAAACAGTGATACCTAAGTAAGCCCTGCCTAATTGCTTAAAAACTAGGATTGGAGGGGGAGCGAAAGATGTTACAACACAAGCACAATTCTTTCCTATGTTCACTCAAAAGTCCCATCAGTTTACAGCACAATCCTAACCATGTCTACTCAAAATGAAATCCTATTTAATTCAATGGGGTTTACTCTGGGTATGTTTACTCTGGAAAAGCAAGCACTGGATTATTATTATTATTATTACTATTATTTATTGCATTTATATACCGCCCCATAGCTGAAGATCTCTGGGTGGTTTATAGCAATTAAAAACATTAGAAACAAGTATACAAATTTAAACCATTAAAACCAATAAAAACAGATAAGCAAGTTAAAAACACGTTATTAAAATGCTATTAAAATGCCTGAGAGAAGAGGAAAGAGGATTAAAGCTTCAATTTGGGAAGTTTGCAAAACACTGCCTTCTTCAAAAGTTAAACCTGTCTGACTCCTACACACGAGAGAGAAAAAGACTGAAAGCTTACTTATTCAATCTGTGAGATGTTCAGAAAAGCAGGAAAAAGCACATTTCTGAGCCTTGGGCTGGTCACTGCCTCTCAGCCTCAGAGAGAGGCAATGGTAAACCACCTCTGAATACTGCTTACCATGAAAACGCTGTTCATAGGATCTCCATAAGTCAGAATTGACTTGAAGGCAGACAATTCAATTTGACTCTACATTTTGGCTCTATAATTTATTTATTTATTTATTTATTGGATTTCTTAGTCGCCTATCTGGCTGGCTAACCAGTCACTCTGGGCGACATATAATTCCTTGTCAATCACAACCCTGACTTCTTATTGGTTAAAAACCTGAAAGGGCAGAGATTAGAGCAGAACTTAAAGCAACTAAGTCATTGGGGGGGGCGGCTGAAGTTTTGGTGTCCCAGACCACCTAGAAACTTAATTTTTTTAAAATGAAAGCTGAAAGTCCGGAGATTAAGGTGACTCACCCGGAGATCTGGAGGGGACCCCCAAAAACCAGAGTCTCCCGCTGAAAAACAGAGGTCTGGTAACCCTAGTATATTAGCGGTTTTATTGTTTTATTCCTTTCTTAACGATCCCCAACATGGATTTTAATTTGTTTACAATACCTTCACACTGCTGAGTCAGTGTTTTCATTGAGCTGCCCCAAGTTCTCTGTCCTGGTCAGTCACTACCAGCTCAACCCGATGTGTGTAAATGTGAAGCTGGGATTTTTTGTCCCCATGTGCATCACTACACTTGCTTACATTAAAGATTTGCCATTTTTATATCCATTCACCCAGTTTGAGAGATTCATTTTTGTTTTTAATATCCTAAACAATTTGGTGTCATCAAAAATTCACTGCTCACTCCTAACTCCAGATCATTTATGGACAAGTTAAAAAGCACTGGTCCCAAAACATATTCTGGGGGAACTCTACAGTTTATATCCCTCCAATGTAAGAACTGTTCATTTATTCCTACTCTTCCTTTCCTGTTCTAAGAAAATGAGACTTCTGCTGGATCAAACCAAAAGCCTATGTACTCCAGCATTCTGTTCTCACAGTGGCCAACTAGAAACCTATGGGAAACCCACAAGAAGAATACCAATGCAATACCACTCTCCTGCTTGGATTCCCCAGCAGCTGGTATTCAGAGGCATGCAAGCATATAATTTGTATTAACTGAAAAATCACCTCAAACGTTAGGTAATATTCATTCCACTAGAAAAAAATCCTATCACAGACATTTTCTTGCTACAGGATTATTTTATCGTGTAATAATACTGTAGGCAATTGATTTCTCTAAAGCAAGCTGACTGTAGACACATTGATTGGATTTAAGTTGCACTGTTAAACACTTATGTATTTGTTCTGTCTTGGTTAGTTTAAGCCAGGGTTTTCTATTGTATCTGACTGAGAATTCTTGACTAGCTAACAGAGAAATGTAGGAAGGTGCCTTATACCAAGTCAGAACATTAGCCCATCTAGCTCACTATTGTCTACATTGACTGACAGTGGCTCTCCAAGGTTTCAGGTAGGAATCTCTTCCAGCCCTACTTGGATATGCCAAGGATTGAACCTGGGGCCTTCTGCATGCAAAGCAGAGGCACTACCACTGAACAATGGCTCTTGCCCTAACAAGGATCTGAAAACCACAATCAACACTGTCAGTTTAAAAAGACAAAGTAGGGACTGTTAGTGGTGGCTGGTGAGGAAGTGCAACAGCTACTGATGATGGAAAAAGATCCTGCTACAGAGCAGCAACCAAGGAAGCCAGAAACCTCTGTGCACTAGACAGCAGTAGAGGGAAATGGTAGGCAGCTGTTGCGCTTTATAAGCATCTGAAAATGGGACTTTTTTCTCTGAGGGAACACATTTTCTCCAACTGCTGTATAAAACTACACAATTTTGCTTTCATTTACTTTTTTTAACCTACCACACCACCTAAAACTAATTTCTACCTTTGCTAACATAAAAACTACGTAGTTTCCCTATATGACTGTTTTCCACCTACCAAGGAACCTATGTGTTTCATCTAAGCAGAAAGACAGCTGGATCTTATATTAACAAAATATGAAGAATCAATCATATGTTCTTTCCTATGAAACTATTTTCCTCCCCTCCCCTCTTATTTAATTTACCATCCAGCCTGATGAAGAGTTCTGGAGAAGTCAAGAACTTTCACATTGTTCTGCAACATTTTGGCTGAGTTAATAAAAGTCCCTGACATTGAACTGTTCTTCGGAGGTGCTCCAAATAACCCTAAAGCTCAACATGAGAACAGATACAAGACCCCACCCCTTCATCGTGTCAGAGGAGAGATAGAGGCATGACAGACAAACTTTTGGCTAGCTTCTAAGGTCTACCAAAATATGTGAATGCCTGCTTCTGAAACCTTGGGTTTTGGAGCTGGGAAGGGTTGATGTCCCATCTTCACACAACCACTGTTTGAGTAGGATAGGCCCCACCAACCTGAAGGTAAGAGTCTAGGCAGGGTTGCCTGAAGGGTTGTCAATTTAGGTTTTACATGAGAGAGATAACTCTTCATTCCCTGTAGTCTTTCTTGAATGGGCTGGCTGCTACTATCACAGAAAATGTGGACAGTTCTAGATTCTGCTACATACTTGGGACACAAAAAAATAATTTTATATAGTATATTGGTTCTCAAAACTTTTTTGCAGACCACTTGTAAAACTGCGGGAGCTCATGGCCAATCACTTAATAACCTTTTTTTCTTTTTCAAATCAAAGCACATAACTCAGATGAAACTCTTACAAGTGCACTGCTGAGAAACAGACCAATTAAAGCTGTCTGTAGTATAGTACAGTGATACCAGTTTAGAAAGTACACACTTTTTTTTATCATGACTGGCACCATTGTCAAAACAAGTACATATTGTAAAAATCATGGGAATTAGGCTAGACAAGAAAGAAGAGCCCCTTTAAGTGGTAATTTGGGGGTGGGTGGGAATAGTAAACTGCACCAGCACCATATTATGAGGGCTTGTTAGCCTGGTTGATAATTTGGTTGTGGTCAATATCGCCTTGTTTATCATCATTTTTTTTTTTTTAAATCAGGTGAAGGCCAAGTATGGATATTCTTGACTGTTCAGTGGCCTTTTCACATAACACCTAAATGGAACTTCTCTGATCTAGCACTAGAGATGTGCTAGAATTCCGCCCAATTTGGATTTGGTACTGAATTTTACATTACTTCATATTCTCAATTGTTGAGGATTGGATTTTAATGAAACAAATTTCTGTGGGCTATTTTTGAAAATGGACTTCTTTAAAAAAATACTGCCTCTAAACTTCAATTGTTAAAATTATAATTTATCTATGTCTCTTTCAAAAATATATTTCCTTCAAAATATTGATATTTCCTTTAGAAATATCAATATTAATGTCAATATTTTTCCAATAAAAAAACCTACGGAACAGTAAAAGCATCTACAATGGGATGAACACTAGCTGGAATACGACGTGATTGTTCACTTAATATGGTCTTGCTATATACCTGCATGTTAGGAATGCATAAAACATAAACTTTAGGGCATCACTGGGTATTTTAGGGTTAACACATCCCACAACAGCCCTAACACATTTTGGGGGGAGGGAGGGGAGCAGTGGTAGGACTGGTGAAAGGGTAGGCTACATGTGTAATTAAAGACTGCTTGAGGAGGGAATGGATAGTGAAAGAGCTCTAAGCTGTCTGGAAATATTTTATTCTGGGTAGGTGATTGGAGAATTTAATGACTGTTATAAAAAGGCAGATGCCAGGTCTCAGACCTACTTTACATTCACCCTCTGATATAGAAGCCCTTCCCCCAATCCCAGATGTATGTATTTTATTGGCATTATTCACTAATTGTCATGTCCAGGGCTGGACTCAGGAATCACACCAGTCGATGAAAGCAATTTAGTTTTTATTAATGTAATATCCAGACAGAGACTACGTCTCCTCATGAAGCAACACAATACACGTGTCCTGCGACATGCAAGAGAGTTGACAGAACAAGGAATTCCCACCCACCCTTATCCTTTTTAAGTGGGCTTTCTGGTGCGAATTCTCTCACTCTGCCTTAGGACAATTTCTTCCCCGCCCCTTCTCTCTCTCTCCCTGACTCGTTTTTCCCTTCTCCGGGTTCATGGTGAGGGTGGAAGTTCTGCCTCCTCCTCCTCTTCTGAAGATTCTGTTTCTGGGATTGGAGAAAGGGGGGTGAGCGTCATACCCATCAGGCTGACTTTTCCCTGGCTGAGGAGGGAGTGGAATCCCCCCTCCTTCTTGGTCTAACAGCTCTGGCTCAGTGAGGGGGGTAAGCGTGGGAAATTCCTGAGTAGTGTCTGTAACTTTGTCTGCTGGAGTTTCAAGGCCTCTGCGGTCGCTGGGCAACACTATCTCTGAGAGTTCTCCCTCCCCCTCTTCACCCAGCTCTGAGAAAGTGATCTCCTGCTCATCCTCTGAAGTGCTAGGGACCCAATCCTGCATCCTGACACTAATGAAGGAAATACATTTAAGCTCCACAGAATTTAACAGGTTATTTTACATGTCTGTTCATCATCTATCCAATCTTATGCAGAATTAGATGCATATAAAGCTGTCTTGTACTGGTCACTTTAACCCAGCATTGTCTACTCTGACTGGCAGCAACTCTGCAGGGTCTCCATGTTCTCAAGTAAAGTTCTTTCCCATCACCTGCTACCTGATCTTTTTTACTAGAGATGCTAGGAATTAAACCTGGGACACCTATATGCAAAGCATGTGCTGTACCACTGAGGTTTGCAAATACCTTTTTTTTTGTATTCCATTTCATATTCTCAGTGTTATAAACCTGATAATGGCATTCCCGCCCTATGAGGGGGCATGTTTGCCGCCACCCCGCCTGCTCAGAAGGCTCGTGAACACGCTAGAAGGGTTCAAAATTAAGATCAGGTGGGTTGTTTCGACCAATGAGGTGGAGCGATCAGCAGGCTTATAAGCCAGCTCCTCCTCAGATTCGCTCCTTTCTTTGCCTTGCGGCACCTGCCCCCCCCTTGTCAGTATGGGCTTTGCTAGTCGCCAAAAGAATGGGGCTGAGTAGGAATTTTTTGGGGGGGATCCTGATTTCAGAATCCCCTTGGTTTTGCCTGCTCCATACTACTTGGTTTGATTTGATTGGCTATTGGGGGGGGTTGGGCTGACTTGTTTTGGCTGGCATGGAATTCAGACAGGTGAGGAAGGTGGGAATATAAAGAAGGTAACTGAGGCATATTATTAAAGGGCACTCACTAGAGAACCATCAGTCATGTGTGGCTGGTGGGGATCTTGGGGTGTCCTGGTGGAACCAACTGCACATCAGGGTGAACGCCTGTACGGCGAGGCCCTGGTGCAGAGGTTGGAACCATGGGATTGGGTCTACTAGCAAGGAGGGTTAATTTCACCATTTCCGTTGCTGAGGAGTCAAAGTAGGTTCTGACTTACATGCCCAGTCAATTTGGAGGGTAGATTACCTCCCAGTTAGGTGTCCTCACCTGCCCAAAGTAATTTCAATTTGGCTATTGGCTTAAAATTGGAAGACGTTTTATGTTTGTTATATTTTAAATGAATATAACATTATTCCATATCTGTGTCACGAGTCGTCTTTGGTGTGGGGGCAATTTGTTATTGCTATAGGAATAACTTCTAAATTTTTTGAATTTTATATATAATTAATGTATCACTGAAAGTTCATGCCATTGATATTCAGTGAAAGATAATGGCTGTAACCTCTGGATGACTGATAGTCAGGAATTATTCCTGAAACCTCTTTAAGTTGGAAACTTATTCAATTTTAGTTGTAAGGTGCCAATATTGTCTCCTTGATTGCTTCATGTAAAAATACCAATATGCCTTTTACCCGTTTAACTATAATATGCCTGTAAAGTCTTAAGTCTAGTGAGTGTAAATCAACTGAGCACTGAATGAGGTTCTGCTGATTGCTCACATAATGATACATTCTAATGAAATTCCAGTGGCTCAGAAGTAAATACTTAGCTGTGTTGAATCAAGTGTAATGTGCCTCTTGAAGTACATGATTAAACAAATTGGGAAATTGTAGATATGACATTTTGTTTTAAGGAGGCAATGTTAGTTATTATATGCAGGTTTTATAGCATACATAATCAACTCCATCCTTGGTTTGTTTGGTCAGAACAAAATCTAATTTTGTTTAGTGAAATTTACTTCCAAGTGTGTGTATAGGAGTCTACAGCATTAGGTTTTGATCCTAAGAGTATTTACCTAAAAGTAATTCTAACAAAACAGTAATTCTAACAGCATTTCTAGCAGAACTCAAGGGCATTTATTTCCAGGTAAGTATGCTTAGGATTGGACTGAAAACATGTAAAGTCATTAAAGATGCAAATACTTTTTAAAAATCATCTTGTGCAAAAGAAACCCACCCAAAACCTGAAGCCTCAGATGTCAGTAGTGCATGTGCCAAACCATTTTGAATGTACAACAAACTAACTCCTAACGTGCACAGTACCTGGTCAAATGAATATCGCAGCTAAAGTCTTCATGCTGAAAATGTTTTGGTCTTGGCTCCCATAAATTATTTGATATAGCATAGGTAAATTACAGTGCAGTCGACACAGAAGATGATGATGTTAACACAGAAGTACTATTGAATTTAATAGGACTTTCAGGTAAGTGGGGTTAGGATTGCAGCTTTATCTATGTGGCAAGTTTTGATAAATTTGTGAGCTCTTAAATATAAAGAACATGTTTGCAGTTGTTTATAATTTTGATCTAAACACCCATGTCTGTTTTAATCTGCCCTCCGTAAGAGAAAGTGGCATTAATTTAATAGAAACTTGAAGATCAGAGTTGTACTCTAATTTGGTCTAATGCTATTTAGAATTTTTAAGATGAGTGCTTGTCAAATAACAAAAAACCAGCCCTATACCCTCACAAACATGTGGTCAGGAGAAAAGGGAGAAAGTGTACCTTCCCCCCATAATCTGTCACTTATGTTGAATAACTTCAGCTGAAAGTCCAATTTAAATTAAGTGCACATCTCCAAGTGAGAGAATATGGAAAGATAAGATGTTTAAAACAGCAAATTAGACATTTTATATATGAGCATGGTACAAGTATAAATTTGTGTATACAATAAAGTAGATATCTTTGACAAAGACATTTTGAATTTTGTGGGAAAACTGTTCATTTGCAGGCATACACACATTTAAAACTAACTGTATATATCTATTTAATTTGGGCATTCTTGAGCAAAGCTTCCTTTTAGCTTCACTTGCTGCATTTGTGGCATATGTCATTTGGGGACCCACGGGACAAGAGTTTATAACTGTTACTATTCTTATTAATCTCTCCTTATTTGATACATTTTAGAGTACAATAATTTCAGAATGATTAAATATATGTTGCACAATTGGATATATGCTGCATTCCAGAAACAAATATTTTTCTCTAGCTGCCATTAAAATGAGATGCTTCAAATAGACAATGGAGATTTTAAAACAGACGTTATTCTGACACTGACTTATTTTTCTCAACATTTCCTATACCGTCTCATTCCCCGGTCCCTCAACAAATAGTTTTATCAGATTTTTCAAACTGTTTATACGGCCAAAAGAAAGAATCACTGAAACTCTTTGTAATGCACTGGAAAATTTGAAGATGTCGTATACTGATACTGTGTTACCCTAGTAAGTGTATAACTGTACAATTATGTTTTACAGTTTAAAGAAACAAAAGATTTGCCAATAGGCCACACAATGCATCATTAACTAGAACACCCATATTTGGGAGCACATTAGATTTACTGAAGCACTACACAGAACATTTGCACTAAAGGTAATAGCCATTGATTAAAAACTGACACTCTGATCATTAGTTCTGGTTTTTAATTTGCTCTCATGTACTCAGGACTTCATGTATCTGAAGAGAAAAAGGCTAAGGAAAACCTTGAAAAGCTCTCATTCTTTTCCTGCTATACTATTTACGTCATACATCTATGGGTCATCTCCTGACCACATACTTTCCAAACTCGATTTGCTCCACATTTTTTAACTCCTTCCACATTGGCATGGCACATTGCTATTGGCAATATATGGTTGTGAATTTCAACACATTTTCAAGTAAGTTGCATTAAAATCAAAGTATAAGATCCAGTTTGAATATCTGTCACTACCAGTGTCATTTTCTCCCTTCCCCACTTTATTTTCTGTCCCATCTTACCCAGTCAAGTATTTCCAATAAACTAACCTTTTCCCTTCCCCCTTGTTCTTCCTTTACCCTTGATCTCTGCATTTCACTTTGCTTACCTCTGCTCAGAGGAGACTTACTGAATTCTGTGAAGACAAAAAATTGTTTCTTGCAAACACATTCTTTGAGCAACCGAAAAGACAACTGTACACGTGGAGATCACCAGATGCTCAATATAGGAATCAAATTGCTTATATAATTGGTAGCAGAAGATGGAGAAATTCCATACTTTCTGCGAAAACAAGACCGGGAGCAGACTGCGGTACAGATCATGAAGTGGTCATATTGAAAATCAGAGTAAAGGTAAAGAAGAACAACAAAGCAATGATAATGCGAAAATATAATTTAAACAACATCCCAGAAGAATATAAAGATCAACCAAGGAACAGGTTTGAGGCTTTAAACTTAGTTGACAGAGAACCAGAAGAACTATGGAGTGAAGTCAGAGACACTATCAAGGAAGAATGCAAAAACACAATACCTCTAGTTAAAAAGAGAGAAAGACCTCAATGGATGACTGAAGAAACTCTTAAAATGGTTAATGAGAGAAGGAAAGCAAAAGCAAAAGGAGATAGACACACGGTCAGAACCGTAAATGCAACAATACAGTAACTAATAGATAAGGACAAAGAGAACTATTACAATCGCTATTGTATAGAAATAGAAGAGGACAACAAAAAGGGTAGAATGAGAGCCCTATTCCAAAAGATTAGAGAAATGAAAGGGAAATTTAAACCAAGAGTAGGGATGTTGAATAATCAACAGGGGAACACACTGACTGACTGAGATGAAATAAAAGGAAGATGGAAGCAATACACTGAAGAACTCTGTAAAAGAGATGCCAGGATGACAGATTCATTCATGGTGGAACCGTATGATGAAGAACCAGACATTTTAGAATGTGAGGTGAAAGCTGCTCTTAAAATACTTGTGTTACAAAAGGGCAAGACCTTAAGGGCTGGTCTGCCTGTTATGGCCCCCAATTCCCAGATTTGCCGATCAGGAATTAGAGACGAGACCTGTTAAATTGCAAGAGCTTGCCTTTATTCCTTTGCAAAGGGAGAGATGACCATAAAGGAGGCTCTCTCCCTATAAAACAGACAACCATCACATTTATAGGCTGTTGTGTGTCACATACATAATCATCAAAGCATCATAGCATCAAAGTGCATTGGTAATCAGAATAAATGTTTCATCCGGGGCTTTCCTATCTTCACCTCGTACCATTTACATCTGTTTCCCATGGCTCACTTCCCTATTCTCATCCCAAGTTCCTCTATCCTTGACCTTCTGTTCTGCAAGCTATGTAGAATAATATTTCAAATGCTGAG
Organism: Rhineura floridana; assembly: GCF_030035675.1. NCBI lineage: Eukaryota > Metazoa > Chordata > Lepidosauria > Squamata > Rhineuridae > Rhineura > Rhineura floridana. The sequence continues at coordinate 118,071,328 of NC_084484.1, read as the reverse complement.
AAAGCATAGAAGCATGTATTTCACTTTTTGCACACATTAAGCATATGTTCCATTTTGCACATATTGGTCTGATTGTCACAATTCCCCCTCAGATACTTTCTTACTTCAAGAAAGTATCTCTTTACTATTCAATGGTAGCATAGAGGGTCTGGTTTTCCGGTTCCTCCCGAACCGGCGCCATTTCAGCATACTGACCCTGCATCTCTTGTACAGCGAGTTGCTGGTACATTATCAGTCTACCTCTTCTTTTCATGAGCCTAGTAAGCATGCCAGATACACAAGATATGATACATGGTAGGCACATTAGGACAAGTAGTATAATGCAACCAATAACAAACAAATGCTTCAACCATGCCCAGTTGGGGAGCCAACTGGTAAGCCAATCCCAGTTCAGGCCTTCCCAGTGTTGATCACCCACGTACGCTGTTATTTCTGCATGGTCAACTAACTGGTTGATTACCTGTGACTTGTCCCCAATTTCCACACAACAATCACTGCTGGTGTTTAAAGCTGCGCATAGCCCACCTGAGTTGGCCAACAACAGATCAAGGCCTTGCTGGTGGACGACCAACCTTTTACGTATTTGTTCAGTCTCATGTGCTAATGTGCGTATTGCTTCTCCTGTAGCATTGGTGACCACTTCTACTACTGCTTGTAGCCTCAGCAACCCATTAGTTAGACGTTGGTTGCTTTGCAATCCCACTGCCGACCATGTGAGGGGCTCATAATAGTCAATTAAATCTTGGGGAGTCCATATTCTGCTTCCCCAGTCATGACCTCCTGCGTGTAATGTACCCCTTTTATACTTTGTATTGGTATACAAGGGCCTGAAAACTTGTTGGCCTTTGGGCCATACATTAACATTTGGTATTAGATATGCAGTATAACAGCTCCCTCTCCAGTCAGGGGGCAAACAGGTGTATGCAGTAGTTCCACAAACAAACCAATGATGTTTAAGCGCACATTTGCCCAGGGGCCATATCTGCGACTGATGGACCTGCATGGTTCCATTTAAATGGGAGCGGAACCCATGCTGAGGGGTGTAATACCAGCTCATAAACAGTGGCTCAGTATAGATGGGGCCACTAGCATTGCATCGGGTTACCCCTGGGGATACCGATGCACAAGAATCCACGGTTTGACGCTTGGGAACACTTGCATACCTTGAATCAGAGGCTATAAAGATTTCAGACCATGTTTGTGGTTGCTCTCCCTTATACCACCTAAGCATAGTGGTTTGGTCAGGGATATTAGTAGTCCAGTTATTTGCTCGACATAGAACTAGGCCGTACCACTGCCAGTAATCATCCAAGCCAGTATGGCCACAATTGCAAGGAGGATTTTTCTGAAAACTATATTGCATATTCTCTGGAGTACAGTTGCACGGGGTGTCATTTATGTGTGTGGCATTATATCTTAGATTGTGACAAGGGATTTCTGTAGGCCATTTCTGCCATGGTCCTCTCTTGTGAGTGTAAAAACAAGAGGAATATCCCATTTGAGGTCCTGTTCCATCATTATTCTCCCAACACCACATAAAGCACTGGAGGCTGAACAATTAAAAGACTTGGAAGAAACAAATCACCAGGAACAGATGGCATACCAATAGAGCTGCTATAAGCCACTGAGACTAAATCTGTCCAAATTTTGACAAAAATCTGTAAAGAAATATGGAAAACTAAACAATGGCTCACAGACTGGAAGCGTTCAATATACATCCCATTTCCAAAAAAAGGAGATCTCAAGGAATGCAGTAATTATCCAACTATTGCCTTAATATCCCATGCAAGTAAAGTAATGCTCACTATTCTACAACAAAGGCTCTTACCATATATGGAGTGAGAAATGCCAGATGTCCAAGCTGGATTTAGAAAGGTAAGAGGTACCAGAGATCATATCACAAACATATGTGGGATAATGGAACGGACCAAGGAATTTCAGAAGAAAATCACCCTGTGCTTTATAAATTACAGCAAAACAGAGGCGTAACTACTGGGGTGCGGGGGGTGCGGATTGCACCTGGGTGACACCATGAGGTGGGTGACACCCAAAGCCGGACCGTCCCGCACCGTTGCCTGGCAAAGGAGCCAGAAGCGCTCCAGGTCAGTTGGAGCAGCCAACTCCTCCTTGGAGGGATGCAGGTGGGCTGGTGAGACCGGGAGCAGCGTCGGCAGGGCGAGGGAGGCACGCCGGCATTCCCAGACCTGCTTCTCCGGCTGGGTGCCCCTCCGGCGGGCGCCCTCCCAGGGGCATGGACGAGGGTGCCTGGCTTTGCGCACACGCACATGCTCAGCACAAGTTTTGGGGGCTCGCCAAGGGCCCCCTGGCACCCGGTCCGGTGCGCACCGAAAGCAGGCACCCGCTCACTGGCAGTGAAGCCTGGATGGGCCTTCCACCATCAGCCTGGAGCGTGCGATGAGTACCACCCCTGTCCATGCCCCTGGGAGGGTGCGCGCCGGAGGTCCGCACCCCCCCACACTTCCGCTAGTGACGCCGCTGCAGCAAAACCTTTGACTGTGTAGATCCTGAAATACTATGGAATGCTTTAAAGGAAATGGGGGTGCCAAAGCATCTGATTGTCCTGATGTGCAACTTATACTCTGGACAAGAGGCTATTGTAAGGACAGAATATGAAGAAACTGATTGGTTCCCAATCAGAAAGGGTGTGAGACGGGTGTATTATAGCACACTATTTGTTTAATCTATACATAGAACATATACGGAAAGCAAGATTGGACCAAGATGAAGGAGGTGTGAAAACTGGAGGGAGAAATATCAATAATTTAAGATGTGCAGACGATACCATACTACTAGCAGAAACCATGAATGATTTGAAACGAATGTTGATGAAAGTTAAAGAGGAAAGCACAAAAGCACGACTACAGCTGAATGTCAAAAAGACTAAAGTAATGACAACAGAAGATTTATGTAACCGTAAAGTTGACAATGAGGACATTGAACTTGTCAAGGATTATCAATACCTTGGCACAGTCATTAACCAAAATGGGAACAATGGAGACAATAATCAAGAAATCAGAAGAAGGTTAGGGCTCGGAAGGGCAGCTATAAGAGAACTAGAAAAGGTCCTCAAATGCAAAGATGTATCACTGAACACTAAAGTCAGGATCATTCAGACCATGGTATTCCCGATCTCTATGTATGGATGTGAAAGTTGGACAGTGAAAAAAGTGGATAAGAGAAAAATGAACTCATTTGAAATGTGGTTTGCGTATATCATGTACCACAAAAAAGACAAATAATTGGGTGTCAGAACAAATTCAACTATCACTAGAAGCTAAAATGATGAAACTGAGGTTATCATACTTTGGACACATCATGAGAAGACATGATTCACTAGAAAAGACAATAATGCTGGGAAAAACAGAAGGGAGTAGAAAAATAGGAAGACCAAACAAGAGATGGATTGATTCCATAAAGAAAACCACAGACCTGAACTTACAAGATCTGAACAGGGTGGTTCACAACAGATGCTAGTGGAGGTCACTGATACATAAGGTCGCCATAAGTCGTAATCGACTTGAAGGCACATAACAACAACCATAACCCTCGTCTAAGTCTCATTCTTCTTTTCATTTCCTCCAGCTGAGTTTCCTTTTAAGTGTGTTCCTCTCTCTCTCTCTCTCTCTCTCTCTCTCTCTCACACACACACACACACACACACACGCACACACGCACACACTGTCTTTTAAACACACTTAATAGATTTTTTTTCTTTCTCTATTTCCTGTATGTCTTCATCCAGTTTATCTTTCTTGGTTTATATTTATTCATCTACTTTCCTCCCAGGTTTGCAATGACTATTGCATAAGCAACTGCTTTAAAAAAGAGAAGTAATAGGTGTCATTTATTTATTTTATTTATACCCCGCCCTTCCTTCCAGCAGGAGCCCAGGACGGCAAACAGAAACACTAAAAACACTTTAAAACATCATAAAAAGACCTTAAAATACATTAAAAGAAAGCAACATTAAAAACATTAAAAACAAACTTTAAAAACATCTTTTTAAAAAAAGGGTTAAAGATATTAAAAGACATATGAAAAGCAATTCTAACACAGAGACAGACTGGGATAACTTAAAAGGCTTGTTGGAAGAGGAAAATCTTCAAAAGGTGCCGAAAAGATAGCAGAGATGGCGCCTGCCTAATATTTAAGGGGAGAGAATTCCACAGGGTAGGTGCCGCCACACTAAAGGTCCATTTCCTATATTGTACAGAACGAACCTCCTGATAAGATGGTATCTGTAGGAGGCCCTCACCTGTAGAGCACAGTGATTGGCTGGGTATATAAGGGGTAATCAGTTTGCCGATCACTTCCAGAATAAGATCTCATGTATCCGCCGGGACCTAGACTCTCAAGTTATAGCAGTAGATCCTAGTGAGATGTCCGGAGCACAGTCTTGTCCTGTTTTGTTGGATGAGCTTCAGTTGGTTCAACTCGAGGACGTGGACAAGGTGCTTGGACAGGTACGTGCAACCACTTCGGTACTGGATCCTTGCCCCTCCTGGCTGATAAAAACTAGTAGGAATGGAACAGGTAGCTGGGCCAAGGAAGTGATAAATGCCTCTTTACGAGAGGGAGTGGTCCCGGGCTGTCTGAAAGAGGCAGTGGTGAGACCACTCCTGAAAAAGCCTTCCTTGGACCCAGACAATTTTAACAGCTACAGGCCAGTGGCGAATGTTCCATTCCTGGGCAAGGTCTTGGAACGGGTGGTTGCTGGCCAGCTCCAGGCGCTATTGGATGAAACTGATTATCTAGATCCATTTCAATCGGGTTTTAGGCCCGGTTTTGGCGCTGAGACAGCCTTGGTCGCCCTGTACGATGACCTATGTCAGGAAAGAGACAGAGGGAGTGTAACTCTGTTGATTCTCCTTGATCTCTCAGCGGCTTTTGATACCATCGACCATGGTATCCTTCTGGAGAGGCTCGCGGAGTTGGGAGTTGGAGGTACTGCTTGGCAGTGGTTCCGCTCCTACTTGGCGGGTCGTCTCCAGAAGGTAGTGCTTGGGGAACATTGCTCGACACCGCGGGCTCTCCAATATGGGGTCCCGCAGGGGTCAGTTTTGTCCCCCCTGCTTTTTAATATCTACATGAAGCCGTTGGGAGAGGTCATCAGGAGTTTTGGAGTGCGTTGTCATCAGTATGCTGATGACACGCAGCTCTACTTCTCCTTTTCATCTTCTTCAGGTGAGGCTGTCGATTTGCTGAACCGTTGCCTGGCCTCGACAATGGACTGGATGAGAGTTAACAAACTGAAGCTCAATCCAGACAAGACTGAGATGCTGTTGGTGGACGGGTTCTCTGATCGGATGGTGGATATATACCCTGTCCTGGACGGGGTTACACTCCCCCTAAAGGACCGGGTTCGTAGTCTGGGAGTCTTTTTAGACTCTTCCCTCTCACTTGAGGCTCAAGTAGCCTCGGTGGTTAGGAATGCGTTTTACCAACTTCGGTTGGTAGCCCAGCTACGTCCCTATTTGAGTAAAGAGGACCTTACATCAGTGGTACATGCTCTGGTAACCTCATGTTTGGATTACTGTAATGCGCTTTACGTAGGGCTACCTTTGAAGACAGTTCGGAAGCTACAACTAGTGCAAAATGCGGCGGCCAGATTGCTGACAAGGACCAAGCGGTCCGAGCATATAACATCTGTTCTGGCCAGCTTGCACTGGTTGCCAATATGTTTCCGGGCTAGATTCAAAGTGTTGGTATTAACCTATAAAGCCTTATACGGTGCGGGACCACGATACCTTGCGGAACGCCTCTTCCGATATGAACCGGCCCGTGCACTACGTTCTGCTACGAAGGCCCTCCTCCGGGTTCCAACTCACAGGGAGGCCCGGAGGGTGATGACAAGATCTAGGGCCTTCTCAGTGGTGGCCCCCGAACTATGGAACAGTCTCCCTGAGGAAGTACGCCTGGCGCCGACTCTGCTCTCCTTCCGGCGCCAGGTCAAAACCTTCCTATTCTCTGAAGCATTTTAAATTACACTGATTTAATTTTAAAAATGTTTATTGTGTTGGATTGTTGCTTGTATTTTAGTATTGTTTTGTTATTTATTGTATTTTTATGCTGTTTTATGTTCACCGCCCAGAGAGCTATTGCTAGTCGGGCGGTATATAAATTTAATAAATAATAATAATAATAATAATAATAATAATAATAATAATAAGATGGTGTTTCAGGTATCCTGGTCCCGAGCTGTATAGGGCTTTGTATACCTTGGACCAGTGTACCTAAGGGGCCGGTTACGTCCATATGTTCCTACCGTGGATTTAAGATCATCTGCCTCTTGTATCTTCTACATGCCTGGAATGAAAGAAGTTAGATTGACAGGCATGCGGGAGAGAGCTGTTTCAATTGTGTATCCCACACTTTGGAATTCCCTGCCCCAAGAAGTCCAACACTCTAACCACTACACCATACCTGTTCTTTGATAATCTTATTTAATTGTCCAATAAGTCAACATCCTGATGCAATGTCAGCAAACTAGTTTGTAAGTGCAAGTCAGTGGTCTAGCTGAGAGAAACTAGAGTTTGCAGACTATCTGGTTATCATTGGGGATATTAAGCATGCATTGCTGAAGGTGATGGAACATTGTCAAATTAATCTATATAGCCAATCTATATAGCCCAATCTGTTTGTCTTTTATTGCTGTCTAGGTTTTCAAGAAACACAAGGTAAAGGACAAAGATAGTGTATGAATAAACGAGTGACAAATTTTAAGGATTTACCCAACATATCATTTGTTGTCAGGCCTTCACCAATGTGGTTTTCTGGTGATGTATTTTTTCTCCTGAAAAGTACCTCTTTGAGCAGCTTGTGATGTTGTCTTCCAACAGATTATGCCAGCGCACATTTATTCTGTAGTAAAGAATTTGTTTTCCAGTGGCTGCCCATACCCCCATAAGTTGGTGCTAGCCATTCATCAGCAGTACATGGGGCTGCAGAAACTGCTCCCCTGTCATGGCATAACAAGAACAACAGCCTCTACAGAGATGGGGAACATGAGACCCTTCAGATGTTATTAGAGTCCAGGCCCCATGAGCTCCAGCCTGCATGGCCAATGTTCGCATACAATGGGAGTTATACTCCAACAGCATCTTCAGGATTACAAGATCCTCATCCCTGCTCTAAAAGATGCCTGCTGGTGATGATATGAGGGTCCTTTTCTTTTTGATTGCTACTCTGTGGCAGAAGCCATTTCATGCTTGGCACCCTTCCTGACTGGCCAGAGCTGGATTATTTCTGTAAAATGTAACATTTGACAGCACATTCCTATGCATGTATCTCAAATCCCACTGAATGAGTCTTGATAGGATTGCAGCCTGAAATGTATTATGTATTATTTATTTATTATATTTATATCCCACCTTTCCTCCAAGGAGCTCAAGGTGGCGTAGGCATTTCTGCAATTTATTACTCTTCAAAGCATTATAAGAAGAAAGACAGAGCAGAGGGCAGATGCCAATTAATACATTAACATTTTGTTCCTGATGTATTATTTATGCAGTGATGTTCTGTAAGGAATTTTAACAGGAAAAGCAGCATGTGATGAAAATTTCAAATCAACCAGGATGTAGCAAATGGATGCTTCTCTTGTTGAAAAAGTACCTAACCTTCTAAGTTTATTCTGTGAACCAGCCAATCATAATAGACCACACAAGACAAGACAGGTGTTCAGAAGGGAATCTGTTCTGCTGTCAAGACATAAGAAAGTACACGAAACAAACATTTATTGGTCCCCACACACCCAGAATGAAGATTTGCGCACAAGAAAGTTGGAGTAAATGTTTTACCAGTATAATTGAATTTATTTCCATTCAGTAATTTCAAAAACCATGGATACAAATTCAAAATGTTGAATGTTTTGGAGGAAAGGATATAAAAATAATGAAAAAATAATAATCATAGGAACAGCCTTGAATGACAGTATTAAGAAAATGGAGGAGTATAAATTTTAGGGTAATGCTCTTAAGGATTTTTATGTTTCCTTATTTTAGCAGAAGGCTAAGCCCACATAGTCTTAAGGCCTGTTTACATTTTGTTTAAATTACCAACAAAAGTAAGGAAATAATGTTTATACAGCCACGAGAGTGACTATGTACTGTAGCCAGCGTGGATTTTTCACATTCTGCAATGTTCAATTGAAAATACCCCCCATGCCATTCTGAGGCTTCCCATAAGCTGGCTTCCAGTTGTTTTCCGAGCCCAATTCAAGGTGTTGGTATTGACCTTTAAATCCCTATACGGTTTCGGCCCAGTTTATCTCACGGAGCGCCTTCAACGCCACCAATTATGCCGCCCGACAAGATCGGCCACACAGGGCCTTCTCTCAATCCTGCCAACAAAAACAGCCAGATTGGTGGGTACAAGAGAGAGGGCATTCTCAGTGGTGGCCCCCACTCTTTGGAACTCCCTCCCACAAGATCTCCGGCATGCCTCTTCCCTAAATGTATTTCGGAAAGCCTTAAAGACCTGGCTTTTTCAGCAGGCCTTCGGGGTATCCGGGGAGGGTTAATCGATATAATTGTAATGCCTCCTACCCAGTTTTAATATTGTTGTTGTAGATCTATTGTTTTTATTGTATTACTGTATTTTATTAATTGTATTTTAATAATTTTGTAAGTCGCCTGGAGTGGCCATTGGCCAGATAGGCACCGAAGAAATTAAATTTATTATTATTATTATTATTATTATTATTATTATTATTAATAAGCTCATTTCAAAACAAAACCTTACCAAACTTCCAGTCCTGAACTCAGAAAAGTTTACTTAACAACCCTATAAATTTTCATGGTGATACACAAAACAGTCAGAACAGAGAGTTCAAAGTCTAAAAAGAGAGGAAAAAACCCCAGAGCCCTTTTGGACTTTTTTCTCAGTTCTCATAATCTGTTGAAATTCATTACAAATCAGCCATGTTCACAGAGTACCTGTAATCCTATTACTGACCATGCCCCATACTCTGACCATGCCCCATACTCTTCATCTTCTGCAGTTTAAAAGCAAAAAAAAATGCCTGGCTGATTTTTAATTAATGTAAGAAATTTTGGCTTGAAGCCAATGATAACGCGGGGCATGCTCAGTAAGAACCAACTGTCAGTGTTCTAAAAGCCTCAGAGCTGCTGGTCTTGGCTAATCGGGGCCACACCCACACCAGACTTGATTTCACTTGAGACAGTCATGGCTTCCCCCAAAGAATCCTGGGAAGTGTAGTTTGTAAAGGGTGCTGAGAGGAGACTCCTATTCCACTGAGAGAGCTTCAGTGGCCAGAGTGGTTTAACAGTCAGCTGCTGTGATTGAAGGTCTGTGAGGGGAACAGGGCGTCTCCTAGCAACTCTCAGCACCCTTCGCTAACTACACTTCCCAGGATTCTTTGAGAGAAGCCATGATTGGCTTTGAGCCATGGCTTTGAGAGAAGCCATGATAAATTGTTTTAAATAGTTTTAAATTGTGTTTTAAATTGTTTTTCAAAGATATGTTTTTAAATTTGTAATTTGTTTTTAATGTTTTTAGTTGTTATAAACTGCGCAGAGAGCATTGGCTATGGGGCAGTATATAAATACAATAAATAAATAAATAATGATTGTCCAAAGTATAATAGAGGCCTGGTGTGGATGTGGACAGGGACAGCTTTGTTTTAAATTTTAGGTGGGAGGTAGGGATGCCAGGTTCAGGGCCTGAGACTGATCCTGTATCTTTAGTAGAAGAGAAAGTCAGCCAAGTGCATTGTAATGGGAAAAACCACAAGGTGGAACTCTCCCTTCCCCCTGCACAACTTTTAAAGATAGAGAAGACCTGTTGGTTGCCGGCCTCCAAGAGGACTTCTGTATCTTTACAAGTTGTGCAGGTGGAAGGGAGAATTCCACTTTGTGGTTTTTTCCATTACAGTGTTGCAAGAACACCTATACTTGGCTGATATTCTCTTCTGCTAAAGATACAGGATCAGTCTCAGGCCCTGAACCTGGCAACCCTAGTGGGTGGGTACATGTGCTTTTTGTAGAATAAAAAGGTGGGGGAAATGCTGAAAAGCAATGATACTGTTCACAATGTTTTCCTTTTGGAAAGGAAAGGGGCTTCCCTTCTGCCCAATGCCCACCCACCCAATCTCCTCCCCCTCCCCTCCCTGCCCCTCCCCCAGGTCAGTGTTGGACTGGGACCTGGGAGACCAGGGTTCGAATCCCCACACAGCCATGAAGCTCACTGCCTCTCAGCCTCAGAGGAAGGCAATGGTAAAGCCACCTCTGAATACCATTTACCATGAAAACCCTATTCATAGGGTCACCATAAGTCGGGATCAACTTGAAGGCAGTCCATTTCCATTTTCAAGCAAGATTGCACAGAAATAAATCCCACTGAACTCAAAAAGTATGCAAATGAACAAAAAAACACCACCCCCTTCCAATCCCCTCCTTCCCTTTCCCCCTCCTTTCCCTCCCCTTCCTCCCCCCGATTCAGTTCTGTGGGACATAATCCCAGGTAAGAAGAATTAGGATTCCAGCCCCTTAGAAGAAACAGTTGGGGGGGCAGAGAAAGGGAGGGGAGTTTGCCTATGTGTCTGCTCATGTTGTTGTGTTGGACTGCCTTCAAGTTGATCCTGACTTATGGCGACTCTATGAATAGGGTTTTCATGGTAAGCAGTATTCAGAGGGGGTTTACCATTGCCTTCCTCTGAGGCTGAGAGGCAGTGACTGGCCCAAGGTCACCCAGTGAGCTTCATGCCTGTGTGCCCCCCGGGTCAGTGTTGGAATGGGAGACCAAGGTTTGAATCACCACACAGCCATGAAGCTGACTGGGTGACCTTGAACCAGTCACAGCTTCTCAGCGTCAGAGGAAGGCAATGGTAAAACCACCTCTGAATACCATTTACCATGAAAACCCTATTCAAAGGGTCGCCGTAAGTCCAGTCAACTTGAAGGCAGTCCATTTCCATTTTCAAATATGATTGCATAGAAATAAATCCCATAGAACTCAAGAAGTATGCAAATGATCAAACCCAACCTCCCTTCTCCTCCCTCCTATCCTCTCCCGCTTGCCCCTTTGCTCCCCCTTTCTTCACCCCCCTATCCCCCTCCCCTTCCAATCCCTCCTCCCCCTCCCCTTCCTCTCCCCTCCTCCCCCTCCTCCCCATGGTCAGTTTTACCTATCTTAAGCATGGTCGCCAACTTTGCTTTGGCAGCCGGGAAGATCAGGGCTAACCGTGTAAAACAATTAGAGTCGGCTTGATATTGTTTTCGTTGATTTTAAATTTACATGCATATGTCTACTAATGTAGGTTTTTATGTATGAATGTATATATTTATTTTTGGACGTTTTTAGTATATCCTGCAATATTTTATGTATTTCATGTATTTTTAATTTCTTGCGGTGGCTAATAGCTTTGAGCAATAAAGGGTTATTCACTGGCAAGTTCTTTGAAAACATCCTTGGAGAAAGGATCGGAACCACTGTAAAACAGTGTCTCCAATACCCATGTCACCAAGTCAACCCAGAAGGGTACCACGGTCAATGGTATCAAAAGCAGCTGAGAGATCAAGTAAGAGTAACAGGGTCGCATTCCTCTAGTCCTTCTCCCAATAAAGGTCACCCATCAGGGCGACCAAGGCCGATTCAATTCTATAACCAGGCCTGAACCCAGACTGGAATGGGTCAAGATAAGAGTACTTGCAATTGCTGCCTAAGAAGGGAGTATTTGCAACCGGTCGGTAATTGTCTCAAACCATTGGGTCCACGGTGAGCTTTTTCGGGAACCATCAGATTACCATCTCTTTCAGGGCGGCTGGAACCACTCCTTCCCGCTATGATGCATTGACTACATCCTGTATCCACTTGGTCAAACCCTGTCTGCAAACTTTAATAAGCCAATAAGGGCAAGAGTCAAAAGAACACATTGCTGGCTGCATCATCGCAAGCACTTTTTTTTACATCATCGGTCCGCATCAACTGAAACCATTCTGAGGACGTTGTAGCACATGTTGCTTTGGACACCTTACTGGGGACCAGAGCTTGGAAAAGTTACTTTTTTGAACTACAACTCCCATCAGCCCAATCCAGTGGCCATGCTGGCTGGGGCTGATGGGAGTTGTAGTTTTAAAAAGTAACTTTTCCAAGCTCTGCTGGGGACTACAGTAGATGTGGATGGGGCATCAAGATTGCTATGGAGGTGAGCAACTTTACCCTCAAAGTGCCTTCAAACAATTCACATTGGGCCTCCAAAGGGTCTAAAAGTCCATTTCCTGGAGTTAATGTCAACAGAACCCTGACAATATGGAAAAGCTGCCCTGGATGGCTACTTGAGGATGTGATGGAGGCAGAGAAGTGGGCCTTCTTCACCACCCTCACCACCACACAGTAGGCACAGTTATGATGTTTTACTAGTGCCCAGTCAGCCTCACAGCATGTCTTTAACCACTTGTGCTTTAGCCATCGTCCAGCCTGTTTCATTGCCCTTACCTCACTGGTGTACCAAGGTGCAAACCAGGCTCCACAATGTCAGGAAGGCGCTCAGAGGTAACTGTGTCAAGAGCCCGATGCACCTCGCTGTTCCACAGCGTGACAAGGGTTTCAACCATGTGATTTATGGCTTGGCTTCCTTACCAAATTATTTTGAGGGCTGTTACTGGGCCCTATTACAGCCGATCTCTCTGGTCCCGCTACTGTGCATAAGCCTTCATCAGTCGTTACCACCAAGTTTATGGCTCCCTCCCCTTTAGGATTCAGTTTAAAGCCCTCTTGATGAACTTCTTCATGCTGTGGCCAAACACATTCTTCCCAGTTCTTGTGAGATGCAACCCATCACTTGCCAGCAGTCCAAATTCCAGGAACCATAGCCCATGGTCCTAGAATCCAAATCTCTCACGTCTGCACCACCTTCGTAGCCATTCATTCACACGGAGTATTCTTTCCCTTTCTACTCCTCTTCTAAGTACTGGAAGGATGGATGAAAAAACTATGTGAGCCCCAAAGTCCTTGAGTTTTCTTCCCAGAACTTCAAAGTCTGATGTGATTTCTTCATAGCTCTGTTTGGCAGTATCATTTGTTCCTATATGGATGAGGAGAAAGGGATACATGTCAGTGGGCTTGATGAGTGATGGCAACCTTTCTGTCACATCTCTAATCCGTCCTCCTGGTAGACAGCATACCTGGCGAGTCCACGGATCTTCTCTGCATACTTGGGTTTCGATCCAACGCAGTAGGGAGTCTCCCACTACTAGTACTCTTCTCTTCTTGTTGTCGGGCTTGGTTTCATTGTCCCTGCGTGATTGAACTTCAGCCTCTTGCTCATTGTCGCATGGGGTCGCCTGTAATTCTTCCTCCACAGGATGTCCTCCAGTCTCCTCCTCCGGTGGTTGAAAGCAGTTCCATAGCTCCACTGGTGAAGGGTGTCTTCTAGCTCTTCTGTTCCTGTCACCCTTTCCCACAGAGTTTCCTCCACTTCGTTATTCCTCTCCAAAGCGGTCTCCTCTTCTGCTACCACATGCTGATTCTCCTCCACCTCCACGTCTCTTTGCTGCTCTTGTTCCAGCATTCTGTCTAAGAACTCTTCATCTTCTCTTATTGTCCTCAGTGTGGCCACCCGCCATTCCAGGCCTCTCACCTTTTCTTCCAACAGTGCCACGAGCTTGCACTTGTTGCACATGTACGCCATGTTGTTCTCAGGCAAGAAAACAAACATGGCACACACCTTGCAGGTCACAACCACTGGAGAATCCTTCCCATTCATTATCTCTTCTAACTTTTGTTTCTTTCTAACTCATGGGGCAGTATGATAAGGTGCATCAGCATACATCTGTGAATATTCATGATAAATCATGCACGTTGTACCATCCAGAGCTTGGAAAAGTTACTTTTTTGAACTACAACTTCCATCAGCCCCAGCCAGTATGGCCACTGGATTGGGTTGATGGAAGTTGTAGTTCAAAAAAGTAACTTTTCGTGGTACCATCAGCACACATGGGTGAATATTAGCTACATTCACAGATGACAACAACCCAGCATTAAGAATTTTTTATTGTTAATTGAAATTCTCAGGATTGATCATGTATCTTGAAAAATGGATAAATAACTGAAAAGGGTGTGTCCAGAAGTATATCTCAGTGTTATCTGTGCTGGATCAAATCAGTAAGTACTTTACTATTTTAGCAAAAGTAATATCTATCTAATTATTCTTGTTGTTCAGTCATATGAAGTTCAAAGGACTTTAACTGAGAACCATAATGGTCATCAAAATCAACAGATGTGATCCATTATAATAAAAGGGGTTTGGCACAGCTTAGTATTTGAAAGTACATTTATACTGAAGAGAAGTTATAGTCTGCCTTCTGGAGACCATCATTCTCAGCTTAATTAGCACCTATGTCCTAGCAAAGTTGGCTTTATACTTCATGAATGGGCAAAATTCCTATGAAACAGATGGACCTGAGTGCTGGTGTATTAGAGAGCCAGAATTATACAGCCATGAGAGTGGCTGTTTTGCATTCTATTTGAATATCATCAAGCGGTTTTCCCTTTAGGCATGTATGAATTTGCAGAACAGAAGACCTAAGTGATGAACAAGAGATGCCTGCTTTATAATGCTTCTGTGTTCTTCCTTGTCTTCACCTAATTTGAAGGTAGAAACTAAAGGTATTTGCTGTGGGTGTGCTACCTTAGTGTTGTGCAAGAGAAAAGAACATTTAGTAATATAATCACAATAATAAAATTATTTCACCATGATCTAAGTTTCCTTCATTATATCTTTATATAAACTGAGAGTTTTAGTGTTCTGTTGCAGAACCTTTTGCATTTCTTCTCAACAAAACATTAAATTGGAAGGAAAGGAAATGACAAATAACACCTCATAAATAAGGCTAAGGCAGATGAAACCTGTAAATATGTTTTATCATTATTTTGCATCATTTTAACATGCATGTAAGTTACTCTTAAGTATCATTTCCCTTCCTTTGTTCTAACAGTTAGTTGGTAACGTGTAAGCACAATAAAATCTGAAGTATCCAAGAGGGGATATTCTTATCCTCTCATCAGTTGCAAATGCAGGATGTAAATATAAACTAGAATAGTCTTTACCAATTGACAAGGGGTGCATTATTCCAAGTCACTGTGTATTATGTGTGAAGAGTGCCACAGCTGTGTCATTGGTGAAGTTAAAAGGTGTTAGTGCTTGCATCTTTTAAATGAACATAGTAAATGAAAGAGAACAATTAAGTAAGAAATTTGGTTTTGTATCTGTGCATGCTGTGTTTTACTGTGGTATTGCCAGCTTTTCAGAATGAAAATATGAGAACAAATTAAACAGCTTTATGAACTCACAGGAGGAGCAGTTGTTCTAGTGTCTTTCATACAAATGTCTAATTAATTCTTGAAGTAACCCAAATTGTTCTTTTGTGATTGGTGAATGGGAATTTGCAAAAGAACCTGTGCAGATGAAACTAAGTGAAATGGGACCTGAGATTTAATGATTTAGCTGGCAGTTTGCAGTTGCTGGGACCAGGAAATTTTAGTTAGTTTTCTCATTAATATTACATTAGTAAGTCAATGAAACATTTGGGTGAATATATTATAAGTAATACAAGCAATGTTATTTTTGAACACTCAATTATGCTAATTGGCATCTGTTATTTTGTCTCCAAATATAACCCTTAGCTGAGAAAATTCAAGAAAATATAACTAAAGATGGACATTCATTTTAAGGAAACTTGTAACTTACGTTTCAGTTTTTTGTTTAGCGAAAACACATTTCCACAATACTCTATAGTCTTTCTTACATAATAGAATAACAGGTACAGCCTTTCAAAACATATAAATATTCAGAAAGTACCTTAGTCATAGAGAGTATTCCATTTCATTGGACACAGCTGAACCTTTCTGGCACTCAAATAGCCTCACAAATTTAGAAGTAAAAGTAGACATGCCACATTATTGTTTGTTCAGTTTATTACCACCACTACCATCCCAGGGTGGGTTACAACAATTTAAAATTCAATATTAAAAATAGTTAAAACAAATGACAGTCGCAGAATGGGGTGGGTCCTGAAAACATATATCTCAGACGTCAAAGGCCAGAGTAAAAAAGTGCATCTTCAGCATGCAGCAGAAACTATATAATGAAGGTGCCAGATGTACCTGTGTGGAGAGGGAATTCCATAACCTAGAAGCTGCCAAAAAGAATGCCCTCTCCTGGACCACCACCACCTGAACATGTGATGGTGGTGGAACTACCAGGAGCCCCCCCCCCATCTTAACACCCTGGGTGGTCTGTAAGCCAGGAGGTTGTCTTTTAGCTATTTGGAGCCTAAGTCATTTAGGACTTTAAATATTTAATGTGAACATCTTGAATTGAGCTCAGAAACAAACTGATCACAAATGCAACTGTTTTAAAATGGGGTAAATGAGATCTAAAGGGAACCCCAGTCAGTAATCTGGCTAATGCATTTTAGATCAGTTGAAGTTTCTGAGTCATCTTCAAGGGCAATCCCATGCAGAACACATTGCAATAATCCAATCTGGAAGTTGCCATAGCATGGAGTACCATGGCCAAGTCATCTCTGTTCAACAGGGGCTGTGGCTAGCAAATCAGCCAGAGTTGGAAATACCAAAGCCACCTGAGGCTCCAGTAACAATGTAGGATCCAAAATTATCACCAAACTATGAACCTGCTCCTTTCAGGGGAGTGCAACCCCATTCAGAACAGGCCATCTTCCCATTTCCAGGGCTTGGGAATTTGGAACACAGAACATTCTGCCTTTTCAAGATGCAGCTTCAATTTGTTGCCCCACATCCAGGCCATCACTGCCTTGAAGAATCTGTCTAGCATTTCAGTTGCCTCTCCTGATTCAGATGAAACAGAGATATAGAGCAAGGTGTCATCTGTATATTGGTGACACTTCACTCCAAGGGGACACTAGGCACACCCCAGTTGTCCCTTCACCCCAAAGGGACAACTCCTAGTGGCTTCAGACAGATGTTTAAATAGTATGGGGGACAAGATGGAACCCTGCGACACACCACAGGACAGCTCCCATGGCATCAAACAGTGCCCCCCAATACTTTATGGAAACACCCCTGGAGGAGCAGAACTACTGAAGTATAGTGCCCCCAACCCCCACCTCCTTGAGCCACTCCAGAAGGATACCATGGTCAATGGTATCAAAAGCTGTCATGAGGTCAAAGAGAATGAGCAGAGTAGTACTCTCATCTCTCTCCTGACAAATGTCATCAACCAGGATGACCAAGGCAGTTTCAGTGCCATGACTGGACCTGAACCTAGACTGAAATGAATCTACATATATTCAGGCTCCTCCAAGCATGCCTGAAGATGGACTGCCACCACCCTCTTGAACACCTTGCCCAAAAGGAGAATATTTGCCGATTGTTAATAGTTGTTAAATACTTCTGAGACTCTTAAAGAGGGAATGCACCACCACTTCTTTTCAAGGTGGATGGTGCTTCCCCTCCTCTAATGAAGCATTAATCATTCCCTGGACCTGCCCAGTCAATCCTCTGTGGCTAGCTCTAAGAAGCCAAGATGAGCAAGGGTCAAGAGTGCAGGTGGTTGGCTGCACTTCTTCAAACAGCTTGTCTATATCCTCAGGCCACAATAATCAAAACTGATCCAATACAGATGGAACAGCCAACATCTCTGTTGGACTTGCTCTGACTGTAGCATCCAACTATTTCTGAATCAGTTCAGTCCCTAAAGTGCCTCATGAAAGAATATCAGAGCAACGCTGTCTTGGCCGGATGACAAAAGCCCATTCACCACTTGGAAAAGCTCTTCCCAAAGGGTGCTTGTAGTCCATACGGTGGGAGAAAAGTCAGCTTTCTTCATCACCTCCATATTGTAGGTGCAGTAATGCAATGTCACATGTATTCAGTCACAGCCAGACTAAGATTTACACCACCTGTGCTTTAGCCATCAACCCTCCTGTTGCATTATACACAGGTCACCAGAGTATCGGGGCAATCTTCATGCTCCACAGTGAAGGTGTGGACACACAGGAGTGATTGTGTTGCTGGCTCTACACATTTCACCATTCCACAGTGCAATGAGAGCCTCAATAGCAGTTTGCATAAGTCCATCAGGTTCCATAAGTCTCGAGAGGGTGGACCTTCTCAGTATGTACCCAATCCCTGCAGCATGAAGTAGCCACGTTCAGCCCAAACCTCACTAGGGAATGATCCATCCATGACAACAGACTCACAATGAGCCTCCCAATCAACGGAATATTACCAGTTTGGTCTGTGTCAAAGATCAGGTCAAGGGTATGTCTGGCTATTCGTGTAAAGCAGTGGTGTACTGATTGTTTGAGCAGCCTCAGTATGGATATTGAAGTCCCCAGACACTATTGTGACTACATCTGCCAGCTCAGTTAGGGAGGTTGCAGTGCAGTGGGATGAACTGTACACTAACAACAATGCCAGTCTGTCTCTCTGGCCCAGCACCACAAACAGTTCCTCAAACCGAGCCACAGTGTGGATTAGTCTCCTGGCAAGGGAGATTGGTTTTCTTTTATGCATGATAATGATAACCCTGCCTTGCCAGGCCTCGTGCTGCATGAGGTATCCAGGTGGACCCATCTGTGTTAGCATAGGGTTTCCCAGCCAATTTGCCAAGGTCTTGGTTACATGCTAAGTCAGACCTTTATCAACAATCAAATTATGGATGGTAGATGTTTTTATTCTGGACAGACCTGGCATTTAGCATCAGCACCACCAGACCAGGGGGTCAACTGACCAGGGTCTCTATATTCTGAAATATAGTGGATAAAGCAGAGGGGACAAGAGCTTTGGTGTAACCAGCCCTCCTTCTCCCCCCGTATACCTCTGCCCACCTCCATCCCTCCCACTACCTACCATCACAGGGATGGCAGCTCCACTCTCTTCCTCCCCCTATCCTGCACCAGACACATAATTCCTTTAACCCATCTCTGATCATAGTGATGATCCCCTTTGGGTTGCTCCTTTGGGGCTGTCCTACCAGTAATGACCTGCCATCCAACAGCAGCAGGCCTTATTTAGCTCTCATTGAAGTCAGGTGCTATAAGCTTGCCTCTGGGGCTCCTGCTGCAGAGTTGTGGACCAGATTTTGCTGCAAGTGTAAGATCAGCTCCTCAGCCAGTGGAGGGGTCAGATGTCAGAATCCCCCTCACTCCTCTCCCCTCAACCTGGTCAGCGTTTCAAGATTTGAAGCTCAAGGCAGCTTACTTAATAATTGGATAGCATCTGCATTGGCACCAGTCTGTCAGTAGCTTGTTGGATAATAATATCTACAAGTAGGCAAGCTCTCACAATATAGTTCTGAGTTCATATGGCCAACTTTTTGCTAGACTGCAAACATACCTTAAAAAAAAACCAGTTGAGAGAGAATGTTTATTACCACCAAAGAAAGAATTTTGATGAGTAAAAGAATGATTCCACAACAAATAGGTGTTAATTTCACAAATCTACATAAAGATGGTTGTTTAAAACTGTTATGACAATCAGCTGTCATTAAAAGATGTTTCCTGTTATCTATCCTGTACTGAGTAGCCCTCAGTGAGAGCCAACCTTATTGTAATGATTACCATTTGAATTGGCTATGTAAATGCCTTGAAAGTGTATGGAAGACACTGTGTTAGTTTTGTTTAAAAAACTAAACCACTTTCTAAGCCACCTCCTTATCCACAAAACATATCTTATTTCCTCCTTGCTTATACTGTTATTTTCTTGCTCTTCTCAGTAAATATTTTAATACAGAATACATTCTTAGCAGTTTATGCAAACTTTAAGTCATGAATGGATGTAAATTACCACATCTTTGAACTGTCCACCTCAAGATGTATTGCAGATTCTTGACAATTTAACAAAGTTGTCTAAATTGCTGCCACTTGTGCATTAAACTCCTTCTATATCATTATTCCAAATTCAAGCAATGTATAGTGGCATGGAAAAGACATAATAAATGATAGAATGAATTGCTTAAGGTCAATCTTTCCTAGCTTATGTTTCAATCTTTTGTAGCTTATGTTTCATTGCAGTCAATGGGATCATCTCTATGAATAGAACTTGGCCCAAATCCTGTACCACATTTTATAGAAACACTAAATTCTATATTATAGCAGTCTTGAAATGGAGGTAATTGTTTCATGTCAGATTCACAAAGACAAATGTATGTAGTGTACCAGAACGGAGCTGTATTCTTTAATATCGTTGACTTCAGTTTAGGCTGACTATATCAAATAACACTTTAAATGTATATAATGGCTTTAGTTTCTTTCACTAGTCTTGGTCAACATTATGTTCATAAGCCTTTAACTTGTGTCTGTGCTCCCTAAGGCTGTGAGTTACAGCTTTGTGAAGCTGGCTATGCTTGCACCACTGCCTGTTATCTGCACATCAGTCTTTTCCTGTACCTTTTATTCATTCATTTTGATTTTTGTTTCACAACATCTCCACAGAAGCAGTTCAAAGGTCTGTAGTTGCAAGATCTATTGGGAGCTATTACAACCAAGCAGAAAACTCCAGTAAAAATACAAGATGCAGTGCACACAACAGCAGTGTTTACTGAGCCACTTCCATGGCACTTTTGTTGGTATTGCAGTCATGCTTAAGTCCTAATGAATATGCTTGGGTATTACTAGCATTATGCCTCTTGACAAAATAGCCTTTCAGGCAGAATGGAGACTGGCAAATACAGCAATTATAATGTAATTAGATATATCCCAAAGTAGCTCTGCTGCATGGCAAATATGAGATTTGGGAGATGATTTCATTATGCAAACAACCATGATATTATGCACATCAAAGACAAAGCTTGCTTCTCCACTGCTTAATTCCTAATATACATGGGTACAACTCCTGACATTAGTGGAAATGTATTTACTTGTGCCATTACTGAGCAGAGATCAGTCTATCTTCAAATTAATATTTCCTTAAACAAAACTGATAGGAATAAATTGGCATCTAAGTCACCAAGAACAATACCAGGAAGGTCTTTTGATTCAAATACAATAGATACTGCTTAAAACTGGACTCTGAATTATATGCTATGAGCTGTGCAATGTAGATCACACTAAATTATTTCAACCTCCACATTTAGAACTATGTCTCTTTACTGCAAGAATTTAAATTAAGGGTTTTTTGCTATAAAAACATGGATATAAGTAAACTTTCAGGAACTCATGCCTGAAAAATGATCTGTGACTAATTGGGCTGTTTCCTTTGCTGCCTCCTGGATTTGAAATTAAATCTTTCAGAGCTGTTCATTTATATTCAGAATGTAGAAGGGCTAAAATTTTTTTTCAATGATAGAATTAAGTGTGTAAAATAGCATCCATGGTTTTTTTGTAATAATTTACAATACAATTTTTCAAAATGAATTATTTAGATCACAGCATAGTATACATGTCCATCTCATCTTTATCATAATCTTTTTAAAGGTTAAAATGGCCATCTGTGATCTGTTACAACTTCTGGGGCATTTCCAATTTGAATTCAGTTAGACACATACATAACTTTAAAAACATTTAGCCATTTGGAGTAAAATTATTATTATTGCCTTACTATATTTAGTATTGCTTGAACTGGCAAGTAAAATCCTAGGTCACAGATAATGAACCACTGCCCTCCTCCAGCCCGATAATTTGGGCGTAATACTGACTTTTCCATTTTCAGGGTTCTTAACCCAAACTATACTAAGTGAAAACATCCATTTTCGGTGGCACTTGTTTTGAAGGATACTTGGTAATCTCTAATACATATTAACTATTGCTTCCATAATATCTCTAATTTTCAGGAGGACTGATTCAAGACATTGGGTGTCCCGATTCTGTATGTATCTAGCACAGCCCTGTAGCCAGGGTGGGGCAAATGGGTGCACCCCTCTCAAAGCTGTATCCCCCAGCCTGGATCTTTTTTTGAACATTGTCATTTTAATTTGTAACATGACAGACAATAACAGCCTCCATTTAAAGAATGGCAGCTTGTTTTAAGAACAGGGGAGATTTTTCATGATCAAAATCACCCTGTAATTTCTTCAGTGATCCTGAAAAATACAGACAGTAACATAACCTTGAAGAGTTAAATATTAGATCTTTGTATTGTGGGCTATAATTAGACTCCACCCTTTGCACTTTGCTTTGCTTTTCAGTTTCAGTTGTTCTCTATCCAGCCAGCAATAGAGAGCCATGTGTGCTTGTCTGTAGAAAGAATTAAGATTTTGTTTATTCTGCAGTTATGTTGAATAGAGCAGGATTGGGTGCTTATTGCCAAAGGATGAAATAAAGATATAACCTACAGTGATCTGGAAAAAAAAACTATCCTAAGTTACCCTTTACTCTTTTATTGTGAATCTACAACTCTGAAAGCTTTCTTGCATATTTATCAAGCATTTTTATAAGTTTACGGAAGGAAGTCTATTATGTAGTACACATTTTACAAAGTTAAGGGGTCAGTATCATTGACTTCAACAAGAAACTCTGGCATATTGTTCTCAGTACCACTCTCCTATAAATGCTTGATTATGGTTTGATTGTAATGTGCTCTTACTCTATTTGTAGACCTGTTTTTTAAAAAATGATGATGTTATAAAATATTAAAACAGAATTTTGAAAAAACAAGCTCCGCACTAGTTTTTAATTTCTTAGCATAAACTATTTTGTTTATTTTACACCTTTTGTTATCCATTTGCTCACATGTATCCTCAACATCCTTTTTTCTTATGAAAAAAAATGCCAGTGATATAATTCCTGGTGTTCATGCTAAATTTTCTGTTAACAATATTTATAGAGCCCACTGTCCGCATAACACATTCTCTGCATGGAGGAGGAGTGAGGGGGATGGTCATGGTCTTCCACTGACCTGGCCCTCACATCCTCTCCACCAGTGAATTGGGGGTGGGATTGTTAGGTGTTATGTACCTCGCCTCCAAAAAAATGCCCCATCTAGAAATGTGGTTGCTCTACCTAACAAGGAAGGCTGGCTATAGGGCTGCTCTATTACAACCAAATGTAGAAAATAATAGGAAAGATAGGTAAAACTGTATGGAATGGAAAAAGGTCTGGGTCAAACATCCTTTCCCTCCTAAGGCTACCAAAGCAACAGGAAGACTACCTGCAAGGCCTTCCAGGAGAAATCCCCCCCATGTGGAATAGGTCCTCTTTCCTGCCCATAGAAGGTCAAAGGGTGAGTGGACTATGAAATGCCAGGCCCAGGACTACAGAAGGCCAACCATGACTCAGTTACTCATTAATTATTATACAGGCTATCTTTGCAATTAACCTTATTAATCAGCCCTACTTAGTCTTTTCTGTATTTTTCATGTCTGCTTCACCATTTCTCTGCCAGAAATAACAGCACATCATGGTCCACTATCTTTGCAAATAAGAACTGTTATAATGTAATGCTAGTAACAAAGAGCACTTCCATCCAGCCTTCACTGTAATTGTACTAGAACAGAATATATATCTTTTAATATGGTGATCCACAACCTGCAACTAATCACTGATATTTTATACTACTAGGGGCTTTGTCCCTGTGCTCTTTGTATGCCAACCCTCCAACAACACAATACACCCACCCCCACCCCCCAGGACTCACAAACATACACATATTCCCAGGCACACACACACACACACCAGGCACTCCCAAACACACACAGACAACTAGACAACTCATAACACCCACACCCCCAGGCAACTCCCAAAATTGCCCCTCAGGCACTCTCTACTGCCCTGTTTAGGCAGCTTACTGACCTCCTTTCTGTCTAGACTGCCACCACCACCATGCCTCAATCACTTATTGGCATCCTGCATTGTTGCTACCACCACTTCTGCATTCACTCACCTGCCTCACACTTGTTTGCCTACTTGCCATCCCTGCTTCCTTCACTTCTTCACCTCGCCTGCCATCCTCCCACCACACCCTGCCCCACGTGTGACAGCATGACAGCTTACCAAAATATTATTTAGTTAGATTTACACTCCACAAGTCTAGCTGTATTCATTCATTATCTTTACTATATTATCCAATGTTTGAAAAAACCATCAGTTTTTTTTTTACTTTTCTGCTTTGCAAACAGGAACAATTAGAAAAGCTAAATGCATTTTGATCAGAAGGCCACCTAATGCTACATTGCTCTTTTCCTTCGCTAGCTTTAACTTTAATCAGCTAAATCAGTTTTACTTTAGTCTGTCTTGGCTATAGGCCATAACAAATCAACTGTAATCATTAAATATTTGTTTTTCTTCAATAACATACAAAGTGATACAAACATTTTTATCATGAAATAAAAAAACATTTTAATGCAAAACAAAAACAAATATATCCCTAGTTACAAGAGCCCAGTAGGAAGCAACAAAAGGCAAAGGAAGATATGGTAGTAGAAGGGATGGTTGACAGCTCTGTCAGCAGGAGAAAATGAAGCCAAAATTTTCTGAACATTTTCACTTCAGCTTATTGAGTGAACTGATTTCAGCCATAAACCTTTCCATTCAGACTTCACAAAACGGCAACTGTTGTGAGCACTCCATATGTAAGTAAGCAACAGCAACATTTCTGCCAAGAATTAAAAAGCCACCCTCAAATGACAACTTCTTCTAGAAAAGGCAACCCAGTGACAGTGGGCAGCTGCTGGTGTACCTTTGCTAGTTACATGTTAGTAAAATCTTGGGTGGTAGAATAAAATGGGTTCTTCATCTCTTCCTTGGCTTACTTTGCAGTTCTATAATCATTGCCACCACTTTCAGAAGGATATTAGAAAATCATCTATGAAGAAAAAAATGAAGTGGGAATAAATGAATTGGGAATTTTGCTCAGTGTTAGTCATTCTTTTTTCCAGAAGTAGCATGTCTTTGCCGTGGTTAAAAAAACGTTTATGAAGCTTTTATTTTTTATTCTTTTTTAATAATGTTTTTATTCGTTTTGGGTAGAACAGAATACAAAACAAGAATAACTTATACTGAGAGAAAATAATGCAGTTGACAATAGGAG
This sequence comes from Rhineura floridana, assembly GCF_030035675.1. Lineage (NCBI taxonomy): Eukaryota > Metazoa > Chordata > Lepidosauria > Squamata > Rhineuridae > Rhineura > Rhineura floridana. The sequence continues at coordinate 118,046,341 of NC_084484.1, read as the reverse complement.
TTATTGTACCTATAATGCTCTAGCTTTTGCCAGTGTGCTGTGTACTGATACCGTGAAAGCATATTTGTGGAGTATTTTTGTGCTGTATTTCTGGGCTACACAATTTTTGTGAAGAACACACAACCACCTTGCTGCTTAAAGCCATTTCAAGCCTGGGCTGAATTATGTTTCCCTATCCTGCTGACTGTTCAAATCTGTTTAAAATTTAAGTGTAAGCAATGGGAGCCTCAGTGAGCCAAAAGGTATAATATAAATCTTTTAAATAAACAAACATGAGACATTATCCCTCTACCATAGCATAGGCAGATCCTAGAATTGGGTACCCGTTTGCTGTACTTTTCTTTCCTTAGGGGCAGCATTAGTGCCTAGAAGTCAAATCACTTTATCCAGGAAAAGTGTATATTCTATGAACAGTAAGACTATCATTCTTACTGAACAGAAGAAAATTATTGACCCCTGCTACTTTTTTGTGGCTGGGAAGAGGGCTGGGGAAATGCTGTGGAAGGTCAGAAGACTGGGGATTGACATGAAATACTTGAATTGCACTTGGGACTGCTACTTTCTCTATAGCGGATAGTCAGTTTAATTCTATATTACTAACTTACACCCAGGTTAGTGTATATATGAGATGATCTCTTTAGTTTCCTTTAAGTCTACCTCATTTGGTAAGATGATGAGGGCATAAAAAGGAGTAAAGATGCTAGTAGATCTGGCAGTTTTGCTTTTGTCATCACACTTTTAATTCTAGGGCCTTTCTAAGTACAGCATTAGCAGTGGTCAGGAAGCCTTTCTCTCCTACTTAATTTTGCTTGCCATTGATGCTTTGTTCCATCCTCCCCCCCTCCACACACACATTTAGGACAAACAATGCATGATGTTCTAACTTCTCTTCCATTTCCTAAAAGCAGATGGATGAGGACTGATCTGGGTCAGGGCCATAGCATGTAGTGATTAGGAGCTAACCCTTTCCCCTGCAGCTATTTCCTAGTGCAACCCTAACTATTGAGCTGCTATCACCCCTTTTCTTCTTTTCAGCTATCAATGTCATGCCCTAAGCCACCCTGCCGTGCCAGGTGCATTTCCAGGACCCAATTACCCACCCAGAGTAATTGATCTTGACAAACCAATCCCCCTTGCCGAGGCTGTGCAAATCAACACCAACCCTGCAAGGTAGGAGATAGGCTGCCACCACCCCTCAATCTGAACACCACTCTGAGTCAGGGGAAACCCAGAACCCAGATATAATTCTGCCAGGGATTTCTAAGGACGAGAGCCGGACGGGCACTCCTTGTCCAGAAGCCCCAGGCAAACCCAAAACATGGTAGTTTGTGGTCAGTGGCCAAGGTACCAGGTTCAGAGCCAAACTTGCCCTCAGGCAATGAACACACATGGTTAAATAAGAATTAGCTTTATTGAATAAAATATGTGCACAATTAATAGCAGCAAAACAGTTAAAACCTACACCCAAACGGGTTTAGGTAAAACATATAAGAGAGTTCAGACACAACCTAAATAACAAATCTAACTAGCCTATTCTACTTACTATGAAGAGGTAGTTGTTTGTAAATCTAACCTCTCCCCAGAGAGGCATAAGTCGGGTTAATGAAGGCAGTGGAACCCCACTCAGGTAACCACCCGTCTAGATGGAACCCAGGGGAACAAAGACTATAGGTTTTACCCCCTATACTTAAAGAAAAATCCCCAGCAACAGTTCATAGTAAATTAGACAAACAAGGGGCTTTCTAATGAGGTAATGCGTCCCGAAGCTTCTCCAGTTTTCCCGCCTAACAGGCCCCCTCCTTCCTCCCTGATCTCAACTGTTCTTACGCCTGCTTGTCCTTGAGTATCAGGCTCTCATCAGATAGCAGAGATAACCAGGTGCTGCTTCTCAAGCCTCCTAATTAGTTGCAGCTGAGAAATGAAACTTAAAGTTTTCCACTCAGTCAGAGGCCCATCTCTTAGATGAAATCCCCACAATTCCCTGCACCAGAGCCATGTTATCTTAACCATTCTGAACCATGCTACAATTTCATGACAATCAACAGCTTGGGGGGATTTGTAATGAAGATTTGGTGTGGATGAGGAAGAGTGAAACGCTTCCAAACTGCCCTTCCATCCACCCCCAAAAACTGCTCTTAGGAAAAGAAACATCTGTCAGAAAATCTAGTCTCAGATCTCCTACACACCATGGATTCTTTGGCTCTTTCTCCTTAAGTTTGATTTATGGAATTCACTGCCACAATATGACTAACTGTTACTAGCTTAGGTGACTTTAAAATGACATTACACAAATTCACATAGGATATGCCTATTGATGGCTGCCATCCATGATGATTCAGTATAATCTCCCAGTGCAAGGACTGTATGCCACTGCTGCTCTAAGTGGGTAAGGCTAAGGTCTATTGCAGTAGTTTTCAACCTCTTCAGACCTGGGACTCACCTTTCACCCAAACAACAATTTCTTAATTCATTTACCATATATTTGCATTATGGTAGTGCTTGAAAGCAGCAAGACTAGTCTTGTGTGAATGCACAGGAATGAGGCTTATTTTCTCCCCTTTACCTGTGTCTATCCAGAGTCCTTGCATTTTAGACATTAGCTCATCTAAACTTGCAGGTTTCCAACAGCAGTTGTCTGATTAGCGAGTTTAATGGTTAGAGACCCCACCCAAGAATTCTTGGGTCTTGGGAGGTATCAGGAAAATAAGTGGGAAGTCAAACAGCAGAATATTTATAGCCATTTCTGCTATCCTTTTGGCGCCTTTTGAAAACTTTCCTCTTTCAACAAGCCTTTTAAGTTGAGACCTATCCCAGTCTGCGTCTGTGTTAGAATTGCTTGTTAATATTTTTTAATAATGTTTTAACTCTTTTTTAAAAGATGTTTTTAAAGCTTTAAAAATGTTTTTAATGTTGTTTTGTTTTAATGTATTTTAAGGTCTGTTTTTATGACGTTTTAAAGTGTTTTTAGCACTTCTGTTTGCCACCCTGGGCTCCTTCTGGGAGGAAGTGTGGGATATAAATCAAATAATAAATAAATAATATCTAACACACTACTACTATTAAATGCACTTTAGGTGGCTTTGGCCATCATATCAGAAACCAGAAATGTAGAGGTATTCCACTGCAGTATACAATCAATATATGAAGTATAGAAAACTTTAGAAACCTAACAGACACTGTAACTTGAAGATTTTATACTTAAAGTGTATAATGTTACACTGTTGCAAAAGACTGAGTCTAAGCTCAACGTTTTACTGAGACACAGTTACAAAGTAGTTGGAAATGCAGAAACATACAATAGTACCTCACCATCAGATGTCATGGATAGGATGCTTGCTTCTTGCTTCAACTAGTGCTAAAAAAGCACTGATAAATTACTGTTCATACACTCCTCCTTTTATAGAAGGTTATCTCTTGATGTCACAACTGTTGAACTCAATCCCTAAACATCTGTGAGCAACATCTCTAAGCAACTTCCCTGCCCACCAACTCTAAGCAACATCTCTGATAACGTATTTAATTAACTAAACCACTGTGGAGGCAAGTGCAGTTTCTGGACACTCCAAATAAGGTATCTGTCATTGTCTGTTACCTGGACTGTGTGTTATATTACGTTTATGGAACAATGTGTGAGTGCTGGCTGCCTGCCCAGAAATGGGAGGAGACAGAGGAAAAATGTCTCCTTTTAATCTGGCAGTCTTACGCTAAGAAAGAAGAGCCTCCGACTTTAACATAAGGACTGATACGTACATTTTCAAGAATTTTAAAGGGGAGATTTACATTAAACGTGGGGTCAGCCCAAATCAAATCAAATCAAATCCTTTATTTGCATTAGCTACAAGCCATTGCAATTGCAATTGAAATTTATACAATAAAAGCAATAAAAAGCAAATATACAGCTTAATCAGATTTCCTGCTAGGTTTCTAACATTTCTATAAGATGCCAATCAGTAAAACTGATAAATCCACAATCCATCATAAGGGAGGTGGATAAGTAGAACTAATAAAAAGGAATTGTAACAGATTAAAACTCAAGGTACCATTATAGATATTATTCTAATGGCACCTGCTAAAAATTTTGCAGACATTTTTGTCACCCTCTTTTCTTGGTCTGCAAAAAGAAAAACCATGTAAAAGTTGGTTGGATGCCCTGGAAAAGGTGACAACAGTGGGATAATTAGCTCGTTCCTCAAATCTCTGTAGAAAGAGCAGAATAGCAGTACATGGGCTACTGTTTCAGCACTGCCATCTCCGCATGGGCATAGACAGTTCTGCAATGGAATTCTTTTAAAACACCCTTCTAATACAGCTGATGGTAATATGTTCAGTCTTGCTTTAGTAAAAGCTCTTCTATATTTAGAGATTGTTAAATTTTGAAAATAAGGGGCGGGGTGTTAAGATTGCTGAGTGGGAAGCTGTTGTACCGCGGACAGAATTTTCTTACTGCAGCCAAATTGGTTCGATATCGTAAAGGTGCTGTTTAATAAGAGCTCTTGCATTACTAACCCCTAAAGTAAGTAATTGGTGTGCGGATAAACCATAGGAACAGAATCTTGACCTGACGGCCTTCATCCACCTGCTCTCATAACAGTCAGACAGAACTCGAGAGATTAGGCCGATAGGAAATAGATTTAACTGCAGCCAGTAATTAAATGTCCTCAGCCAAGCCTGCAAAGTAACAGAAGAAAGGCCTGCTTCCATTCGCAGTAAAGCATTAAGCGCACAATGAGGAGCAGAGAAAATTTGTCTAAGAAATTTGGACTGCACCACTTCCAATGGTATTAGCTGAGTATCAGCCCAAATTTGAATTCCATACACTAATTGTGCTAAAGGTTTAGCCTTAAAAACCTCGAGTGCTGGAGGTATAAAGTTGCCACCTTTTGTATAAAAAAATGCATCAAGAGTTTAGAGCTCTGTAGAGCTTTCTCAATCACATATTTTTGTTGGGCTAGCCATGCCTCTATTGATTTATTTATTTATTATTTAATTTGTATCCCGTCCTTCCTCCCAGCAGGAGCCCAGGGCAGCAAGCAAAGTGCTAAAAACACTTTAAAACATCAAAAAAAACAGATCTTAAAATACATTAAAACAAAACAGCATTAAAAACATTAAAAAACAACTTTTAAAAAGGGTTAAAACATTATTTAAAGACATATTAAGCAATTCTAACACAGACACAGACTGGGACAGGTCTCAACCTAAAAGGCTTGTTGAAAGAGGAAAGTCTTCAAAAGGCACCGAAAAGATAGCAGAGATTGAAAGACTACGCCCAAGTATTTAAAAACTCTAACTTGTTCAATTGACTGCTTGTCCAGGAGCCATCTATGGGGCCTATGCCGTTTAGAGAATACCATAACCTTAGTTTTGTTATAATTTACCACTAAGTATTCCTTTTGGCAATAACGAAAAAATGCCCCCAACAGTCTTTTCAGGCCCACTGTTGTTTGAGAAAGAAGCACGGGATCATCTGCATACAATAAGACAGAGATAGCTTTAGAAGTCAGTTTGGGGGCATGAAAGGCTGGGAATGTTAAATGCTCAACTATGTTAATATACAAATTGAACAATACAAAGGCCAAAATGCAGCCTTGTTTGACCCCTTTTGTCACTGGGACAGAGTCTGTAAGATGTCCATCTGTGGTACATTGCACCTTCCACCAAGTGTTATTATATAAACACTTGATCAGGAAGAGGAGTCTTTTATCTATAGATGAGAGGGCTAATTTTTCTCAGAGTCTTGTACGAGAGATTGAGTTGAATGCTGCCTTCAAGTCAATAAATGCTGCATATAATGTGCCACCTGGTTTCATTTTTGCATATTTATCGATTAAATGATTAAGGACAAAACAGTGGTCTATGGTAGATCTGCCCTGCCTGAATCCCTCTTGTTTGTCAACCAGGATAGATTCCTCAGTTATCCAGTCAGTTAATTTATTATAAAGATGTTTTGTGTAAAGTTTACTAATTACACATAACAAGCTGATTGGGCAATAGTTAGCTGGGGTGAATTTGGATTTTTTTAAAAAATAGGAACAATTATGGCAATACCCCAGTCCTCGGGCAATAGCCCTGTAGAATTAATAAATGAGAATACAGCTGCCAGCAGAGGGGCCCACCAACACTATTAGATTTTAAAAGTTCGGGAGGTACAAAATCAATGCCTGGTGCTTTGTTATTCTTTAACTGTGAGATAAGGTTCTTAACTTTGATTACAGAAACTGGCGGCCAGTCTGGTAAATTTTCTGGGACATCCAGTGTTTGGTTCTGCTTAATTCTATGGTCAAACTATGATTGATAGTGCTGCTTCCATTCATTAGGACCGATAACACACAGTGGAGCTATACAACTATTCTCTAAGAAACCCAATATTGTGCGCCAAAAGAGGCAAGTGTCCCTATCATTAGGAGCCTTTATTAGGGTTTGCCAGGCATGTTTTTCAAATTGCTGTTTTTTCCCTTTTATCAATAGTTTGTACTTTTGCCTGTATGAAACATACTCAGTAAGCAAGGGGCCAGAGTTAGTGTTCCTATATTTATGATAGATCCTCCTCAGCTGGCTTTTAGCCTGTTTGTATTATTATTATTATTATTATTATTATTATTATTACCCCACCCTTTTTCCAAAGCTGGAACTCAGAGCGGCTTACAAATAAAAACAAATACCTATAATAAAAACATACAAAAACCCGCATTTAAAATTGAATTAAACTATTGGCTCAACATCTGGCTTCCACCAGCTGGAAACATCTGAGAAGCTTACAAAGCAGGGCCTGAAGGCAGTCGGTCTTCTCCTATGTTTGTCTGGTCAATCATCCTGCAGCCTTCCCCAGCCCTGGATTTCCAAACATTGTTGGAATACAGCTCCCGTAATCCTTGAGCATCAGCCATGCTGCCTGGGGGATGATAGCCCAGCAATGTCTGGGGATCCAAGGTTGGGGATGGGTGAAACATCTAGTATCCAGAAGTGGCCTGCCTTCTGTATATGGAAGGTCCACAGAGCCATCACATCTACATGACCACATCTCTTCCTCCCTAAAGTTGACTCCCCCCCTTTATAAAGCCATCCAATGACCCTCTGGGGAGCAAGAAGGAAACTAGGGAGGCAGGCAAAGACAATGTCACAACTGGCTCCAGCTGGACTTTCCCCTCTCTGACCCGAGTCAGAAGTGAATGTGGGAATCAGTCACAGATAGCATCATGGCCTGTTCATTGGACTGTGCCCTCACAAGGTCAACCAAAACCAACCGCCCCATAGAAAGGAAGAAGAGAGGAAGGGAAATGGGCCTTTTCCATATGGACTTTTACATATCCACCCCTGGGCCAAGATGCCCTGTAGGAAGGAACATCTGGTGCTAAATCCTGCTTTAGTGGGACAGGTTGTTTTCTTTTGTGAGCACGTGGTTTGGAGTACATCTGTTTTATTTCATAAATGTTGTTAGTCACAAAGCAGGATATAAATATACTAAATAAACAAATGAATAAGCTAGCAATTATCACCAAATCCTGTGACAGTGAGTTCCATATATCAGTTCTACCTTGTGTTGAGAATGCCATTCTCCCATCTGTTCTGACAAAAGGAAGTCAATGGTTTTTTTAAAAAGCAAGTAAGTCAGGAGTAATGAATACCTTCTCAGACATGTCTTTGGACATTAGGTTTAAGTTAGGAAAGGTCACTGACTTTCAGTTAGGGTTGCAGCCCAAACAGATAAAGACCAATGAGAAATTAATAGCTAAACAGCTGCAATGTCTTATGATTCTCATTTTTCTTGGTATGCATGCACACACACACAAACACACACAGCTGAAATTTAGTTTTAGTAAGCTTGTTGTATTCACTGTCGAACCAGCTGGATGTTACTGGAGTTTTTCTAAGGGCAGTATTCATAGTTTTATTGATTGAATGGTCCTGTAATTTACCCATTAGAGTTTTAAATAAGTCCATAACCCCAGTAGCTGATTAAGCTGACAGAATAGTAGCATGCATGGCTAGAAAATCCTTGGAATGTAAAAGATAAGTTAGGGCTAAACCAACTTCTGGTGACCACTTAATTCTCCTGCTGGCTGTTAGGCTTAAATCTCTGTTAAGACTGGGTTGAGAGTGAAGGCGGAGGTTCTTATTTATTGGACCTGCCAATATCATAGTTAAGGGTAGGTGAACCCATAACATGCTCCGGACTACCTTAGAACTGGCTGGGACCCAGTGGTGGAGACCAATAGTCTGTTGCCTTCATGTCCTGCTTGTGGGTTTCATGACCTGCATGTCTTGCCCAAGAAGCACCTGAACTCTCTATTGTGGGGTCAGTATGTTGAACTAGATAGTCTTTTGGTCATTTTCACCAGGGCTTTTGTTTTCTTTTAAAAGTTTTTGTTCAGTTTTTTCGTGATAAATCAGCTGCTGTTCCTTCAATTTCTGTTAATCTTCCTTGCTCTGGTGTCTCTTTCTGAACCTTCCATTTATTCTTCTACCTCCTCATTTTTTCTCTTTATCTCTTATTTCTTTGGATGATCTTTTTTGTTATTTTAGCTTCATCTAAGGACATTATCTTTGTTATCTTATTTGTAGTTTCTTTTGTTTTTGGCTCATGAACATAATTTTTATCCTATTTTACAAACTATATTTAATTAATGGTGAGGTTTATGCTATTGGAAGCTAATTCACTTTCCTATTTTGTTGCTTTTAAAATAAACAGTAATATTTTATTTTTATTTTTATGTGTTCTTACTTAACCCTTCACACTGTAGTGATGGCTATCATATGGTCTCTTTCCAGAAGAGCTGGTCTTAAGAAAATATTTATCATGCTTTGCACTTTTTATTGAAAATATGACACTATTTGCCTCTCCATTATGGCATTTTTATGAGTTGAACCAATCCGTCTGTGAGACTTACAAAAGTCAGTGGTAAATCTTCTTTGTGTGATACTGTCTGTGGTTGGACAGCTAAAAGGCATTTGCCTGGGTAAGAGACTGTTCAACAAAGTCAGATAAATCCCTGGAGTCGTGCACTGTTGTCATATTATTTTCTGCAAATGTTGACACAAATGAAGTGAAGCATTCATTTATATTCATATCCACATTATTATGATAATGGAACAGTTGATGGTAATATTAGTATGTTAAGTTCCATATAAATAATATATACTTTTTACAATGGAAGGTTACTTTAAATGTTGCTTTTCAAATTGTAATTGCAATTTATTTGTCAGGATGAAATAGATTTCAAATAGTTACACATCAAACTGCATGCTAGCTGGTGTTTTAAGGTATCTGTGTATGCATACAAATGAAATCTGTGTATAATATCATACTGAGAGAGCACAGCAAAGGGTAGTGCCCATTCTCCCCAACTACTTGCCCCCACACAAGGAAGACTCGTGACACCAGACTGGTATAATGTTATATTTATTAAAATATAACATCGTAAATCAAATGCAATACAGCCAATTATTCAAATATCCAACTCTTCGGGCAGGTGAGGCTAAACCTAACAATGAGGGATTACACCCTCACCTTCTAAAGGCATCCATTCACGTCATTACGTAACCCAAGAGTCAAGGACGTGTGTGAATTCCTCCCTCCTTGCTCTTGGAGCCAGCTGTGTGGTTCCCACCTCCACACCATGGCTCCGCCGTACAGGCGTTCACCCGGATGCGCAAGCAGGTCCCACAAGGACACAACCCAGATCGCCACCAGACACCAAGCCCTGATGGTTCCCTGTGGAGTGCCCCTTTTTCAGGATGCCTTAACCGCCTAATTTTAACCCCCATATACCTCACCTGCCCGAATTCTATGCCACAAGAGGGATCAGCTCCCCTCCACCCAATGAAGATAACAAACCCCTTAATCCCCCCATAAGATCCTCCAAAAAAATGTCACACCCTTGCTCAGAAAGATGACCACCGTCATCACGAAACAGATGTGGGGCATGGAACTTAATCCTTTCATGAGGAATAACTGCCCCACCCAAGGATAAAACTAGCTCCCTTACCTTCCTATTAACCCATTTCCTAGATCTATCTATCTTATTGGGGTGCAATGCACCCCTCCAGATCCTTCTAACAAGCATTTCGGACCATACAATTATAAGATTGGGATATACGCGGATAAGCCATGTGAGATCACACGTAACTTTCAGCAGCAAATCCAACGCAGGATGCTGCACCAAATCATTTTCTCCCAAATGAATCAACACGATGTGTGGCCTATTAGCAGAGGACATGATTCGGCACATGGCAGGCAACAACGCATCCCATAACATGCCCCTCCGTGCATCCCACTGAACCGTAGCTGAGGCCGACAGCTGCAGCTGTGTGCCCGAAACAGAGGAGGATGCCCTCCGGTGAGCCCAAAACAAAATTGAGTGGCCACACAAGACGATCCTCACAGGAATTGGGATGTTTGTCAAACCTATGGGAAACAAAAACAAATTCCTCTGTTAAAACCTGACATAAGACTTGAATGCATCGGAATGCCACCTGCCAATCGCCTGTATATCGCTTATACTCATGCCCACGAGGGCCGCGGCAATAGCCGCACCAATCCGGAATGAATGCAGCCCATAGACTCCAACAGTGCAACCACTGGCCAACAAGGCCCGCCGAACAACGGCCCAAAATTGAAACTGAGTCAGGGCAGTTACATCTGCATGTAGAAACAAATAACGCTGGCCTGCTGGCCAAATGGATAAGAATTGCCGCATTGCAGACACAGGGCACAATACTGGGACCTGGCATCGTTGTAAACCACGATACTGCCACGGCCCTTTTGATCAGTCTTAGAGACACGCAGGGAGAACCTCACTATATCCGCACCTAATGTGCAATCACCAAAGCATAAGGCTCGATTAGTCACATCACGCTTAGAAGGGGCCAGTATTTCACTAGGGTGAAAAGCACCATAAAACATCGTCAGAGTTACTGCAGCGAACAGGTGCGACTCATACTGAGATGAGCATAAAGAATTAAATAGTGCCAGGATCTGGAGGAGGACATCGGGCGTGATTGGCCTCCTCCGGCCAGTGGACCTGGGAGCGGAACGCGACCAACCCTCAAGGACCTTTCTGACCCTAAAATCTACAGAATGATCCGGCAGCCCCCTTGCCTTGGAGTTAAAGGCTAGCGCCGAGAGGTGGCCGGCGATAGTAGAAACAGAATTATTGTGCCCTTTTAAATGTATTGTAAACTGCAATAGATGCTCCACAGGAATAGGCCACTCCAACGGCAGCTCCATGCCCATGCGAAAAGTCAAAAGGAATGCAGTCCATAGACTCCAACATCGCAACCACTGGCCAACAAGGCCCGCCGAACAACGGCCCAAAATTGAAGCTGAGTCAGGGCAGAACCATCTGCATGTATAAAGAGATAACGCTGGCCAGCTGGCCTGAAACACAAACATTGCTGCATAGCGGAAAATGGGCATAAGTCAGGTACCTGGCAACTATAAAGAAGCAAAACTGCCATGGCCCTTTTGATCAGTCTTATAGACTTTTAAGGAGAACCTCACTAAATCTGCACCTAACGTGCAATCGCCAAAGCATAAGGCACGATAGGACACATCGCGCTTTGAGGAAACCAATAATTCACTAGGGCGAAAAGCACCATAGAACATCATCAGAGTTACTGCGGTGAACAGGTGCGACTCATACAAGATGAGCACATTGACCTAAATAAAGGCAGGATCTGAAGGAGGACACTGGGCATGATTAGCCTCCTCCGGTCAGAGATCCTAGGAGCGGAACGCGACCAACCCACAAGGACCTTACTGACCCTAAATCCACATAATGATCCTGCATTCCTCTTGCCTTGGATTAAAGGCCAGCGCCGAGAAGTGTCAAGCGATAGTTATGACAGAAATAAGTTTTTGCCCTTTGAATACAGCATAAATAGCAGAATACTTCCAGAACACGTGCCCACAATGGCAACTGTTGCAGCTGCTCCTGTATGAAAGAAATGTAATCCTTAAACATAGTGGCCTTGCGAACAACATAGCAATAATCAAAACTGAATCAATGCGTAGCCATTGATACATGAAAAGATAGTACTGGCCCACTGGCCTGAAAGAGAGAAAGGTCCCTCAGCGAACCAGGGACAGAGAGGGCGATGGGCAGCCCCTCAGCTTCACCACTCAATCACAAGCCCACTGGTCCGACTTAAGCATATGCACTGACAACAGCACAGCAGGGCTCAAGTATTACAATGACTTGCCCGGAAAACTAATTTTACCAGGGCAAAAGGCGCCTTAAAATTATTGGTAAGGCCACTGCCCAGGATAACTGGCCTGGAAGGGGGGGGCACTAAGAATCATCGAAGGCAGGAACATCAACAGTATAACAGGGGCCACATAGGACCAGGCGGTCTCAGGGTGGAATGCGACTAGCCTCCTTTGGTTTTCATAAAATGGGTTCTTGAATGCATTCGGCCTGAAAATTAAAGAAAGAGGCAAAAAGGAGGCAGGATATATTCCTAACGGTAATGTCCTGCCCTCCTTAGTAGAGCATGGGATGCAACAAGGTGTACATCATTCATACATGGGGGGGGGATGGCCTCATAGGATCAGGTGACATTCGGGTGGAATGCAGCTGTACTTTGTGGAATAAACGCATGCACAAGGCGCATAGCTCAAATCACGTTGAGGTTCTGGGGATTTACCACATAACCATAGCCAAGTGCTGCATTGAACGTATCATGCGGATCAGAAGGGCAGAAGGCCACATATATACCGCAAGCACTGTCGGAAAATAGTCAGAAAATAAATTCTATTGTGAACCCCAGGCACCTTAAAAGCAGCCAGCCATTATTCGGCACACCCAAGATCCTGAATTGACACCAAAATACCAACCACCAACTGCATCAAAGCTTACCTACAGTTCAAGCTACAGGAGCAAGTCCTTTGTTCTTGAAGAAAGAATGGCCATTGAAGTCACACCTAGCCAGCAGCACTTGCACAACCCAGTAGAAGTGATCAGGATCTAGATGACAGCCTGGCCATAACACAAAAGCCCACACAACCTATGCAGGTTTCCCACAGAAGGTTCTTCATATGATGTAAACAAGAACTGCCACCCTGATGTATGAATGAATGTGAATCGAACAGGTAGCAGCGCCTAGTATGCACAAGACTGCCATGAAATAGATGTGATTGAAGAGGGTACCTGTATCTTGTGAAACAAGCAGTATACTATTCATATTATAGGAATGAAGTTAAATTGAATTAAAAATGCCTTGGAAAAGCTTCATGATATAAATATACCAAATGCTATAGGAGCAGTTTAAGCAAGAACCAATAAGCTATCATTCCTAAAATAGGCATATTTTATATTTCATTTAGCTATTTCAGGGATAAAACAAAGCATTTAAAACTACAGGCAATAGAATGCCTTAAGCAACCAACATATTAAAACATTCCTGCTACACTCCTGCTATAGAAAAACTATTGTTATAAGCTTATTAACTACTAGAGATCCGTAAAGAAAATTACAGTTAAGACTTAATCACTCAAAAAGCAAACAAATACTGATTTAGCAAACTTATTATATATATATATATATATATATATATATATATATATATATATAATTATTTACTTATTTACTTATTTATTTTTCCATTAACCTTAACGTATTGGCTCTCCGAAAGCCACAACAATGACTTCACCTGGCTGTAGTGCATTTCCTCTATGCTTGCATAGCATAAATTACCTTTCTCTGAATCACACTTATACATATTTTGAAGCCAAATAAGAAGTCAGAGATGTGGAATTCCAATGAACTCACCTTAAAATAAATTATCTATTGCCCTTTAGATGATATTACATAAGCATCTATACTTTTTCTCCATGCACAATACATGCAACAAAATTATGAAGCTAAATGATCAAGAACAGCATTTTAAAAACCAAAACATGAATGTAGGAGTACAAACAGAACTAAATATAAAATAAATTGATATGGGGAAAAGCAATAAACAAAAGGAACGGGTGTGTGTGTTAAATTTACATATATATCTATAAATATATTAAAATGAATTCATGTATTTATCTATTTATTTAATAATAAAAAATATATATCTATAATGATCCTAAAATTAAATTATGCTATTATCAATTGATTTAATAATCATAAAATTGTATGATATATAATAAATTAATAAGACAAAACAGACACCCCACCACCCTTTGAAGCAACTCACACCTCCCCCATGAAAGCGGCAAAAGGAACAGGAGGGGGTGCAAGGGGAGATGGTAAACGACCCAACTTCCCACAACACCCAAAAAGGGGTGGGAGAATTACAGCGCAGGCTGAATGGAATGGGGGGGCTTGACAGAGGATACCAACAAGTGAGGGGTGCTCGTGCAAAACGCCTCGACAAATCCCAGTCCAGCAAGGCCCCAGTAGGGCGCAATGAAAGGCCCTTAAAACAAATGGGGGGGGAGGAATGGTGCTGGAAAGCACTATCAAAAGGCCCTCTCCAACAGACCAGCACAAAACATGCCGCTCAAAAGGCCCCTAAAAAAAAAAAAAAAATTGGGGTGGGGGAGTCACTATAACTCACAAACTATCGCAGAGCAAGCAGCAAGATTTTAAAAACAAAACAAAAAAGAAACGCTTGCCCGCAGTTTTTTGAAACTGCCCGCTATCTACCCGCTGACGGGCGGGGATAAAAGGGGAAGGAAACGACACCCCAGGCTCTAAATAACGCCGGAGCAGGCAGGGAGCAAAACAGGCAAAGAAAAACAGACAACAACGACAACAACAAAAGCCAAGCAAGCAATGCCTGCCTGCTATTACACAGGGAATTTATTCACCCGCAGCACAGCTGAAGCGGGAATGAGGAGAAAGAAAACACCCACACACACTCCCTAATACACTGGGGTGGCATCTATGAGGGAGCAAGTGAAGGGGAACATGCAGCTAGGAAGGCGGGAAAACCGCCACAAACCAGCACCGACTCTGTAACAGCCCAGCTGCATCGCTGCAACGGGAGGAAGGAAACACAGGAACGAAGAAATCCAACGAGGGAAGCTGAAGCCATCCAACAAAAGAGCTAAGTGCAAGCGTGCCGCAAGGCGAAAAAGGCAAGCGCGGGAAGGACGGAGCAGCCTTATATCTGCTGCTCCGCGACTTCATCTATTGGTTGATTGATCTCACGTGGCTCCTAACTCTTGATTCTAGAATGTTCACAAGCCTTCCCTGTAATTATGGTGAGGGCAAATACGCCCCTTAAAAGGAACGCCATTCTCATTACTGAACTGCATTCAAAGGAGAAGTAGAATTGCTTCATAGAAAACTGTCAGATAACCATAGTAAATTAGGGTCATTGCATCAATTATAACATATAACATCTGTACAGTCTTGGGGGTTGAATGATATATCTTTTGGATAATTATTCTGCTTGTTTGTTGTATGTGTAGCAAAATATTTTCTTTCTCAATATAGCGTTTTTTTGCCTCCTGTCAGCACATTCATACTCCATTTCATAGCACAGAGTATACATATAAACTAAATTACAGGTTTTATTTTAATTTTGAAGGGGGGAAGAGAAGCAGTGCTTATTTACATTACTTTCAGAGCTTGGAAAAGTTACTTTTTTGAACTACAACTCCCATCAGCCCCAGCCAGCATGGCCACTGGATCGGGCTGATGGGCATTGTAGTTCAAAAAAGTAACTTTTCCAAGCTCTGCTCCTACTAGACATAGCATATCTAGGTTGAACTTTTCACTAGCTGCTCAGCTTAAAGTGATGTCCTCTGGTATTCTGGTCCTCAGAATAGTTTTGACCACAATTGAAGTTATTTCCACAGATACAAGCATCAATTTAATAAGGTAAATAAGCAGATGAATGTAAGAAAATGCATACTTATGATATAGTTTACTTCCCACATTATGCATGTGTCCCCTTTCACCATCATTCCTAGGCTTTGCCAATAAACCTAACAATAATGCAACAATTAATTTTTAACCAAACTATTATTTTGCGCAAATAAAACCCATCTATGTACTTTGTAGTTTTTCACTCACTGAAAATATCTGAACCCGCATTTAGTTTTCAGTGATCCCATACTGCCACACTGATTTCTAGCAACAACTATATAAACTTTGGATATTGGAATAAGTCCAACATGTAGTTCAGTGGCAAATCATGTACTTTCCATGAATAAGGTACAAAGTTCAATCACTAGCATGTACGTCCAGTTAAAATATCTTGCTAATTGGGTTGGGAATGACCTCTTCTAGAACCCCTGGAAATCCAGTTGGTTTGATAGGTTAATGGTCTGATTAGCATCACCACAATCAGTTTATTTGTATTCAGCTTTCCTGTGCTAAAAGAGACTCATAACAACATCAGAAAAGTTTACATAATAAAATAAAACATTTCAATATAATTCACTAACAATTACAAAACATAACAAAATTTAAATAGTCATACAATTATTAATAGTCCAAACATTGCACATTAATAAGTATGCACAAAGATTAAATAATCCATTAATAACTCATACTAAGGCTAATAAAAGAACTACAAAACCATAATTCAAATAGCAGCAAAACAGTATAATTTATCAAAACCAAAATGCACAAGATGGAGGGAGGTGATGCAGCTTTTGATACACTATGTGGAAAGAGGTTTTCAAACAAGGAAATGAGGCCTGTTGCATGTATGGACTTACCGGATTGTGTCATAGTCTTGGAAGGTAGAGACAGTTGAACAAAAATCCTGACCTGAATCACACTTTTAAAACCATCTTAGGCTGCAGTTCTAAAGATCCTTACTTGGGAATTAGGGTAGAGACACACTTACTGTTGTACCAGTTCCACTGTGTCTTCACCTCTATTTTCTGAAAACGAGGGCACACAACGCTAGTCAAACTCAAACGATTTTTAAAACCTGGTTGGATCAGCTCGAGTGTGGGGTTTTTTTAAATTCAGCTTCAGACAGATTCTCAACTGATTGGTATATCAATTTGTGGCCCTTCCAGGTGTGATCAATGGAAATGCTTTGCTGTAGGCTCAGGCAGAGACAGTGACTGGCCCAACACTTTGCTGTAGGCGGTCCTAAAAGATCTGAGGTCAGCAGTGTGGAAGGAGGTATGTCTAGCTGAGGGCAGAGTTGCTTCAAAATGCAGTCAGAAAAACCATTCTCACTGCTTTTCAAGTGACTAGTGTACCCACAGCCTTTGTTTCAATGACTTCGGTAGGGTTTCCTTCTGAGTAGACATGTCTTGGATTGCAGTGTTTATGACTTACAGTGCAATGCTACACATGGTTACTAACTTAAGTCCTATTATTTTCAATGAAGCTTACTTCCACTTAGGGATATGCTATAATTCCATCCAATTCAGATTTGGTGCCACTAAAATGTAAATATTAAGAACAATAATTTTAATGATATTTCATTTCATTTATTAATATTTCCTTTCAAAATATTGTGGCTGCTTTGTTCCTCTCTGATCATTTTTCAACTCTGCTGCTCTGAGCTTGGCTTAGCATGTAATCCATAGCCAGGTTTGTGATTTAGCTCTCTCAAGATTAACCACAATCTGTAACCAAGGATTGTTCTTGGTTTACAGATTGTGGTTAGTCTGAAGAATGCTAAACTGCAAGCCTGAGTATTCATATCTTGGACAAGAAATGGAGTGTAAGTGATTTATAATGGTAGTGTTGCTTTTATACATACAGCAATGATATGTGTTGACAGGAAGTCTGAGGAAGTTGCATTTCCTTTGTTTTTACATATTAATTAAAATGCATAGTAAGGACTCGTGCATCTCGATTTCAGTAGGAATGATATGCCTGTATTAAAGTTGGGAGAATAATATTGTAAAATAATGATAAAGTTGGGAGAAAGGGCAGGCGTTCAGCTGTTATGTTGCAATCAATTTATTAATATTTAAACACATTTTGAGACGTATTGTTTAAAAATCTGCAAGACTGATCATTCGTACCCATAAAAGCAATGCATATCTTTCATTGATTTTAATATCACTGTATTCAAGAGGACTATTATGCATAGTCCAGTTACATCCCTAGATGGATATCATGCTAACCCAAGCCATAGTTTAGCTCAGTGTGGTGCAGAACAAAACTACTAGGAGGGGAGGAAACACTTGTGATCTCATCCCAAGAAATCCATGGATTTCATGCTAAGTCACAGTTTGGCTTAGGGTGATATGCAAACCAAGCTAATGACATAGATGGTCTTAAACAAAATCACATGGGTCACCACAGCCAATCAGTTTAAAAAGTAGTATCAACAAATTAGGCTAAAGACCATGAAGGAAAATTAGGAGGAGGAAAACTGACTTGAAAGGAAGCAGCACTGAGAGAAACAAAAAGATACTATTTTCGAGCTGCAAATGTGCAAATTGAAAATAAGACTATTGAAATTAGATTATACTCAGCACTCTATGCTGTTATATTTGTGCCTACTTCTTAACCAGTTCTTGTTTCTGCCTCGTATCCAAGAGGAAGTGCTCCAATGTTGGGAATGAAATAGTGGTAGAAAAGGCTTATTTTCCCATGTAGTCACTGCAGAACCTTTGAAGATCAGCAGTTCGAGCACAGGACATTTTTCAATTGTCTTTGCCTTATTTTTACTCTTCTATTTGTTGTTGTTGTTATGTGCATTCAAGTCGAATACGACTAATGGCAACCCTATGAATCAGCGACCTCCAACAGCTTCTATTAGTCTTCTATTAGGTTGACCAGCCACTCTGGGCGACGTACAAGGTAAAAACAGTACATTAAGCATTAAAAATTTAAAACATAACAATAAAAGCCTAACCCATCTTAAAAGCTTTCCTGAAGAGCCAGGTCTTCAAAGTCCGGCGGAAGGTCATCTCAGAAGGGGCATGACAGAGGTCATTTGGGAGAGAGTTCCATAGGGTGGGGGCCACTATTGAGAAAGCCCTCTCTCTAGTCCTCACCAGTCTCGCTGTTCTTACCGATGGGATCGAGAGAAGGTCTTCTGAGGCTGATCTTGTTGAGCGGCATCCCTGACAATGCTGGAGGCATCCCTATCGTCTCCCTTTTGGTTAATGACTGTGCCAAGGTATTGATAATCCTTGACAAGGTCAATGTCCTCATTGTCAACTTTAAAGTTACATAAATCATTTGTTGTCATTACTTTAGTCTTTTTGACGTTCAGCTGTAGTCCTGCTTTTGTGCTTTCCTCTTTAACTTTCATCAGCATTTGTTTCAAATCATTACTGGTTTCTGTTGACCCATTAGGCAGTACTGTCTCAAGTTGTTTTTTTTCATCAAGTCTGAAAGACTGAGAAGTCTTTTTTTTTTTTTTTTCAATAATTTTTATTCAGATTTTCATAAAACATACAAGACAAAATCATAAAACATTCAAAGACAAAAAACAAAATCAAAAATAGTTAAACAAAAAGAAAAAAAGAAAAAAAAAAACAAAAATAAAAAATAAAGAGTAAAATATTGACTTCCCATTTGTCAAAGATCAAATCAGTTATAAGTCTATAATATATAACAATCCTGTCTCTTAAGTCATATTATAAAATCACTTTCCTCCAGTAGTTATCTTACTTAATCATCAAATCTCATAAACATTACTTTATTCTTTCCACAAAAAGTCAAAGAGAGGTTTCAATTCTTTAAGAAATATATCTATCAATTTTTTTTTCCAGATAAGCATATCGATTAATCCATCTCATTACTAATTATGATAATCTTATTGTCATAACCATAGTCAAAATAAACATTTCAATTAATCCATCACATCAGAATCTGTTAGGTTCAATAATTTCAGTAGCCATTGTTCTATTATCTCTATTAGTTCCATTTTCCATCTTCCATCTTCAGTAGTCTTGTTAAGTCCAGTAATTTCAATATCCAATCTTCCATTATCAGTATTCCATAATAATCTTGCTGTCAAAGCCATAGTCATATAGTAAGAGTCTGATGGGGATTACCTCTATCCCAAATATTTTCTTGCCATCCATTCTGAATAGGTTGCTGAAATACTGCTGTAAAATCATATCTCTGTTCTGTTCTTTTTTTCAAAATACACTGGGTCATCTCTTAAAAGTTTTTCCATTGTCACATGGCTGCAGTTAATTCCATAGATTTTCTCTATATTGGGCTCCATCACATCATTCCAGTCCAGAAGATTATCCATGCCATTGATAACTTTATCTCTAGAATCTTCATTCATTTCTTCAGAGAAGTCTTGAGAAGAAGCTGTGTTATCAGTTGTAACTGTCTGTGGTAGCCTGGGAAACGGACAGCCAAGGCCAGACACGTTGTCATGGTAACTAGGGAGATATCAGCTGGGAAAAGTTTCAACAGTGTTCAGTTACTGTTCTCTCTGACTTTTGCTTTCGAAGTGAGCAGTTCTACCTAGAGGGGGGGAATGTATGCTACAAGCCTTAATGTCTTAAGTAAAGACTCTTAACATGAATTATTGCCTCTGTGAAGATTTCTTGCTCAACTTACTCTAAAGTGCAACTGTGCTCTTCACACAACACTGCACACACACCAACAGGGTTATGGGCCCAGATCCAGCGCGTGTTGCACGGGAGTAAGTGGATGGACTGAACGGCAGTCGGAGTTCCAGAGGGCAGCTTGATTGATTTGTACCAGACAAAGGTGAGCGGAACATGGCTGTAAACATGTCTGGTGGTGGCTTACCGATGGAGAGACTTAATGAAAAGAATTACGCCAGCTGGAAGCTGAGAATGCATGTTTTCCTAATAAAGGAGGATTTATTTGATGTTATTGAAGGAACCCCCCCTCCTCCGGTTCGGCACTTTGCTCTGCCTTGCTTCTGACAGCTTCCATCAGCTTCACCATTGACGGAAAAGAATTATGGCAGCTGGAAGCCGAGGATGCAGGATTTGCCATTCCTGGGCCCATAACCCTTGTTGACGTGTATGCTGTTTCACGCAACAACGCACACACGTCAACAGTTTCTGCTAGTAGTATGGTATCGTCTGCATATCTTAAATTATTGATATTGCTCCCTCCAATTTTCACACCTCCTTCATCTTGGTCCAATCTTCTATTTACTGTGTGTTTATTTGCTGCTAGTGTAAACTGCATGGGGATCTACTGTCAGAAGGATGTATGTACACGTGTATGTGTAGACACCCCCCCCTAATTATTTAAACTACACCTTTATCCAAATTGTTACCCTTTGTATCAGGATTTGCTATTGAATGATTGCTTATTTCTGTGCCCAAACACAACTGCTGGTGCCCACAGTCCCAACCTTGCCTGTGTCATGAGCCCTGCAGAAAGGGGGTGGAGCAGTGAGGAGGAGGACTTTGAATGGGATGATGGTTCCAGTGTTGAGCCTACAGGCACGCTGGGTTCTGAAAGCTCTCATTTATTTATTTTATTATCATTATTTTTACCCCGCCCTTTTTCCAAAACTGGAACTCACGGCGGCTTCCAGATAAAAGCACACATATAATTAAAAACATACAAAAGTCTAGATTAAAATCAAATTAAACAATTTACAGTATTAAAACCATTCATACATACAGTTAAAATAATTCAAACTCAGTTTAAAATAATACAGTTAGGCAACAGCAATGCAGCACCCTTCAAGTCCTGTCCTTAACAGCTTTCAGTTCCAAAGGCTTGTTGAAATAAAAAAGTCTTTGCTTGCCGACGGAAGGACTGCAAGGAGGGGGCCATTCTTGCTTCCCTAGGAAGGGAGTTCCAAAGCCTCGGGGGAGCCACCGAAAAGGCCCTATCTCACATCCCCACTAGTCGTGCTTGGGAGGACGTAGGTATTGAGAGAAGGGCCTCTCCTGAGGATCTCAGGGCCCGGGCAGGCTCATATAGGGCCCTGCACTGTGCCCTGCACAGTGACAGTTCTGCACTATAGTCATGTCTACTTACTCCTAGTAACGATGCTGAATTTTGTGTAACCTGTAAGCTGATTCATGAAGCGCTCTGATCTGAAACTTTCTATTAAATACTAAAGAAAAGCACACTTCCACATTTGTGTCTGACTTCAGTGGGTTTGGGCAGGACAGCCTGTCCCTAAGCGATCAGACAGAGCTCACTAATTTCACTCACAACTAATTTCCTTGTTTTGAAACTTTATGCATATGTGTGTGTATGTATATTTGCATGTGTATGAAGAATGTATAATACAGCTGCCAAATAATATTTATGTTCTTTAAGGTTTTGTGAGTTTTCTTTTCATGGAAATAAACAAGATTTAAGAGATAAAATTATTTCTGTTTGTGATGCTGCATCATAAAAGTGCTCTTATATAATGCTGCTACAAATTTCAACCAAATGATGCTATATATCTACTCATACAATGAATAGCAAAATGTGGAATGGAATAAAATGTTACACTGAGATATACATAAACTCAGACAATTTATAGAGCAAACATATCAACAAAGCTCATATCAACAACTGCCAACGCCCACAGTCCCAATCCCTGTTTGAGGGATAAAAGTAAATAATGGTTTGACAAATGTGGATATAAAATCAGCATAAAAAGAATATGTGTGTTCTGAACAGATAAATCCTTATTTAAGATATACTGACCACAGCAAAGATCTTTCTTTGGGACAGTAATTATTGTATATGTATGAAAGGACTGGAAGGAACTTCATAAATAAACTGTTCCACTTGGTGATGATGAAAATCTTGGATCGATGCTATTCTACATAGATGTTTATTCTAACTTTGGAAATTGCACATTATTGTTTGGACCTAATTCAGTGAATGCATCAGTCCCATTCATAGGGCACCCAAAATAGCTGCAATGTGGCCAATATTTTTATTTATTTATTTACTTACAATCTTTATAACCCGCCCTCACTGTTTCCATGTTTTGGCCTTCACGAACTCTCTAGTGTTATGTATAGAATAAAGGTATTATGTTCCAGCATAGTAGAACACAAGCCGTTCCTTAAAAGGGCTTCTTTTCATAGTTAACTAGTCCCACCTGAAGATGAGATGGCCTTCAGGATGATGGTTTGATAAAATAAAGTAGGTCACAGCTGTGAATCAAGGCCATAGCCTTGAATACTCCCAAAAAAGGAGATTATAAACACAGATAGGAACCACAAAATCAGCCAAGTACTCTGACAGCTGGTCTTACTTTCTGTAGTAGCATCCATATGCAGCATTCATAGTCACTTACAGACACAGAATCAGAGTACATTATACAGAGTCAAAGTACATACTTAGCATATACTGTGAGATTCACAGATGGGAGCATGTGATAAAAAAGGGCTATATAAGGCAATCAGTTCAGTAGATTTTTACCAGGGCTTTAGCCTGATCAGAAGAATAGAAGGATGCTATTCTGCATATTGTTGGTCCACAAGAGTGAGCTGAGTCCATTACATGTTATATTGAAGACTCTAATGTGATGTATGACTTGTACTGTTGTAAAGTATATCTTGTTTGCTGTACATCCCCTGATTCCTTGGCTATGGCCACATGTAGGTTTTATAAGTTAAATAGAACATTATAAGGTCTTCCACTGTTGAGCTCCTAATTAATTTTTCTGAGATATCCCTGTTGCTGTTATGTGCCTCCAAGTCAACTGCGACTTATGGCGACCCTATGAATCAGCGACCTCCAAGAGCATCTGTCATGAACCAGCCTGTTCAGATCTTGTAAGTTCATGAGATATCCCTAGATCAAAGTATAGTCTTTGGTGGGATCTCCAACCATTGGTCTGCCTATCCCAGACTAACTGCTGGCAGAGATTCTGGAAACTTAGGTGACCACATTTGCCATATCAGTAATTTGGATAGTTTGTGGACAAAGGGGAGTACGCAGAACCCTCAGTCTTGTGCATTCATAAGAAAGAGGCCATTCAGGCCATTTCAAGCTTATCATGGTAATCAACAATGAGCATAATTTTGGAAAACATTGTTTTCAGAAACAGATATGAAGCAAACCTTATGTCCAATGCCAGCCTTGGTTTTGAGGGGAATTTGGGACAGTCTCAATGATTATGGTAAGATACTGATAGCTACAATAATTCTAATAGCAAGATACTGGAAATATTTAGAATGTGCAAATCAAGAAAGATGTTATGACCAAGTATGGACACTAGCTGTAGTAGTGAAACTGATTTATAAACTTAGATTGCATAATCTTAGACCAAGTAAAAAGACTTTCTTTTTTCCTATTTGCAAGATCATTTTTCATGTAAAACTGAATACATCATCTGCATGATCCCAGCATAATATGCCTATATCTGGAATTCTTAACCACCTCTTTGTACCACACGGAAAATTTGGATGGTAAATTTGTTCCTCCAAAAGACCTCCAAATTCCTATGTGCAAAGATAAAGGCATACTTTTGAACTCTCACTGATAATTGAATGCTTTAATTTATGAATATTTGTTTGCAATTTGTGAATTATTGTCCAAGTGCATACAAAGGACATTGAATGTTTCTCTTTTTTTGGATTTGGTTATATCTTATTTCATTAATTAAATAAGAAAATCAAAGTTAATCAACACTGAGTAGTTATGGTTGAAATGCTTGGAATAGCATGAAGAAAATCTCCCAATACATGTCGTGAGCCTCCATGTGACACAGCTTGTCACATAGAGCAATTTAAAGCAGGGCCCACATAGTGGAACAATTATGTGAAACATTCCTTAGTTTTCTTCCTTTAAAATCTATATTATCTAATTATATTTCCTATAATATGAAAATAAATATGTAATCACAGAGGACAGGGACTTTTCTGTAGTGGCACCCAGGTTTAGAGTGCCTTCCCCAAGGAGACAAATCTACTATTGACATTCAGTCTTTTCAGCACCAGGTTACAGCCTTCCTATTTCCCAGGCATTTTAGATATTTAGTTGGAACCGCCTTTGTTTAGCCTGCCTTTTATCTTTATAAACTGCAGGCACACAGACGTGAGGTATTAGAGCCAGCTGGACTTTCTAGCAAAGATGTCTCATATCGAATCATTAATAGAACAGCAACGGTAGGCAATGGAAAATCTAAATTATATTTCTAGGAAACCTCCCCCCATTGAGCATTACAGGCCCAATGGCACAGAGCTGTTTCATATGTCTAGCTAAAACCATGCTTTAGCACTATATGTATGAGCAGGAAGGAGCTTGAGCAAAGCCTCAGTCTCAGCCTTCCCATTTTCCTCATTTCCTACTATGAGGCCATCAGAAAAACTTTGCTAATGTTTAATTTCACATGCCGCTAAGCTTGTCATGTCATGTCATGATTTAAAACAACCTCTGGTTTAACAAGCCAGCTTCATAGTCAATGGCTTGAAGTTGGCTTGGTTTGAAACTGATTAGAGGGCCAAAGAGCACACACAACACATTAAAATAATTGATCCCAATAGAGAAGATGTTCAAGCAAAAGGCTGCTTGGTTTGATACTCTAACCACATAGTTTATTTATTTGTTTGTTTGTTTGTTTGTTTGTTTATTTATTCTACTTCTATACCACCCCATAGCTGAAGCTCTCTGGGTGGTTTACAGTAACTAAAAACATTAAAACAAATATACAAATTTAAAAACACATCTTTTAAGAACAATTTAAAACACAATTTAAAAATTTAAAACAATTTAAAACACATGCTAAAATGCCTGAGAAGAGGAAAGCCTTGACCTGGCGCCGAGAAGATAACAGTGTTGGCGCCAGGCGCACCTCATCAGACAAATCATTCCATAATTTTGGGGCCACCACTGAGAAGGTCCCCTCCCTTGTTGCCAGACTCCCAGCTTCCCTCAGAGGAGGCACCCGGAGGAGGGCCTTTGATCTTGAATGCAGTGTACGGGTGGGTTCGTATCGGGAGAGGCATTTCGTCAGGTATTCTGGTCCCAAGCCGTGTAAGGCTTTATAGGTCAAAACCAGCACCTTGAATCGAGCTCAGTAACATACAGGCAGCCAATGCAAGCGGGCCAGAATCTATTTTATATGGTCCCTCTTACCAATCTGGCTGCTGCATTTTGCACAAGCTACATTTTCTGAACCGTCTTCAAAGGCAGCCCCATGTAGAGTGCATTGCAGTAATCTAATCTGGAGGTTACCAGAGCATGGACAACTGAAGCCAGGTTATCCCTGTCCAGATAGGGACGTAGTTGGGCTACCAACCGAAGTCGATAGAAGACACTCTGTGCCACCGAGGCTACCTGAGCCTCAAGTGACAGAGATGGTTCTAGGAGAACCTCCCAGCTATGAACCTGCTCCTTCAGGGGAAGTGCAACCCCATCCAGGATAGGTTGGACATCAACCATCTGGTCAGAAGAACCACCCACTAGCAGCATCTCAGTCTTGTCTGGATTGAGCCTCAGTTTATTATCCCTCATCCAGTCCATTGTCGCAGCCAGGCACCGGTTCAGCACATTGACAGCCTCACCTGAAGAAGATGAAAAGGAGAAACAGAGCTGCGTGTCATCAGCATACTGATGGCAACACACTCCAAATCTCCAATGACCTCACCCAATGGTTTCATGTAGATGTTGAACAGCATGGGGGACAGAACTGACCCCTGCGGAACCCCAAACTGGAGAGTCCAGGGTGCCGAGCAATGTTCCCCAAGCACCACCTTCTGGAGACGACCTGCCAAGTAGGAGCGGAACCACCTCAATGCAGTACCTCCCACTCCCAACTCAGCCAGTCTCCCCAGAAGGATACCATGGTTGATGGTATCGAAAGCCACTGAGAGATCAAGGAGAATCAACAGAGTCACACTCCCCTTGTCTCTCTCCCAACAAAGGTCATCATATAGGATGACCAAGGCTGTTTCTGTGCCAAAACCAGGCCTGAAACCCGACTGAAATGGATCCAGATAATCGGTCTCATCCAAGAGGGTCTGGAGCTGGCCCACAACCACTCCTTCAAGGACCTTGCCCAGGAATGGAACATTTGCTACCGGCCTATAGTTATTATGATTTTCTGGATCCAGGGAGGGTCACTTCAGGAGTGGTCTCACTACTGCCTCTTTCAGGCAGCCAGGGACCACCCCCTCTCGCAGAGAGGCATTCATCACTTCCCTGGCGCAGCCAGCTATTCCATCCCTGCTAGCTTTTATTAGCCAAGAAGGGTAAGCATCCAGCACAGAAGTGGTTGCACGAACCTGTCCAAGCACCTAGTTCACAACAATCAGTAAGAGTTTCATTGAGAGTAAGGGTTTAACATTAAAGAACTTGTGCATATGTACCTACAAGGGAATTATTTTGTAGATAAGTTCATGTGGTTTTATAGCAGTTTACAAGAGTAAAGAGTTTTAACATTTTACATGTACCTATACTTACAAAGCAGCTGGCTCTGGATACTGACCACCCCATGCTTAGAAGATCATGTTGCATTCTGAGCTGAAGTACATGTTTGCAGGGAAATGGTGATCAATTCAGACTATAGCTGGACATTACAAGTTGCACAAACTTCTGAACTGGGTGATTACAAACTTTAACGGCAGAAGTTGAATTAATTATTGACTTTTCTAAGCATGTTTCACTTAATTTGTACATTTACAGTATTTGTACATTAAAGATAAAACATTTCTTCCCACCATCCAGGTCATCAACCCATGATCCAGTCCTTTTTTTAAAAAAAACCCACCTAATAAAATATGCCCTTATCACAGTTCAAACAAAATACAGAAAAAGGACGATAGGCTATAAATATATCTCTGCCATGGCATGCTATGCAATCACAACTTCCTAACCCCACATCTAAAAATATTTTTGGGGTCAAAGCTTATCTTTAGCTACATGTGAGAGAGATAAAGACATTATATCAAAGGAACAGAGTGTAATTTGCTTTCAGAAAGAGAAAAGTTGGTTATGCTTCCTAATGCGTAAATCCAGGTTAGAGCTCACTAATGTTCATTACACTCTAAGGAGTATGCATATGCTTTTCCAGCTGAAATCCCAGTAAAAATGAGCTGCCAGTATTCCTCACCATTTGCAGTCATTGCACTTAACTGCAGGAAACTCATTGGTTGATGCACTAGGGAATTACTGATCAAGGAAGCAAAATTATTAGGCAAAAATGATACACACATTCTTATTTTTAGTTTGGTAAGTTTAAAATAGGCTCCACAGAGTTCATCATCATCAATTTCCCAAAATTCTCCTTAACATATGAAATATACAGGGTGTTTTTTGTTTTGTTTATAAGGATCAAGCCAATAACTGAGAGGAAAAAATCAAACTAAACATGATGTTTTTTTGTTTTGTTCTTTTACAATCAAGCCAATAACTGAAAAGAAATTGAAGCTCATCTTTGCAATTGGAACAAACAACCTTGCAAAAGACTTTGCCAAAATGTTATGAATTGAGAGTGAATAAGTACTGAAATATATACAAAATAGAGGTCAAAGGGGTAGTCAGCTTCTTCATGCGGAGGGATGACTGGACCACATTTGCATATTCCTTATGGGATAGACCTTGTTGAATCAAATTAGCTGAAGGAGTGTCCATCTGTCCTATTTGCTTATATTTTTTTTGTATGCACTTACTTGAATCGTCTGGCTCTTCCTCTAAACATATAATTGCCTCCATTGTTGGACTTAGTCTACTGACATTTGAGGTAACCAGTCTTGGGATAATTGTTGGGAGATCTACAGAAACAGATATCCTCTGAGGATCCAGTTTCCTCTTCTTCTAGATATCTCATATTCAGCCAGTAATTGGGATTAGATGACACAAAATTTTCAGTGGGTGTATTATGAGCTTGATCCTTCTTAGGGGATCTTGGATCAGCATTAGTTATTAAGGGGTTAATTCTGCAACAGCCTAGAGAGTTGGGAGACAGTTCTGTGCCACAGATAAGAGTTGTCCTGTATTCTCTTCTCTCTGGACTGTTTCACACCTGAGTGTGAGCTAAAGTCTCTAGATCCACACAGTCCCCCATATTAGTTATAGATCCATTTTGCTCTGGTTGGATGTATGCCAGTTGATCTGTGCCTTCCACACTCTTTGGCTTACTGTCGAGCTGAACTGGATCAGGAGTCACTAGATTGACATAGTCACTCTTGGTAGTTGTGGGTCCTTTTCGCTTGATCTGGATGTTTACTACATGAGTCTTAAGGTGCTCAAGTCTTTTTATAATTTCACTTTGTGCTTGTAAAGGTAAGGAGTCTAATAATATTTTTTCTTCGTTGTCAAAAAAATTCTTTGTTTGTTTGTACCAGGAGATTGCTTTTGTGCTTGTAGTGAGAGACTTGGAGGACCCTCGCATTCATATATATCTGGGTCTTTATGATTAGTGTGGGGCTCCGGAGCAGTATCAAGTTCAATTAGATTTTTGGGGCACTTAGTCAACTCTTCTAAAGAGCATTTTGATCTTGGCATGCTGCTAGAGCCAAAGGGGGAGCCATATTCTCAAAGAATCTTGAGATTAAGATGTTGTTGTTCTTTAAAAAGGCGTCTCTGCAATCAAACACTGCTCTAGCCGAACTCCTCAAGCCAAAGGAGACCACAGTGCATGTGTTAATACAACTGTAATATAAATAGTCCACAGTTAACAAACTGAAGCTCAATCCAGACAAGACTGAGATGCTGTTGGTGGACGGGTTCTCTGATCGGATGGTGGATATATACCCTGTCCTGGACGGGGTTACACTCCCCCTAAAGGACCGGGTTCGTAGTCTGGGAGTCTTTTTAGACTCTTCCCTCTCACTTGAGGCTCAAGTAGCCTCGGTGGTTAGGAATGCGTTTTACCAACTTCGGTTGGTAGCCCAGCTACGTCCCTATTTGAGTAAAGAGGACCTTACATCAGTGGTACATGCTCTGGTAACCTCACGTTTGGATTACTGTAATGCGCTTTACGTAGGGCTACCTTTGAAGACAGTTCGGAAGCTACAACTAGTGCAAAATGCGGCGGCCAGATTGCTGACAAGGACCAAGCGGTCCAAGCATATAACACCTGTTCTGGCCAGCTTGCACTGGTTGCCAATATGTTTCCGGGCTAGATTCAAAGTGTTGGTATTAACCTATAAAGCCTTATACGGTGCGGGACCACGATACCTTGCGGAACGCCTCTTCCGATATGAACCGGCCCGTGCACTACGTTCTGCTACGAAGGCCCTCCTCCGGGTTCCAACTCACAGGGAGGCCCGGAGGGTGATGACAAGATCTAGGGCCTTCTCAGTGGTGGCCCCCGAACTATGGAACAGTCTCCCTGAGGAAGTACGCCTGGCGCCGACTCTGCTTTCCTTCCGGCGCCAGGTCAAAACCTTCCTATTCTCTGAAGCATTTTAAGTTACATTGATCTAATTTTAATAATGTTTATTGTATTGTTGATTGTATTTTAATATTATTTTGTTATTCATTGTATTTTTATACTATTTTATGTTCACCGCCCAGAGAGCTATCGCTAGTCGGGCGGTATATAAATTTAATAAATAATAATAATAAATAATAATGGCTGATGTCAGTTCTGGTAAACAAACCCAGGATAATTTCTTCCAGAATTTTCAGAAGGTGCAGTTTGCATGTGTCAGAATCCCTCTGGGTTTAGGATAGTTAGCTAAAACCAGGTTTTGACGGTTCAATACTAATTTCCATTTGATATCATTTGCTATTGCAATTGTCTTCTGATTTTTTTCCTGCTCATCAGCACATCTGTCCATGGATCTTGTAAAGCAGAGCCTAGGCCCTGACCTGTTATAAATGAGGAGGGTTGGAGGGAAAGATCAGATATAATTTCAGGATGGGATTTGATCTTGTCATAACTATTTACTTTATTCTTAGGCTTTGTTATGGTTTCATGCTCTCCTTTCTCCTTGGGACTTTTTTCTAATAAAGAGTTTCTCAAAGTCCATTTTCTTGTATGTTGTGGCCTTTGCATTTTAAAGGTTCTTGGTCTTAATTTTGTTATTGGTTCCCTTCTTCTTGCTCCCACTCTTACATACCCTGGTTTTTTGTTTGGAAGGTTTGTTTATTAAAACACTAGCTTTATTTGGCTTTGTTGGAGGGTTCTTATCTTTTTTATGCATTTCCACCAAAATAGTTAATAGACAATTACATTCTACGAAGAAGGATTTGACATGTTCAATGTCCCTTGTCAGTATATAGAGCCATCCTTCAATTGGTAAACTATTCCCATTTAATTCTTCATGCTGCTCAGAAGTCTCTTTCTTTTTTGCTTTAACTTCACTAATAGCCAGCTCCGAGAGTTGTTTCAGCATCAGCTCATTTATCTGAGTATTTACCAATTTTGCTGATTGAGTTAACCCTGCAAGTGTTGGATTCTCTGCAACTGCTATCTCTGTTGCAAGATTTAAGGAAGTATACTCCTCACCAAGGGCTTGGATATTTCCCTTGAGGTCCAGGGACCAATCGAGGGGAATGTTTAGAGTATGTAAAGGCTCATAATCAACTTCCTTGTTTACCACTATGGGAGTAAAGAAGTGAGTAATTTTTGTTTGATTTTTCTGTTCCCTTGGGGGGTATTCTCAATAAAGGGAGCAATCCCCTTTGTGTGCTCTCTCCTGTTTCTCTTCCCCTTCAAGGGAATACTCTGAAAGGTTGGTGTGATTCCCAGACCTCTCTGTGCATTGCTTGTTAGCACCATTTCTTTGCACAGCAAAAAGTTAATTGCCAAATTAAGGATAATCTTTCTGTTCAGAGCTCAATTTAAACAAATACAAATGTACCCAGCCCTTGCATGCTAAGGAAGTTTATCATCCGTATTTGCACTTACTGCTTAGATTACATGCTGTACCAGGTTTACTTATCTCTCTCTCATCAGTGCTCCAGCTGTGCTCTGTATTTCCAAAGCTTTTTCAAGGCTTTTTCAATATTTCACGCTTGTTGTACAATTCTGTATGGACTGGTCTTTGACCATAATAAATTACTACTACTACTATATACAAAATACAACAATATAGGATAAATGTTGCATTTTCATTTTTAAACATTTTCAATGAAAATGAATTAAATAAACAATTTCCTTGGCCTTTTCTGTATTTTATTTTTACCACAATTTATTATACAGACACAAGAGTGGCTGTATGCTATAGCCATCATGGATTTTTTACATTCTGCAATGTTAAATTGAAAATACCCCCTATACCATTCTGATGTTTCCCATAAGCTCATTTCAAAACAAAACCTTACAAAACTTATAGTCCTGAATTCAGAAATGCTTGCTTAACAGCCCTCTAAATTTTCATGGAAATACATAAAACAGTGAGAATTGAGAGTTCAAAGTGTGAAAAGAGAGAAAAACCAGATCCCATTGGACTTTTTTCTGTTAGTGTTCTCATCATTTGTTGAACTTAATTAAAAATCAGTCATGTTCACAGAGTACCGGTAATCCTATTACTGACCTTGCTCCATACTCTGATCTTCATCTTCTGCAGTTTAAAAGATAAAAAAAATTCCCAGCTGATTTTTAATTAATTTAAGAAATTTAGCACTGAGGTCAGTGAAAAGTCCAGGCATGCTCAGTAAGAACTAACTGTCAGTATTCTAAAAGCTAGACTCACAGCTACTTTGTTATCAGGGGGCACACCCAGGCCAGACCTTTATTTCACTTTAGACAGTCATGGCTTCCCCCAAAGAATTCTGGGAAGTGTAGTTTGTGAAGGGTGCTGAGAGTAGACTCCTATTCCCCTGACAGAACTCCAGTGGCCAGAGTGGTTTAATAGTCAGCCCCCCTTCTTGTGATTGCAGCACTGTGAGGGGAACAGGGCATCTCCTAGCAACTCTCAGCACCTTTCACTAACTACACTTCTGGCCTGGAAGGTCTGGTGTGGAGATGGCCATTGATATCTTTGTTTGAAATATGGGTGGGAGACTACATGTGCCTGCTGTAGAATAAAAAGGTGGGGGAAACACTGGAAAATAATGATAATGTTCACAGTAGGGTTGCCAGGTCTCCGGTTTTCTGCCAGAGTCTCTGGCAAAAGTGGGCTGTCTCCGGCCTCTGGCCATATTTGGTGTGAAGAGGCTGATCTCCGGCTTTTGGACCTCCCCCTCAGGCACGCATGCGTGATTGACACGCATGGCTGTTGGGTGGGAGGAGCGGCCGCGATGGGCGTTTCTGGCTGCAGTTTGCATTGCGGCTGATAG
Source organism: Rhineura floridana (assembly GCF_030035675.1). Taxonomy (NCBI): domain Eukaryota; kingdom Metazoa; phylum Chordata; class Lepidosauria; order Squamata; family Rhineuridae; genus Rhineura; species Rhineura floridana. Next base: position 118,013,330 of record NC_084484.1, on the reverse strand, counting down.
AGCAGTTTGGAATCTCGTTTGGAAGCAGAAGGCTGCTGTGTGGCAGGAGCAGGTTGGACTGTGGCTGATTGCAGAGAGAGAGGCCTGAGAGGCCTGAGAGAGAAAGAGAGGCCTGAGAGGCCAGAGAGAGAGAGAGGCCTGAGAGAGAGAGAGAGAGGCCTGAGAGGCCAGAGAGAGAGAGAGAGAGAGAGAGAGAGAGAGGCCTGAGAGAGAGAGAGGCCTGAGATGCCAGAGAGAGAGAGAGGCCTCAGAGAGAGAGAGAGGCCAGAGAGAGAGAGGCCTGAGAGGCTAGAGAGAGAGAGAAGCCTGAGAGAGAGAGAGAGAGAGAGAGAGAGAGAGAGAGGCCTGAGAGATGGGGCTCAGCAGTCTCTGGCCATCACCACACCTTGGGGGAGGAAATTCCATCACACACACACACACTCTCACACCCCGGGCCCCCCCTCTTCCTTTTCTGATTGTGGAAAGCTGGTGGTTCCATGTCTGCCACTGCTGCTTGGATTGTTGAAAACCAAATGTTTAAATAAGCAAAATGTATAGCAGGATGAGGTTGCCATGTGATTTTTCCAGCTGGGTTTGTGTGTGTATGGAACTTCAGCAGGTGAACAGGCCTGTCCCCTCATCTCTGTGACAATGAAAGTTCTACGTCTTGAATTTCTGGCTGCCACCCAAAGAAAGCTGGCAGCCCAGGGAACAGGTGGGTGCAGAGTGGGTCTTAAAATAAAGAAAGAATCTTGCAGACGGAAGGCAGGGAAAACCAGGCCAGGTTCCCCAGGAACAATGTCTGTTTCCTAATCCCTGTCCCTGATAAATCACAGTTTCCATTTTAAGCATCACTTGTGTTGGAATTGTGGAAATGCAACTCGATTTGGGTGTTTCCATGTCTGGAGGGAGACAGAGAGGAGACCTCCAGGTTGCTGGGCTGTGCCTTTCCTTTGGTCATATGCTCATCTTCCTTCCTGAAAACTGATACCTCTTAGGAATGCCGACCACACCTTCCAACTCTCTCCTTCCTGCTTCTTCTCTGTCTCTTGAAGAGAAGAGATGTCTTTGCTTTGTCTCTCTCACCTGCAGCATGAGGGCAAAGGCCTTGTCAGGTCCATGAACCTCCAATGCAGGTAGTTTACTAGAACTAGAATCCCTTTCCTATCTATTGTGTATTTCCTTCAATGAAGCAAGCTGTTCCTTATTTTACTAAGTCTGAATCCTCAGTTATTGCTGCAGCGTAAAAGTCTGCTACTTCACAGGGAAAGTCTCTCTCTCTCTCTCTCACACACACACACACACATGAGCGCTGGGTCTGCTCTTGATCCCAAACCTAACTCTGCTAACAAGTTTCTAGTCTTTTTTCAGCATTGAGTTGCCTCCACTCAAGACTCTGGAAGTTAAATCTCTCAGTGTGCATGCAAAGCCCCCCGCAGCAGAGTAGGAAGCCTCTTTTTGTCTGTCAAGAGCCATTGACCAGCAGCAGCCAAATCAACCTGAGGCCCCAGCTGGCTTTGTCTGTGGGTCAGTGGCCTGAGGAGAAGATGCCTTGGGTCAGCTGCCAGCCTGCCCAATGTGCACTTTCAAAATTCTCCTCAAGCAGAGACTGCCCAGTGCTGAACACCCTCCCGCCTGAGAAGAGCCTGTGGAGCAGGTGATATTGGGGGACCTGCAGGCCAGAGCCCATCCCCCCCTTTTAAATCAAGGGAAGATGGCCGTAACTCAGTGGTAGAGAACATGGACAGTCGCTGCCAGTCGCTGTAGACAGTGCTGATGCTGAACCAGATGGACCAATGGCCTAACTCAGTATAAAGCAGCTCCCTGTTTAAATCACCCTTCATCAGAACCATAAGGACTAGAATCTTACTTTATTTTTAGGGAAACTGTTGCGCATGCAGAAGGGCCCAGGTTCAGTACTCAGCGGCATCTCCAGGTAGGGCTGAGAGACACCCCTGCCTGAAGCCCTGAGAGCCGCTGCCAGTGCAGACAGCACTGGGCTAGAGAGCACCCATGGGTCTGCATCCAACATTCCTGGGTAAATGAAGCGGATCCTCGCATCTGGTCCAATCCTGCCTCAGGCCAGGGCTCGGAGTCTTAGTTTGCTTTGGCCACCCTGCTTCATCTGCCCGTGCTGGGAGCTGCACAGCAGGAGTTGGGCCCATCTGTTCTCCTGGTACCTTTCAGTAGTTTTCAGGTTCCCTTAAGGACATAAGAACATCTAATTCCTCACCCCAACCGTAATAGGAAGCCTGCAAGCAGGACCCTTCTGGGAGGAAGGGCGGGATATCAGTTTAATAGATAAATAAAATAAATAAGCGCAACTGGCCTTCAGAGGCATATTGCCTCCAAATGTTAATGCAGCTTCAAATAGCATTTGCCTTTTTTGCAGCCACATCATGCTGTTGGCTCATATTCAGTTTGTGATCAACAACAATCCCAAGATCCTTCTTGCATGTAGTATTGCTGAGCCAAGTATCCCCCATCTTAATAACTGCATTTGGTTTCTTTTTCCTAGGTGTAGAACTTTACACTTATCCCTGTTAAATTTCATTCTGCTGTTTTTAGCCCAATGCTCCAGCCTATTAAGATCCCTTTGAATTTTGTTTCTGTCTTCCAGGGAATTAGGTATTCCTCCCAATTTTGCATCATCTACAAGTTTGATAAGCATTCCCTGCCCCTCCTCATCCAAGTCATTAATACAAATGTTGAAGAGCACTGGGTCCAAGACCAAGCCCTATAGTAGCCCGCTAGTTACCCCCCCCAGGTTGAGAAGAAACCATTGATTAGCACTCTGAATATGATTGTGTAGCCAACTGTGGATCCACCCAATAGCTGTTCCATCCAGTCCACATTCAGCTATCTTGCTAATCAGAATATCATGTGGCATTTTGTCAAAAGCTTTGCTAAAGTTGAAATATATTGTGTCCACAGCATTCCCACAGTCTATCAGGGAGGTTTGTTGTTGTTGTTATGTGCCTTCAAGTCGATTATAACTTATAGCGACCCTATGAATCAGTGACCTCCAAGAGCATCTGTCATGAATCACCCTGTTCACATCTTGTAAGTTCAGGTCTGTGTCTTCCTTTATGGAATTAATCCATCTCTTGTTTGGCCTTCCTCTTTTTCTATTCCCTTCTGTTTTTCGCAGCATTATTGTCTTTTCTAGTGAATCATGTCTTCTCATGATGTGTCCAAAGTATGATAACCTCAGTTTCATCATTTTAGCTTCTAGTGACAGTTCTGGTTTAATTTGTTCTGACACCCAATTATTTGTCTGTTTTGCCTAGAATGCCCTCCCTTGTCCTTAACATGGCTGCAACCATATCTACTCAGAAGTAAGTCCTATTGAGTTCTATGGGGCTTAGTTCCTTAATAAGCATGTTTACAGTTGCTGCCTTCAGGGGCATCTATCTGTGCTCGCATCTAATGTCTCTGCAACACTAAGCTCCTTTCTTCCAATAATGGCCTGGCCTGAGGGCACGTAAACCCTTCTTGCCAGAAGCAAGTAAGCTAGATTAAATGTTCCCTAAAGGCGTTGAACTGTGACCTGGCAGACCAGGGTTCGAATCCCCACACAGCCATGAAGCTCCCTGGGTGACCTTGGGCCAGTCACTGCCTGTCAGACTCAGAGGAAGGCAATAGTAAACCACCTCTGTCTGAGTACTGCTTACCATGAAGACCCTATCTGGGATCAACTTGAAGGCAGTCCATTTCCATTTTGTATCACCCTAAGCTTGTGAGAAAGAATGACCTTGTCACTTCAGATGGACCTAGGAACACCCTATTTTAGGTAAGATTTCTATTTTAATCTCCAGAGAATTTTTTTTTGAATGGTATGCTCCAAGCAACTGTGGTTGATACAATGTATCATGTTTAATGATATCACTAGGGCCTGCCCCCTGATGTCACTAGGGCCCGCCCCCTGATGTCACTAGGGCCCGCCCCCTGATGTCACTAGGGCCCGCCCCCTGATGTCACTAGGGCCCACCCCCTGACGTCACTAGGGCCCACCCCCATTTTCTCAGGTTTTTGGATGGTTCCGACCTGGCAACCCTAGTTCACAGTGTTTTCCTTTTGGAAAGCAGCTTCCCCACTGCCCACCCACCAACCCACCCACGCAATCTCCACCCCTCCCCCTTCCTCTCTCCTTCTCCCTTCCCTGCCTTTCACCCCCTCCATGCCCTTCCCCCAGGTCAGTTTCACCCATCTTAAGCATGATTGCACAGGAGTAAATCCCACTGAACTAAAAAAGCATACAAATGATCATACCTCACCTCCCCCTCCCATCACCTCCCTTTTGACCCTTCCTTCCCCCTTCCTTCCCCTTTCCTTCACCTCTCATTTTCCAATCCCTTCCATTCCCTGCCCCCCATGGTCAGTTTTATCTATCCTATTGCATGGGAATAAACCCATTGAACTCAATAAGCATATAAATGATAAGACCTGCCTTTCTCCTCCTTCTCCTCTCCTCTGCTCAGAGGCCCATGTTACCACATTCTTCCAAGCTACACAGGAAGTGGATTGGATTGTGAAAGACCAACCCAAATTGTGTTTGCAGTTTGACAAATTTGTAGGGCAGTACAATATCTCAGAGAGGAGGTCAGGTCTCCTGCTTCCCTGGTGCATTCACTGTAGTGGCCTGATTTCCCTTCTTTTTTAAAGTTTGATAGAAATATCTGTTGGTTATAGGTACGTTCTTAAATCACAAGGGTTTCTTTTGCCTATTAATGAATATAATTACAAATAGCATCAAAACTGGGCATTCATGGCTGGCTATCAATTTAAGCTAATGTAATTAGGTACTTTGCTCATTAGAATCAGATCTGAAACTTAAGATACGAAGAGAGTGTTGCAGACTGCCTACTAAAGTTATAGAAGAAGACAGCAAGTCTACTATAAATGACTTGGCAGGGTGATAGTCACAGGGAAAAAAGCAGTCAAGTCTCAAGTCTCTCACATACACAGAATAATTCTTTTACCAGCTACAAGTAAGATATGCAAGCCTATAGTGTTGTAGTTAAGCAGCTGCACTACAGAGCAGACTAAAAATGAAGACTATTTTAGTTAATGCTACATTAGATACCTACTATATTTCCTGTTGTCATCAAAATAAGAAATGAATAAAATCACCTTGGAAGATCTTTGAAGGTGTTGGGAAGATATTGTATGAAGCTATTATAAATAGACAAAAGCAGTATCTAAGCTTAGTTAGGTTAGCATTATGAAGCAGAATGTCACTGCTTTTTTGTTAAAAGTGACTTTGACAGCAATTTTTATAAAATGAATGACAAATTCTGAGTCTACCCTTAATTTGGAAGCTATATACTGTAGTATCTAAGATCTGTTGTAGACTTTGTGGTTTGTGTGTGTGTGTGGTGCATCTAGGCTTTATACAACACATGCATATTTTATTACAGTTAATATTCCTTTTACAATAAAAAATGAAATATTCTTGTGAAACCATTTTTATATAATCCTAGCCCCAGCATATAAAGGGGGTAATAATATGGACATCCAAGATAAGATAACCTTAAAAATATGTTTCTGTTTTATACTTGCTAAATATTAATCTGTTACACATTCCAGCTATAATGTGTTCAGTCCTAATTTTTGAGGTAAGTGTGAATCTTGTCCTCAAACTAAGCTTACAGGCATGTTGGTATACATCTATTGGTTTCCAGAAGAAGTATGCTGATTAATGACAGCTGGGGTGATGTCCCTCCTCCCCTTGGAATTAAATTATATGTCCTTCAAACATTGTAAAGTATGTTATACATATGTTGCCCATGGTCATTGAGAGATGACAGTTTGGAAGGATAAAGAATATTGTTGTCTGTGTTTGGGCAGGTAAGAAATTGGGGATTAGGATTAATAAATTGAAACTGTGGCAGAAAAGGAAATAGCTTTCTCATATCTTTGTAAATATAATATAGCATATTAGATGAAGCATAGCCAGAATGGATGTTTGACTAATATATGAATGCTTTTGATTAGATGTTGAACTAGTGCCTCCTGTTCCTTAGTTACAAGATGTGCCACAGTATGGTTTCAGTTTTGTTCATTTAAAAATCAGTCATAACCTTCCCAGTGGTACAAAGGACTATAAATTGTAGTCAGCTGCATTTGTTTTGGAACAGCAGATTTTGAATTTGCTTCACACCATTAGCAAAGATTAATACTTACGTTATTGTTGGTGTAAAAAGAAAGTTCTTGGAGCTCCTGACTCCTCTTATGGTGAGAGGCAGAGGTACGTTCATCTATTGCACATAAAAGGATCTTGATTTTTAAGCAATATTTCAACCAATGTAGCTAATTACTCTCAGGAAGAAGGGAAAGCCCATGCTTTCTATGCATGCTCAACAATAACATAGTGCAAATTGTCTTCGTCTACTCAGGCCAAGTGTCAGCACTCAGCCCCAACAATATACTGGGCCTCCTGTACTGGATGGATGGGTCTGGGAGGGCATTTCAAATTTTACACAATGTCCCAGAGTGTCTGATGTAACACTGTTCTGGGGCATTGTGGAAAATTAAAATGGCAACTTCCATACCATATGCTGCTGGGAATATAACTAAAGTTATATTGTTTTATTTATTTATTAAAATCTTTATAAGCCACACTTTTCATAAATGTATATCAAATGTCATTACAATACACAACAAAACCTTAATAAAATTAAAAACCAATAAAAACATTGTTAAAAAGAGTAATAAAAACATCCATAAGTTCTGCATGTGCTGGACAAGAAAACTTTAAAAGACCTGTCTAAAAAGCTCAGTTTTCAGCAGATGCTTGAAAGAAAGAAGTGATGGTTATCGCCAAACTTCTATTGGTAGGGAGTTCCACAGGGCAGGGCCTACCACACTAAAGGCTCCATCCCTGGTGGAGGCCAACTGAATTTCAGGGTGTGAGGAACCACTAAGCGTGCCCTATCAGAAGATCTCAGTGATTGAGGTGGAACATAAGGAGTCAGGTGGCTCTTAAGGTACTAAGCTTATCATTTCATAATGCTGCCTCTGAATCTGTTTCTCATCCAATAAGATCTCAGGTTTAGGCACTACTTGAACCCTGACACTCTCTTGATAAGATACTCCATTTACTATATCTGTAAAAGACCTTTGTTTTGTTGTTGTTGTTATGTGCCTTCAAGTCGATCATAACTTATGGCGACCCTATGAATCAGCGACCTCCAACAGCATCTTTTTGGACATGTTGATATTTTACTGCCATTGCTTTGGAAATAGTTTTATACTGATATATATTAACGTATCATTGATTTTTCTGCATATTTTTGAATTGTGAACGTTTTGTTAGGGTGTTGTATTGTTGAGTTTTATGGTACTATTGTTGCTTGTTGCAACATATTTGTTGTTATGTCCCTTCAAGTCAATTACGACTTATGGAGACCCTATGAATCCGTGACCTGCAATAGCATCTGTTATAAACCACCCTGTTCAGATCTTGTAAGTTCAGGTCTGTGGCTTCCTTTATGGAGTCAATCCATCTTTGTTTGGTATTCCTCTTTTTCTACTCCCTTCTATTTTTCCCAGCATTATTGTCTTCTCTAGTGAATCCTGTCTTCTCATAATGTGTCCAAAGTAGGATAACCTCAGTTTCATCATTTTAGCTTCTAGTGATAGTTCAGGTTTAATTTGTTCTAACACCCAGTTATTTCTTTTCTTCACAGTCCATGGTATGCGCAAAGCTCTCCTCCAACACCACATTTCAAATGAGTTGATTTTTCTCTTATCCGCTTTTTTCACTGTCCAACTTTCACATCCATACACAGAGATTGGGAATACCATGGTCTAAATGATCCTGACTTTAGTGTTCAGTGATGCATCTTTGCACTTCAGGACCTTCACTAGTTCTCTCATAGCTGCCTAGCCGCCTTCTGATTTCTTCACTATTGTCTCCATTTTGGTTAACGACTGTGCTGAGGTATTTATAATCCTTGACAAGTTCAATGTCCTCATTGTCAACTTTAAAGTTACATAAATTCTCTGTTGTCATTACTTTAGTCTTCTTGATGTTCAGCTGTACTCCTGCTTTTGTGCTTTCCTCCTTAACTTTCATCAGCATTTGTTTCAAATCATTACTGGTTTCTGCTAGTAGTATGGTATCGTCTGCATATCTTAAATTATTGATATTTCTTCCTCCAATTTTCACACCTCCTTCATCTTTGTCCAATTCCGCTTTCCATAGGATATGTTCTGCGTGTAGATTAAACAAGTATAGTGATAAAATACACCCGTCTCTCACCTTTTCCGATGGGAAACCAATCGGTTTCTCCATATTCTGTCCTTACAGTAGCCTCTTGTCCAGAGTGTAGGTTGCGCATCAGGACAATCAGATGCTGTGGCACCCCCATTTCTTTTAAAGCATTCCATAGTTTTTCATGATCTACGCAATGAAAGGCTTTGCTGTAATCTATAAAGCATAGGGTGATTTCCTTCTGAAATTCCTTGTTCCGTTCCATTATCCAACATATGTTTGCAATATGATCACTGGTGCTTCTTCCCTTTCTGAATCAGCTTGGACGTCTGGCATTTCTTGCTCCAAATATGGTAAGAGCCTTTGTTGTAGAATCTTGAGCATTACTTTACTTGCATGGGATATTAAGGCAATAGTTCAATAATTACTGCATTCCCTGGGATCGCCTTTCTTTGGAATTGGGATGTATATGGAACACTTCCAGTCTGTGGGCCATTGTTTAGCTTTCCATATTTCTCGACAAATGTTTGTCAAAATTTGGACAGATTCAGTCTCAGTAGCTTGTAGCAACTCTATTGGTATGCTATCTGTTCCTGGTTATTTCTTTCTTCCAAGTATTTTAAGAGTAACTTTCACCTCATTCTAAAATGTCTGGTTCTTCATCATATGGTTCCTCCGTGAATGAATCTGTCATCCTTATATCTCTTTTATAGGGTTCTTCAGTGTATTGCTTCCATCTTCCTTTTATTTAATCTCGGTCAGTCAGTGTGTTGCCCTGTTGATTACAGGCATACCCCGCTTTAACATACGCAATGGGACTGGAGCGTGTATGTAAAGTGAAAATGTACTTGAAGTGAAGAACTACTTTTTTTTCACTTACCGATGCATGTACTGCACTGCAATCATCATATATGGGCATAACTGATGTAAATAATGCATTTATAACTAAAATAAACATAAAATAAAATAAAGTAAGCTTACCTTTAATGTCAGCTGGCAGATGCGAAATGCATGAACAAAAATTTACATGTATTGCAGGAAGGATGAAGGAGAGGGCATATCTTCTACTTCATAAGTCAAGTCATCAAGGGCTAGACGCTTTCTTGCTGGCGACTTGGATGGACTACCTGAAGTAGGAGTAGGACTTGGGGCTGATGTCAATGCTAGAGATTGATCAGTGGATGTTGATGGTCTGGGAGATTGACTGGGTGCTGCTGCTGGCCTTTTGAGAAAGTTGGTGTCTATGGAGGTTTGAACTGTAGCTCTTTTCTTTTCCCTGTAGATTTCTTTGTAACAGGCATAAGCCCCTGAAATGTTTGCATTGACTTTGGAACTTCTTTCAAAGTCCCTATCATGGCGCTATCAAGATGACAAAAAGCTTCCAAGAGAACTTTTGAAGTTAGGCCTTCAGGCTGTTCCATGGTCTCGTCCTCATCCGGCACATTTTCTTCCTCTTTCTCCTCTTCAAGTTCAAGAAGATCTTCATTGCTGAGGGATTCAGTATGGGACGCCATAAGTTCAGCAACATCTTCTGCCTCCACTTCCAGCTCTTAACTGCCTTGCCATCTCTACAATATTTTCAGTAACATCAGCTACAGGATCTTCAAAGTCTTCGACATCATCAAATAATTGTGGGCATAATTTTTTTCAGGCTCCTTTCATTGTTGTTTCCTTGATGTCATTCCAAGCATCTGTTATAGTTTTGATGCAATCCAAGATGTTCTAGCTTTTCCAGAATTTCTTTAGAACTTCTTGCCCTGTCCCCTTCATTTTCTATTGCTGCAATACACTTGCTGAAGGTTCTTTTCAAGTAGTGGCTATGACACATTGATCCATGGGCTGCATGAGTGAGGTGGTATTCGGTGGTAGGAATTCCACTCGAATGTTAGGGTTCAGTTCATCTAACATTGGAGGGTGGCCAGGAGCATTGTCTACAAGGAGCAAAATTTTAAAAGAGATATTGTTGTCCCTGAAATAGGCTTTCACCTCTGGTACAAAGCAGGTGTCAAACCAATCTTTGAAAATGGCTGCAGTCACCCATGCTTTTCTATTAGACCTCCAATGCACTGGAAGTCTAGTTTTAACGTAGTTCTTTAAAGCTCTAGGGTTTTCCCAATGATAAATTAGCATTGGCTTTAGTTTCAAGGTATCAGAAGCATTGCCACCTAACAGAAGGGTTATTCTTTCTTTAGCTGGCTTGTAGCCTGGCATTGTTTTCTCCCCTCTGGTGATGAAGGTTCTTGCAGGCATCTTTTTCCAGAACAGCCCAGTCTCATCCACATTAAAAATTTGTTCTTTGGAGTAGCCTCCCTCTTCAATAATTTTGGCAAGGTTGCGTGGATAGCTTTCTGCAGCCTCAGTATCTGCAGCAGCTGCCTCTCCTTGCACTCTGATGTTATGTAGGTTAGACCTCTTCTTGAACCTGTCAAACCATCCACGGCTTGCAACAAATTCGGCATCCTTCACTGCCTCACCTTTCATAGCCTTCAGGTCATTGAATAGGCTTGAGACCTTATTCTAATCATTGCCTGGCTTACAGGAACCTGGCGTGCAGTCTGATTTTCTATCCAAAGTATTAAGAGTCTCTCCATATCTGCAACAAGGCTATCCCTTTTTCTAATTTTTGTTGTGTTCACTGGCGTAGCACTCTTAACTTCCATAAAAAAATTTCTTTGCTCCTCATGACTGTGTTAACTGTCGTTCGAGTGAAGCCTAGCCTTCGGCCTATCTCAGCTTGAGAAGCACCTTCATCAGACAGTTTAATCATTTTAAGCTTCATATCTAAGGTGATAGATTTACGACTTTTCTTTGTATCTGCCATTATGTACTGTACTGTAATACTGTACAGTACTGTACTGTACAGTACTGAAGGCAAGGGAAAACAATACCAATACACACACACCCCACAAACACACACTATTGGGAGTCACAAGCCAGCAGTGGCAAAAGCCAGAACTAATGATGGGCAGAGACAAAGAGAAAAAGCAGGAAAGGAAGATGGGACAATGGATAGGTATAAAATAAAATCAGGGTGATCTAAAGAATTTTTTTATTTTTTATTTTTTTTATCACAAACAATTACAGTAAAGCTGATGGGACAATGGAGAGGGAGAGGTATAAAATGGGACAGGAAAATGAAATCAGGGGGATCTAAAGAGCACGAGGTGCCCCCCCCACACACACACACACTGCCGCCACCGACCTAGGCTGGGGCAGGCAGAGCTCCGATCGCTCTTTACAGTACTGTAAAGTACTTAAATGTAAAATAAAATGTAAATGATTACAGTTTCCAAGGCAGCACTTGCTCAGATTGCTAGATCGCTCCGCTCACTCAGATCGCTAAGACGACAAAGCTTTGCAACGCACATGGCACGTGGAACGCAAGTTCTATCAGTGTCCGTTATTGCGAAGCGCGTACTTTAAAGTGGGGTATGGTGGACTATGGAGCATGCACGTTATAGTGAGGCGACATCAAGTGAAGCGACATTAAGCGGGGTATGCCTGTATTCAACATCCCTGCTCTTGGTCTAAATTTCCCTTTCATTTCTCTAATCTTTTGGAATAGGGCTCTTGTTCTACCCTTTTTGTTGTCCTCTTCTATTTCTATACAATAACTATTGTAATAGTTCTCTTTATCCTTACGTACCAGTCACTGTATTGTTTCATTTAAGGTTCTATGTTTCTATCTCCTTTTGCTTTTGCTTTCCTTCTCTCTTTAACCAGTTTAACAGTTTCTTCAGTCATCCATCGAGGTCTTTCTCTCTTTTTAACTAGAGGTATTGTCTTTTTGCATTCTTCCCTGATGATGTCTATGACCACTTCATAGTTCTTCTGTTATATTATGTTATGTTTTATTTCTAGGCCACCTTTTGGCCAAATAGGCCCCCAAGGTGGCTTACACACAAATAAAAATACAAATAAAAAATACAAAAAACCCAAACCAATTTACAAAAAAAAAAAAATCAAACTAACAAAGTCCTAACATCTCTAAAAAAAAAACAGAAGCAGCAAACCAAAAGCATTCATCTTCCTGGTAAAGGGCAGTCCCCAGAAAAATGTCACTAAGAGCAGGGGTGGGGGGCAAAGCAGGTGGAAATGCTTGCCCCTTGATGGTCCCAGCACAGTCTCATCTCTGTCAACTAAGTTTAAAGCCTCAAACCTGTTCCTTATTTGATCTTTATATTCTTCTGGGATGTAGTTTAAATTATATTTTGGCGTTATGATGGCTTTCTTCTTTAGCTTTACTCTGATTTTCGATACAACCAGTTCATGATCTGTACCACAGTCTGTTCCTGGTCTTGTTTTTGCAGAAAATATGGAACTTCTCCATCTTCTGTTTCCAATTATATAATCAATTTTATTCCTATATTGACCATTTGGTGATGTCCATGTGTACAGTCATATTTTTGGTTGTTCAAAACATGTGTTTGCAAGAAACAAATTATTGGCTTCTCAGAATTCGATAAGTCTTTCTCCTGCTTCATTTCTATCTCCTAAACCCCATTTTCCCACAGTTCTTAGTTCTTCTCTGTTCCCTACTTTTGCATTCCAGTCCCCCGTGATTATCAGCACATCTTGTTTTGGTGTGTGATCAATTTCTATCTGCGTAAAATCTCTCCAATTCCTTTTCTTCTGCATTTGCCGTTGGAGCGTAGACTTGGATGATGATTATGTTAATAGGTTTCCTGTTAAATCTCATTGATATAACTCACTCAGATCTTGCATTATAGCTCTTAATTGTTTTTGCTACATCACTTCTCACTATTAAAGCAACCCCATTTCATCTTAATTTTTCATTTCTTGCATGAAATACTTTGTAGTCGCCTGATTGAAAATGTCCCATTCCTATCCATTTTAATTCACTCACACCAAGTATTGTAATGTTGATACGCTCCATTTCTTGCTTGATAATTTCTAACTTTCCCTGGTTCATGCTTTTCGCATTCCATGTTCCTGTTGTGTGCGTCATACAACTCCAGACTCTCCTTTCACGTCTGTGTGTATCAGCCTTTGGGCTTCCTTTCGGCTTTGACCCAGCTGTGTCATTCGTCACAGCGCTCCTCGTACTTGTCACACTCAACAATGATCATGACATGTGGGGCAATATCAACCACAGGGGCAGGACACTATTGGTTGTGCATGCCTATGTCCATTATAGTCTAATTCACCAGGCCCACCTTTTTACCATTTGCTCTTCCTGCATCAGCAGATTTATCAAGATGGGAAATACTAAGGTAGTAGGGAACAAGAAGTACAGAAATCTCCCTCAATGCTCCATCCCTAAATGCAAAATTTTATCCATGCTTTATGTCAGTCCCACACTAATCACAAAAGGAAAGGAAGGTGGATAAGCATCTTTGTGAGTGTCTTTATATCATGGACTGGATTGTGCTACTCACTCCCTGATTTGTTAGTGGCATCTCTTCTTTCTCTTTTTTCTGTCCATGGGAGCAACACAAACATCAGATGTGACAGAGAACCATCAAGGAATGGAGTCAAGGGAGAATTGGAACAGAGGTTGGAAAAGTTACTTTTTTGAACTACAACTCCCATCAGCCCAATCCAGTGGCCATGCTGGCTGGGGCTGATGGGAGTTGTAGTTCAAAAAAGTAACTTTTCCAAGCTCTGTGAGGGAGATCCTTGCCATGGCAGGCTGCTGCAGAGCATGTTTGTGCTTAAATTAATTGGTATTCCCATGGCAATGCCATGTTCTGTTCCTAAGAAGAACACATTGGATCGTGCACATGTATAAGGACGTCCTGTATCTTAAGGTTAATATACACAAACATATACTTATCTTACACTGACATTTCTACTTTCATTGAGGAGCCCATTGCAATGATTTGTTCAAATCTCTTACAAGTTAATGCACATTATTTACTTGACTGCTTTAAACATTTATCATCTGGTAACTTTGTTGCCCAAATCCATGCCCTTTTTTCAGTATAAATCTAAAAAAAGATTGAGGGATGTGGTTGTGTTAATGAGGATGAAATTGGCCATTTATTCTGACTCTTTGCTGCCTTTTAGACAGCTTTTCACTTACCAGTTTTTGCCCTCTCATTTCATAATTACTTATTTTTTTCTCAATAGGCCTTCTGGGAGACATTTTCAAAAGCTTTGAAGTATAAATGAATAGTTCTCATTTGCCTTTACTTCAAAGCATTCTTTTAGAGTAGTGAGATGAGATTTCCCTTGCTGAAAACATAGAGTTAGCTCTATTAAACCATCTGGATGTTCAGTTTATACCAATTTTAAATTCATAATTTTATTAACTGACTAGGTACATATTTAATTCATCTGGTATATTTGTGGATCTCCTTAAAAAAATCCCTTACAAATGACTGGAGGAAAAGTAGTTATACCCAGGGTAGCCCTTCCATACAGGCGAACTAGGTGGGTGCCTAGGGTGCGAAGTTAAGGGGGAAGAACCAGTTTTGAGGGGGGGAATACAAAGAAAAAATACAAAGAAAATAATGAAGATATTATTTAAATTCTATGTAGTGCTGATGAGATCACTCCGTTAGTACAAACATTTCTGCTTGCCTAATGAAGCAATCTCCCCTCTTCTCCACCCATGCTCTGTGGAGGTGATTTAGGGGGAGTCACAAGAGGAAGAAAGGAGGGGAAGTCCTTGTAGTGGCTCCTGCTAGTGGGGCAGTTGGTTGAATCTGTCATTTCAATTCCCATGCACATACAGAGGGAATATGAATATGAATTATAGTTATAATAAATAAGGTGGTCCATAAAAGAAACGTTAACGAGGACCTTTTTAAGGAAGCACAGAGGGCAATTGCCCCAGGCCTCACATATGGGGGGGGCTCAGACATGGAGGGGGGCACATTAATGTTGGCATTGCTGCATGGTTGTCAACTCTTTTCTTTCAGAATCCCACTAACTTGAACACTATAAACTTAGTGGTAGTATCTTTTTGTTGTGACAATATGAGCAAGATGGTTGCAGCCATAGGCAGGGCTAATAGTAGCAACCCAGCCCAAACTAGGTCAGGGCCTGGGGGAGGAAGAAACAAAATGTCACAGAGGAGTTGAAGCTTGCCTATTTACCTGAACAATTATAGGAATAGAGCTAAAGGAATATAGAGAGGAATACCTAACTGCATTGCTATATTAGGTGTCGTAGACGTAGTAGTAAAACTGTGCGCGCCCCCCTCTGCTAACAAGTAAAATGGGTTGGTGATTGATGGGGTGGGATAGGTTCCACTCTACTGGTGAATAAAAATCTATTCTGAAAATTTTGTCTCTTTATTTTATTGGATCTTAGAAACATTGGTTGCACAGCCAAACCGAATAATTGCTCCTTTGTTTAAATAAATATGCTTTAAACAATTAAACATAATATAGGGGCAAAATGTTTCCCAGTTTACCAAAAACCTCAGCCTAGATATGCTCATGGGGTTTGAGGGTGCGGGTGCCGATTTCATGGTTTGCCTAGGGCACCAGTTGCTGGCAGCTAGTCTAGGGCTACCCCTGTTATGCCCTGGTTATGCCCTTATACAAAGTAGCCACATATGTTGGGAGCAGGAATGCATGATCAGCAGCCTGAGATGAAGCACCTATTCATAGAAATTGTTATTTCAGACTGCAGGTGAGGATAGAATAGTTTTATACTCCTCTGTATTAAAAAAAAACCCAACATCTCCCTACACACACAAAATTGTTTGTTGGGATGAGGCAAGGGCTGCAGTGCAGATAGTGCTTCAGTTTTAACTCTGGCTTATAATAGAGAAACAGTTTAGTCTTTTCCTTTCCATCCATTACACATCTAAAAAAAAATCATTCCTCCCTGTAAAACATTTAGGTCCAGCCCTTTCTTTAGGCAGAAGCAGCTGATTTTGGGTATCATGAAAGGTCACCAAATGGTTATATTTTTGTTGTTGTTGTTTTACAATGAGACGCACTTGTGGAGTTTTCTGACTGATATGCCCCAATATCTTGGTGAGTTGATTAGTATTGAGAGACAGATACAGAGGGTACTCATGTACTAGGCCCACAGGCAGCAGGGGTCCCAGACTCTGACTTCTCATTTATTTATTTTTTAAGTAAGTTGATAGGCCTCCTGGAAGGGAAGACAAAAAGCAAGATATACTTTTAAGCAGTCTCTGTGAGATGACAAACTGGCTATTCCTGCCTTTCAGTGTTTTCAGCTGATTAGTCAAATCAGGGCTATGATTGATGAGATAATTGTTGGACTCCAGACAATTTTATCCAGGTTCCAAGAGCTCCTTCTTGCAATTTTATTTCCTGTTTCTGTCTCATTTTATAGTCCTTGGAATCTCCATAGTTCTAAAGACTTCATTTCCCTTCATCTCCTATTTCCCTTCCTTTCTTCCTAGCAACCAGGATACATCTTTCCTATGGTGAGTTCATCTGAGATGAGGTACTCCCTAGAAGCTGCTTTCTGCAAGAGAATCCCCCCAACTCGCCACCAACCCATGGCAAATGCAACATATGAAAACTTTGCTTAGGCAAGTCTCCTATTGTGCAGGAGTTAAAGAACACTCATTAAGAATGCACTGTATAGTTAACTTACAGTACAAAGGTAGGCCTGCCTAATGAGAAATAAATATCTTGTTTAATAGGGCTTACTCCCATTCAGGTCCAGTGCTAGCAAGCAGCCAAGCTGGGCACTGGCCAAGGGCCCCAGCAGCTAGGACTGGGTGGCTGTAGCTCCCACTCTGTTAGCAATGCTAGCATTGGGTCATATTGTGTGCACACCATGATATGATGCTGGCACGGATCACTTAGCAGGAGCCATCCTTCCAGGGAAGACACCCCCCCTGGCTACCATGTGGCTGTGCCACTGCCTGAATTGCCACATCGCTATGTCAGTGCGCTGTGCATGCATGCTTACCATCATCCAAGATGGTGGTGGGACACCAACACGCCTCCACCGCCAACTTAAATGATGATAGGCATGCAGTGTTAACACACTGACACAGGGAGGCCTATTTGGTGGCAGTGCCACCACCAAAGATAATGCCACCACTGCTGAGAACCCTCTGCAGTCTGGTACCAGTCCTGCTCCCAGGTAAGTTAATGTGGGATTGCAGTAATCAGGCCAGAACATATTGGTTGAAGATGTAGAGCTGTACTAAAGTGAGTAAATTTTGTTTAAAATGTGAATGTGCACATGCTCATAGTATTTTTGTTGATTATCAAGGTTGGCAAACTGGTTTATGTTTTGTAGCAAAACTGGTTTATGTTATGTAGCAATCAATGGAGGGTGGGGAGATACTTGCTTCTTGGGTTTTTTTTGTGTTTTTATTTCTAGTGTCTCATCACCCCTTTTTCCCCGTGTGAATGTCATATTGCATTTACACAGTCATGTATGTTTATTTTTAATATAAATGTATATTATCAAGTTGCCCAAAACCTTTGTTGTTGTTTTTACTCTTAACACATTGTTGTAGTTTCTCTCGAGTTCTTTTGCATGGTTTAGGGTTGATGTTGGGACAAAGCAGGGCTCTTGTACCTTTAACAGCTGTGTGGCAGGCAGAAATTAAACAGGGAAAGCATTTCCTAGTATGGACGTACTATTATAGGGAAAACTTCATCTGTAGACATTCTGTCTGTCAGACATCTTTTTAATTCTGTGTGACCTCTGAGGCAGCAAACATGGGCCAGCCCTGCATATGATACTTCAGGTCTTTCATACTATGATCACCTTGAAGAAGAAGTGCATCCCCTCCTTAAGAAGTCCTCCCTGGATCCAGAAGTGTTAAACAACTATTCAAATAGTGGCAAATATCTCCTTTTTAGACAAGGTGCTAGAGAAATTGATGGCATTCTCGCTTCAGGCATGCTTGAAAGAAATTGATTACTTGGATCCATTCCAGTCTGGCTTCCAGTCTGGCCATGGCACTGAAACCACCTTGGTCACACTGGTTGATGGCATTTGTTGGAAGAGAGATAATAATAATAATAATAATAATAAAATTTTATTTCTAGGCCGCCTATCTGGCCGAATTAATGGCCACTCTAGGCAGCGTACATAGACTAAAATATAACATAGAGTAAAATATAATATATAATACAAAACAACAATAAGTATACTCAATCCAAACCTACCCCCATCATACAAAAATTTAAACTAAATTAGACAGAGGTCTCGAATGCCTGCCTAAAAAACCATGTTTTCAGTTCTCGGCAGAAGCCTGTCAGGGAGGGGGCATGGCGGAGATCATAAGGCAGAGAGTTCCAGAGGGTAGGGGCCACAATTGAAAATGCCCTCTCTCTGGTCCGCACCAGCTTAGCTGTTTTGACTGGTGGGACCGAGAAAAGGTCTTGGGAGGCTGATCTTGTTTGGTGGCCTATCTGGTGATGCTGAAGGCGTTCCTTTAGATAAACTGGACCAAAACCGTGTAGGGCTAGGAGTATAACCCTGCTCATTCTCCTTGATCTGTCAGTGGCTTTTGACAGGGACCCTGGAACTGCTTTCAAGGTGGGGGGGCTCAAGACTGGAGGGCAGGTCAGGTCATGATGACCTACTTGCAGGTGCATTTTTACATCTGCTTATTTAATGGGTTAAATAAATAATAAATCTGTCATATTCTAGCACTGTCACAATCAAATACACTTGCAAGGTCTTCTGTAAAACCATAGAAGCTTTCCATTTCTTACTGGAACTTCATGTAACACCTTTAAAATAAAGTTGTATGAAATGGAAAATGAAATGGACTGCTTTCAAGTTGATTCCAACTTATGGCGACCCTACAAATAGGGTTTTCATGGGAAGTGGTATTCAGAGGTGGTTTTACCATTGCCTTCCTCTGAGGCTGAGAGGCAGTGACTGGCCCAAGGTCACCCAGTGAGCTTCATGGCTATGTGGGGATTCGAACCCTGGTCTTATTTTATCTTATCTTAAAATAAATAAATTAAAAATACAATAAATTAAAATAAATAAATAAAAGGATCATAGAATACATTTTAAATTAAAGAACAATAAAATAAATAAAAAATCTTAAAATATGTAATAAATGAATAAAATAAAGATTTAAAATAAATAGTATAGTTGTGTTTCTTGTATTCTGTTATTTATTATACTTAATAACAACAAACCTTAAAGATAGGTTTGGAAGGTTAGTCTGAGATATGAAAACACAAACAAGGGGTCTGTGGCATCTTAAATAAATTTGTGAGTCTTTAAGACTTTGTAAGTCTTTAAGGTGCCATAGACTCCTTGTTTGTGTATTAATAAACCATAAACATTACTGTGGCACACTGAAGACAAAGGTGGCTTGGCGTTCAGCAGTTCTGGTGATAAATTCATTCATAATGTTTTCCAAAGGAATTTTTGCTTGTGCACATGAAGAAGCAGATGTGTAAGGTGGTTCTGTGTTGTGCGATTATGCAGGTATGTCTTTATTCTTCTCAGAGCAGTGAAAGAACATTGTCCTGATGCTGCTGATGCAAGTATGGTAAGAGCTGTACCAGCATAACTTGATCTAAGAGATTTTGGACTGGCTGAGGCTGTCGTCTCAATGATCTTGAGATGTTTTCAATATTCTTTACTCCGAGGGCCTCTCTGAGCTTTCTGTGCTGTTGAAATGCCTTCCACATGAAGCAGTCACTAAAGCATTTTCCAGTGTCACTAGTTGGTCCATTGCTCTTCCGTTTTTTCGAGATCAAGATCATGTTTGTTACATCCTTCACTGTACTTAGTGCATCACCAACCATGTCGCAGCTGTGGGCAACCTCTTGCAGAGCCAAATCTAGTGAGTGGTTGCTGCAGTGTATGTAAACTGACTTGGGTTGAATATCTTTTTTTTTTTTTTTCAATAATTTTTATTCAGATTTTCATAAAACATACAAGACAAAATCATAAAACATTCAAAGACAAAAAACAAAATCAAAAATAGTTAAACAAAAAGAAAAAAAGAAAAAAGAAAAAAAAAAAACAAAAATAAAAAATAAAGAGTAAAATATTGACTTCCCATTTGTCAAAGATCAAATCAGTTATAAGTCTATAATATATAACAATCCTGTCTCTTAAGTCATATTATAAAATCACTTTCCTCCAGTAGTTATCTTACTTAATCATCAAATCTCATAAACATTACTTTATTCTTTCCACAAAAAGTCAAAGAGAGGTTTCAATTCTTTAAGAAATATATCTATCAATTTTTTTTTCCAGATAAGCATATCGATTAATCCATCTCATTACTAATTATGATAATCTTATTGTCATAACCATAGTCAAAATAAACATTTCAATTAATCCATCACATCAGAATCTGTTAGGTTCAGTAATTTCAGTAGCCATTGTTCTATTATCCCTATTAGTTCCATTTTCCATCTTCCATCTTCAGTAGTCTTGTTAAGTCCAGTAATTTCAGTATCCAATCTTCCATTATCAGTATTCCATAATAATCTTGCTGTCAAAGCCATAGTCATATAATAAGAGTCTGATGGGAATTACCTCTATCCCAAATATTTTCTTGCCATCCATTCTGAATAGGTTGCTGAAATACTGCTGTAAAATCATATCTCTGTTCTTTTTTTCAAAATACACTGGGTCATCTCTTGAAAGTTTTTCCATTGTCACATGGCTGCAGTTAATTCCATAGATTTTCTCTATATTGGGCTCCATCACATCATTCCAGTCCAGAAGATTATCCATGCCATTAATAACTTTATCTCTAGAATCTTCATTAATTTCTTCAGAGATAACATTGAGTTCCAAACAATAGATTTTATTTCTAAAGTCCATAGACTCCAAATCTTGTTCCTGTTCCACGTTTGTTCCAATCTCCGGGATCTCCTCTCTCACAGGGACCCCTGTTCCAGTCTCCAGGGTCTCCTCTCTCACAGGGACCCCTGTTCCAGTCTCCAGGGTCTCCTCTCTCACAAGGACCCCTATGTCTTTAATCTCCTGTATCTCCAAACAATAGATTTTGTTTCTAAAGTCCATAGACTCCAAATCTTTTTCCTGTTCCACGTTTGTTCCAATCTCCGGGGTCTCCTCTCTCACAGGGACCCCTTCCAGGGTCACCTCTCTCACAGGGACCCCTATATCTTTAATCTCCTGCTTCATTTTACTCAATTCAATTTTCAGCTCCTTACAACCCTGTCGCAGGTTTTGTTTCGTTATCTCAATCTCATCCATTATTTTCTGAAACATAGTTATTTCCAGCTTCTCAGCCACTTTCTTAATTGCCATTTTAAAAGAAAAATATAGGAAAACCACTTCTTATTTCAGCAACAATTGGGTTAATACTCCAAACTTGGTGACATCACAGTATAAACAGAGCAGACAGCCTTATCTCTCCATGCTTAAGTAAACAAAATGCAGTTCCCAGGATCGAAACAATTAATGGCGGTCGTCAGAAAACAGATTCGTCAAAATAAAATAGACCAAAAAGAGAGTAGTCTCAGACAATATAATATTCTTCAAAATAAAAATCTGGAATAGAAATCCCTCTTCTGTGTATATCTTTAGAATGCAAATCCAGGACAGCTTTTTGCAACAAAAACAGAGATAAGCTATTAATTAGTGAGTAGCAGAGAGAAGTTATGGCTCCCCAGTGAGATGTCAAAAACCGATCAATCTGGCAAATCTCTTTTAAACAGCAACAATTTAAGTCAAGTAAAAGAAAAATATAGAAAGAAGGGTGCTTGCCTGTTAGTGCGTTCTCTCTTAGAAGATAAGATGAACGTTCGCTTTATCAGATAGAGCTTGTTGTTGAAAATCCGTCCCACCTTCGTCGGCTGGACCTCGTCCCATAAATTAATGAGATCTGGTCGTCCCAACAAAAATAGGCTTTGAGGTTAATCTCTTCGTTTCTCCCTACCCGGGAGAAGTTTAATCAGTCAAAAAAAAAAAAAATCTGACTGATATATCTGAATAAGCTTCTTTTGAGGCAGGAGCCCGTCTCAAAAGCAGGCACAGGCTAAGTCACCCTTCCCGGAAGACTGACTTGGGTTGAATATCAGTGATCATTTTTGAACATCAGAGAAACGCTCAGACATATTAGCTGCACCATCAAAGTAGTGTCCACACAAAGCATGGAAATCAAGCCCCAGTTGAATGAACATGTCTTTCACAGCAGTGAAGAGAGTACAAGCTGTAGAGTCAGGAGGGTTATAAACACCAAGGTATTCTTCTTGTATGTTCAATAATTCACTCTGTACCCAACGCAGACACAATGTAAACTGCTTGTCTCCAGTCACATCTGTTGTCCCATCAGCAATTATTCCCCAAAAATGGCTTGATTTTACCTCTTTAAAGATGTCACGTTTCACTCTTTGAGCCATAATTTCAAGTAGCTCATTTTGGATATCACCACTCAGCCATTTGTCTCTTTGTGTCAGCCATCTTGTAAGAGCAGGTACATCTTCTGAGTGTTCCTCCAAAAGGTCAATCAAGTTACCATCTTTTTGGTGCGCCCCTGCAATACTTGACCTGTACAACAGAGGTAGCACACACAACTAACGATGATGCATAGTGCTTCTCGAGCCTCCTGCTGCTGCTTACTTGAACGCTTTGTAAGGAGCATAACAATATTCATACTTTTCTCTTTTGTTAGATGGTATCTCACAGAATCAATGTGGTAAATGCCCTTTTCATGAGACTGGAATTGTTCAACAGCATGTTTCCAATTGGAGAAAACTTTTAGAATAAAACTCACTTCTACATTTGAAGAATCCTTCTTCTCTATGAATGCCCTGCAGCAATCATGGCAAACAATGATGAAGCCAGGTGAACTTCTCAAACCATTTCAGTTGACAAGACCTATTACCCTTACTTTTTGGAAATTTATAGGATTTTGTTGGCACAAATCTGGTGGTTGAATATGGCGGTCCATCTCTTTCTTGAGGATCAACCTCAAGGTGTTGATTGTCTTCATTCAGCTTGCTGAATTGATATGGGTCTTTAGGCAATTCTTCTGAGGCAGAAGCTGTTTTCTTTGATGGCAGCAGCCAGGCATCAAGCAATGGACTTTTTTGGACATTGTCCTGCAAGTAATCAGAAAAAGCAACCATTTTCTTCTATTTGTGTGTGTATTGAAAAAAATCAGTGTATGCTGCAAAGAAGCCATTCTGTCACCGTGGCTCTAGAACAAAAAATGAATGTTTAATTTTTTTACAGAACTCCTGAACATACTGGGGAAGTTTCTCCCAAGTAGGAACTCCATGTTGGGAATCATAGAATAGTAGAGTTGAAAGGGGCCTATAAGGCCATCAAGTCCAACCCCCTACTCAATGCAGGAATCCATATCAAAGCATTCCCAACAGATGGCTGTCCAGCTGCCTCTTGAATGCCTCCAGTGTTGGACAGCCCACTACTTCTCTAGGTAATTGGTTCCATTGTTGTATGGCTCTAAGTTAGGAAGTTTTTCCTGATGTTCAGTCAAAATCTAACTTCCTGCAACTTGAACCCATTATTCTGTATCCTGCACTCTGGAACGATGGAGAAGAGATCCCGGCCCTCCCCTGTGTGACAACCTTTCATGTACTTGAAGAGTGCTATCATATCTCCCTTCAGTCATCTCTTCTCCAGGCTAAACATGCCCAATTCTTTCAGTCTCTCCTCATAGGGCTTTGTTTCCAGTCCTCTGATCATCCTTGTTGCCCTCCTCTGAACCTGTTCCAGTTTGTCTGCATCCTTCTTGAAGTGCGGAGACCAGAACTGGACGTAGTACTCAAGATGAGGCCTAACCAGTGCTGAATAGAGGGGAACTAATACTTCACACAATTTGGAAACTATAAATGCAGCCTAGAAAAGCATTTGCCTTTTTTGCAGCCATATTGCACTGTTGGCTCATATTCAGCTTGTGATCAATGACAATTCCAAGATCCTTCTCATATGTCATATTGCTGAGCAAAGTATCCCCCATCTTATAACTGTGCATTTGGTTTCTTTTTCCTAAGTGTAGAACTTTGCATTTATCCCTGTTGAATTTCATTCTGTGGTTATCAGCCTTGAATTTCATTCTGTGGTTATCAGCCCAATGCTCCTGCGTATCAAGGTCCCTTTGAATTTTGTTTCTGTCTTCTGGAATTGTGGCTTAAACAGCTGCTTCCTATGTACATTTACCTTGGAGTAAATCTCATAACTCAATGGACTTCTGTGTAAACACACATACAAATTGGGCTGCATAGCTTGTTTTTGCATCCTTTATTTATTCATGCCACAACTATAACCTAAAATCTATTTTGAAGCTAAATAGGATTTGTTTTCTATGTAGGTCAGCTAAACTATTTAGGGGTTGAGAATAAAAAAAAATTAACAATGACATGTCTCTACTCTTGTCAATGTAACCATAGTATTAGGTACAATCTCTGCTTATTTATTTATTTATTGTTTGATTTATATCCTGCCCTTCCCCGCAGCAGGAGCCCAGGGCGGCAAACAGAAGCGCTAAAAACACTTTAAAACATCATAAAAACAGACCTTTAAATACATTAAAACAAAATAATGTTAAAAAACATTTTTTTAAAAAAGCTTATGAAACTAATTGCATTCAGTTAGTGAACCTGCTTATGGTAAACTGTTTCAAAGTTTGAGAAGCCTGTATATTTGATTTTTTATTACAATTTCAACTGTAATATATAAGAAGCATTTAGCTCAAACTGATATTTATAAAGCATTATACTCACTCAAGAGCGATCTTAAGTCACTGTGTTGCAGGCCTTTGTTCTTAAACTTCAGTAGGGCTCCAACATATTGATTAAAGCTGGCTGCTGCAAAGCTCTCCTCCCTGTGTTCTCCAGCTCCAAGAAGCAGGCTCTCTGTTAGCTCAAGGGAAGTACTTTGAAAGAGAAAGTGTTCCTTTCTAAGGTGTGTGGGACTCTTTTATGTATAAAATACACCCAAAATAACGGGACAGAAATCTGGGGGGAAGAAATGCAAATGCCCCAGCAGAGATCTCTAGGCCACTGGGGGAAGGTGTAGTATTCCCAGTAGTTTAAGTGTGTTGCCACCTAGTGGCCAAAGAGCAGATGTATTGCTATAGCAAAGGGAAACAGCATGCTCCAGTTTGCTGGCTGGAACTGTTCCTAAACTGGCTGTCAGGCAAAGGCCTTGATGAAAACAGAACAAAATTAACACAGTAATCTGTTAGCATTCCTGGCGCGTGATGTCCATAGATTACAGAAGGGATGCTCATGCTCTGGAGACCTGTTTGTAGTGGCAGTGTGGGAAACCATTTTTTGCCAGAACTTAAGAACACTGAGGTATCACTATCAATTTTGCCTGGTCATTTGTGGGGGGGGGGGGGCTCAGCCAACCCAAGCTTAGTCTTGGGGGGCTTGAGCCCCCCTGCCCCCCCCGTTCTGGGGTCTATGGCTTTTGATACTGTTGACCACAATATCCTTTTGGAATGCCTCAGGGAGGTTGGGGTTGGGGGTACTGTGCCTCCTTGGTTTCAGTCCTACTTCCAGAGCTGCTTCCAGAAAGTATTTATGGGAAGCTACTATTTGGCAGAATGGCAGCTGTCCTGTGGTGTTCCATCTTGTCCCCCATGCAATTTAACATCTGTATGAAGCCACTGTGAGCTGTCATCAGGAAGTTTGGAGTGAAGTATCAATATGCAGATGATACCCAGCTCTACATTCATTCTGAATTGGGAGAAGCGGTTGAGGTGCTAGACCACTGCTTGGAGGCGGCGATGGGCTGGATGTGGACCAGTAAATTGAAGCTGAATCCTGAGAAGACAGAGGTGCCCCGAGTTCTCATGCCTGGGAGGTGGGGAGTCACCTGTTCTGTACAGGGTTGTGCTCCCCTGGAAGGAGCAGGTTGGCAGTTTGGGGGTGCTTCTGGATTCAGCACTGTCACTGGAGGGTCAGATGGACTTTGTGGACAGGAGTGCCTTTTTCCAGCTCTGGCTGGTTCACCAGCTATGGCCCCTTTTGGACAGAAATGACTTGGCCATGATCTTCCATGCTCTGGTAACCTCCATACTGTATTGTTGCAATGTACTCTACATGGGGCTGCCTTTGAATACGACTCACAAACTTCAACTGTTCCAAAATGCATTGGCCAGATTAGTGTCTGAAATTCCATTTACTGTAGCTCTCATAAAACCCATGTTTTAAAGTAGCTGCATTGGTTGCCAGTTCATTTCTGGGAACAATTCAAGGTGTTCACATGAGCATTTAATGCCCTAAACAACATAGGCCTCAAATATCTGAAAGACCACCTCTTTTCCCACAGACCCTCACAGATGTTAAGATCACCAGAACAGGCTGTCTTGGTAGTTCCACCACCCTCAGAAACCCTGGAGGTGGTGCCCCAGGAGAGGACATTCCCTCTGGCAGCCCTAAGTTGTGGGTAGGTGCCTTCTCATTCAACTTTAACAAAATGCAGGTTAGCATGGGACCATACCAAATTTTGTTTCTTTTTCCATTTGTGGCATCCCATCCACACTAGTAAATGGTGCATGTCTTAATGTGCCTATTGGTCCTCACCTTTCTCCCTGCTTCCTACCTACTGCCTGTTACACTGCACAGAGCATTCACATAAAACAGAGTGTGAATTTTTGAATTGTCCTCTGAAGTAAGTATACAGTTGCTTATGCAGTTGTTTTACATCATTCTTGCTTCACCTGCTCCTACAGTTATTTTGCTCTGTAGGAGAGTCAGACTTGCATACCATGACAAAGCCTGGCATGCTATCATAATCATCCACCTTCAGCCACCCACTGTCTGCCCACAATTATTTCTCCCTGTGGACCTAGGAGAAGAGATCTTAGTTGTACCTAGAGGTTTTTGTAAATAATGGACTGAGGCTCCATTAAAAAGCATTGCATGCTTCTGTTGGATGATATTCATTGTTAGCCACACTCAGAGTAGACCAAGAATCCCAGCTCACACTTTTTGATGGTGCATATGTGCTGCTCCATTATTGTTGTTATTGTTAAATCTACACAAGTCTACACAAGACTTTTTGATGGTGCATAAGTCCCACAGGACTATTTAAAATAAATAAAAGGAAATAAAATATCCCAAGCAATGTGCATGAAATTGTATGGTGGCTGCTGCAGAGCTGCTCCTAATTATTTTTTTGTTATCCTATCCCTAAATGTTAAGCAGATCAAGGGTTTCATTTTGGCCATTGTGGCCACTGATAGCACCAGCAGTATTTTCAGCAATCATTGCTCAAAGTTAAAGCAAAAGAGAGCTGCTCAGAGAAGTAAAATGGCTCACGCATGTTCTGCTGTACCAAACCAGAACTGAGGAGGTGTGGTGATCTAGCAGACATCCCGAAAACACTACATAACACACCAGAAACACTGCCTCCATATATTTAATAGTTCTACTTTGAAACATCCACAGCTATGGAGTTTTCACTCATAGGTTTTTTGTTTAGTAAGGGGAAAAATACATCAACCAGGGGGAAACTGAGACAGATAAAACTCCAGCACAATGTCATGCAGATACATACTTAAAAAATGGGTGCCTGGATCATGGCAGATATGCAGTAAGTAGCTGGTATGAAAGTGCCCTGTGAAATGCACAACACTCAAACAAATCATGTTGTCGAGACTACAAGATGGCAATCGCTATCCAAGAATACTCAGATAAATCTACCTTAGACACATACAGTATTTTATCTTTGGTTTTCTATATCCCAAAACTAATAGTAAGTGTGATATGAAACATTAAAAGTCAATCTCTTTTAAACATATATATTCTGAGGTTTTTCACTTCTCACTGGTCTTTGTCACACATGAAGGTGCTTCTAGATGAGAACCTTATATCGCAAATGGGTAAGTCAAATCTAATTTTTGTGTGTGTGTGCATTTGGCAAGTTAGTTCCTTCTATACATTCCCATGTTTTCATTTCTATTTCTGTTCATTGCAATCCACTAAGTAGGGCTTGACAGAATGTATCTGGACAATGTTTTTCTGTCCCTCTTCTCAATTGCTTTTCTTCCCACCTTCCACTTCCTTTTTCCATTCTGGGCATTCCTGTGCATACACAACTTTAAAAAATCTACCCAGGAAATATGCAAGACCAAATATTCAGACAGTTATAATGTTTTACAATAGGCAAAATGGAGAGTTGCTTTGTGTGTTTGCATGTGTGTGTATGGGGGGGGTATCAATTTTCTTTTAAAAAAACTTTTAAAAATTTGGTCTGGTGAAAGAACAAGAGTGATAAAAAGGTTTTGCACTAGACCTTGGTGTGTGTATGTATGCAACTGTAGTCTCCCAGTTAATTACATTTAATGTGTGGAGATTTTGAGAGAGTATTTCCTACAAACCAGACATGTGGCAATAAGTGGAAATAGGTTTCTTTTATTTGGTTTTGGGGGCTGCTGGGAACAAAATAGCTAGGTTGTGTGTATGTGTTTGTGGGTAGCAATAGAGATCATCCTGGTGCCTGAAAAACATCACCACACACATGACAAGATTTTTAAAAAGGCACTAATGAGCTTCTATACCAGCAGTGACTTAGTGGATTTTCTACAGTAAGGGGAAAATATGGATTAAATGTAAATATATATATATATATATATATATGGACCAGCATTTTGATGATGGTTGCCGGAAGCCTCAGGAGGGGAGAGTGTTCTTGCACTCGGGTTCTGCTTGCGGGCTTCCCCCTGGCATCTGGTTGGCCACTGTGAGAATAGGATGCTGGACTAGATGGGCCACTGGCCTGATCCAGCAGGCTCTTCTTATGTTCTTATGATATGGACACTGTGAAAAACATGAGAAGTACTAAGTCCACAATGAACTCCAGTCTGGAAGTGCCCAAAATGTTTGGATTTCAGTCCCAACAAATTTAATGGAAGTTCTTCTGGCTTCAGAGAGATAAGGATCACAACCTCGGTAGGTGAGATTTTAGGAGCCACATAAAACCTGTATTTTAGATGCCACTTAACAATATCCAGGAGAATTTACAGTTTCTCATATTTGGTGTTTTGACTTACCAAGGCCTAATACTTGCCTACTGCATTTTCGCACAGGTTCTAGCTGTAGTGACACTGCAGTATCAGCCATACTGATAAAATCAGCCACATACAAGTTTATTAAAGGTGCACAAGCGACAAATTTGAATGTCAAAGCAGAAAATGTAAGGGCAAGATGGCAATCAAGTGGAGGGTATGTACATATGTAATTAAATAAATTCTAGACGGGAAAAAGCTGTTGAAAATTTATCTTTAGCATAATAGAATTATACAAATGATTGGTAGTGAGTCATTTCAAGCTAGAAAAATGATCATGAGATCAATAAAAAGAAAAAGCATTTTATAGCAGTAAGAATTGGATAAAAGGGAAGTCTAGTAGTTTGTTGTTATGTGCCTTCAAGTTGGTTATGACTTATGATGACCCTATGAATCAGCAACCTCTATTAGCATCTCTTATAAACCACCCTGTTCAGATCTTGTAAGTCCAGTTCTGTGGCTTCCTTTATGGAATCAATCTATCTGTTGTTTGGTCTTCCTCTTTTTCTACTCCCTTCTGTTTTCCCCAGCATTATTGTCTTTTCTAGTGAATCATTTCTTCTCATTATGTGTCCAAAGTATGATAACCTCAATTTCATCATTTTAGCTTCTAGTGATAGTGCACTCATAGGGTTATTGGGGAAGAACAATGGATAAGTACGAGTAGTGCTGTGACTAATACAACTGGGTCAAAGCCGAAAGGAAGCTCAGAAGCTGAAGTGCACAGATGCGAAAGGAGAGTTTTACAATGTACACAATAAGAACATGGAATTTGAAAAGCATGAACCAGGGAAAGTTAGAAATTGTCAAGAAAGAAACAGAATGTATCAACATTACAATACTTGGCATTAGTGAATTAAAATGGACAGGAATGGGACACTTTCAATCAGGCAACTACAAAATATTTTATGCAGGAAATGATAAATTAAGAAGAAATGGGGCTGCTCTAATAGTGAGAAGTGATGTAGCAAAAGCAATTAGGAGCTATAACGCAAGGTCTGAGTGAGTGGTATCAATGAGACTTAATGGGAAACCTATTCTCATCATCCAAGTCTATGCTCCAAGATAACCATCATCCAAGTCTATGCTCCAACAGCAAACTCTGAAGAAGAGTAAATGGAGAGATTTTACGCAGAAGTACAGGAAGAAATTGATCACACACCAAAACAAAATGTGCTGATAATCATGGGAGACTGGAATGTGAAAGTAGGAAACAGAGAAGAACTAGGAATTGTGGGAAAATGGAGGCTCAGGAGACAGAAATGAAACAGGAGACAGACTTATTGAATTCTGTGAAGCCAATAATTTGTTTCTTGCAAACACATTTCTCCAGCAACCGAAAAGACGACTTTGCACATGGATATCATCAAATGGTCAATATAGGAATCAAATCGATTATGTAATTAGAAGCAGAAGATGGAGAAGTTCCATACGTTCTGCGAAAACAAGACCAGGAGCAGACTGCTGTACAGATCATGAACTGGTAATATCAAAAATCAGAGTAAAGCTGAAGAACAACAACAAAGCAATCATAATGAAATGCCTAAATACAATTTAAATAACATCCCAGAAAAATATAAAGATCAAATGAACAGATTTGAGGCTTTAAACCTAGCTGATAGAAATCCAGAAGAACTATGGATTGAACTCGGAGACATTATCAGGAAAGAATGCAAAAAGACAATACCTCAATTAAAAAGAGAGAAAGACCTCAATGGATGATTGACAAAACTCTTAAACTGGTTGAAGATAGAAGAAAAGCAAAAACAAAAGGAGATAAAAACACAGTTAGAACCCTAAATGCAATAATACAGCAACTAGTACGTAGGGACAAAGAGAACTATTACCATGATTATAATTATTGTACAGAAATAGAAGAGGATAATAAAAAGGTAGCAGAAGAGCCCTATCCTAAAAGATTAGAGAAATTAAAGATAAATTCAAACCAAGAGTAGGGATGTTGAATAATCAGCAGAGGAACACATTGACTGACTAAGATAAAATAAAAGGAAGATGGAAGCAATACACTGAAAAATTATATAAAAGAGATGCAAGGATGACAGATTCATTCAAGGAGGAACCGTATGAAGTAGAACAATAAATTTTAGAATGCGAGGTGAAAGCTGCACTTAAAATACTTGGAAGAAACAAATCATCAGGAATAGATGGCATACCAATACAGTTGCTACACGTTACTGAAATGGAATACAGTAGGGCCCTGCTTTTCGGTGTTCTGCTAATACAGCGCCAGCAAGGTGATCAGCTGTAGCGTGGGGAGCTTCAGGGACCAAGCATTGTCAGCTGGAGCGCGGTGGCTGGAGCTCCCCACACTACAGCTGATCAGCTGGAGTGCACTATCAGCTGCAGCACAGGAAGCTCCAGCTGCCACGCTCCAGCTGACAGCGATCAGCTGTAGCCTGCAATCAACTGTATTGTACAGCTGATCGCATGTTATGTCTCACTTTCTGGCAGCTTTCACTTTTTGGCGCAGGCCTGGAACATAACCCACCGTATGAGTGGTGCCCTACTGTATGTCCAAATTTTGACACAAATTTGTCAACAAATATGGAAAAGAAACTAGCCCACAAACTGGAAGTGTTCAATATACATCCAAATTCCAAAGAAAGGGGACTCCATGGAATGCAGTAATTATCAAACTATTGCCTTAATATCCCATGCAAGTAAAACCATGTTCAAGATTCTACAATATTTCTTGTACAGAGCAAGAAATGCCAGATGGGCTCCTGCTGGGAGGCAGGGTGGGATATAAATCAAATAATAAATAAATACATGTCCAAGCTGGATTTAGAAAGGGAAAAGGCACCAGAGATCATATTGCAAACATATGTTGGATAATGGAACAGACCAATGAATTTCAGAAGAAAATCACCATCTTTTATAGATTACAGCAAAGCCTTTGTGCATATCATGAAAAACTACGGAATGCTTTAAAAGAAATGGAGGTGCCACAGCATCTGATTCTTCTGATGCACATCCTATACTCTGGAGAAGACGCTACTGTAAAGGGAGAATATGGAGAAACTGACTGGTTCCTCATCAGGAAGGGTGTGAGACAGGGGTGTTTATCACCATACTTGTTTAATCTATATACAGAACATATCATACGGAGAGTGGGATTGATCCAAGACGGAGGTGTGAAAATTGGACGGAGAAATATCAATAATTTAAGATATGCAGACAATACCATACTATTGGCAGAAACCAGTAATGATTTAAAATGAATGCTGATGAAAGTTAAAGAAATGGACTGCCTTCAAGTCGATTTTGACTTATAGGTACCCTATGAGTAGGGTTTTCATGGTAAGCCGTATTCAGAGGTAGTTTGCCATTGCCTTCCTCTGAGGCTGAGAGGCAGTGACTGGCCCAAGGTCACCCAGTGAGCTTCATGGCTGTGTGTGGATTCGAACCCTGGTCTCCCAGGTTCTAATCCAACACCTTAACCACTACATGCAAAAGTAGGACTATAGCTGAATGTCAAGAAGACTAGAGTAATGAAAACAGAAGATTTCATACCATGGTGTTCCAATCTCTATGTATGGATGTGAAAAAGTGGAATAAGAGAAAAATCAATTGATTTGAAATGTGGTGTTGGAGGAGAGCTTTGTGGATACCATGGACTGAGAAAAAGACAAATAATTTGGTGTTCTTATGTGTGTGTGTGTGTTATGTGCCTTCAAGCCAATTACGACTTACAGGAGACCCTATAAATCAGCGACCCCCAATAATATCTGTTATAAACCACCCTGTTCAGACCTTGTAAGTTTAGGTCTGGGGCTTCCTTTGTGGAATCAATCCATCTCTTGTTAACCTTCCCCTTTTTCTACTTCCTTCTGTTTTTCCCAGCATTATTGTCTTTTCTAGTGAATCATGTCTTTTCATAATGTGACCAAATTATGATAACCTCAGTTTCATCATTTTAGTTTCTGGTGATAGTTCTGGTTTAATTTGTTCCAGCACTCAATTATTTGTGTTTTTCTAGTTGTCTCATAGTGTCCTCCCCAGTCCTAGCCCTCTTCTAATTTCTTGACTCTTGTCTCCATTTTGGTTAATGACTCTGCCAAGGTATTGATAATCCTTGAGAAGTTCAACATTGAGAAGTCCTCACTGTCAACATTAAAGTTACATAATCTATTGTCATTACTTTAGTCTTCAAGAAGACTGTAGTCCTGCTTTTGTGGTTTCCTCTTTCTGTCTAGATACATTTCAGCCTGAGTTCGGGTGTGATTTTGGGGCTAAATAGGCATTGGTCACTTTCATGGATGACCTGTATTGAGAGTGGGAGAGTGGAAGTGTACCTCCATTTCTGCTTCTTACTGTGTCAGAACTGTATAGTTCAGCTGTAGTACTGCTTTTGTGCTTTCCTCTTTCTGTCTGGATACATTTCAGCCTGAGTTCAGGTGTGATTTGGGGGCTGAATAGGCATTGGTCACTTTCATGGATGACCTGTATTGAGAGTGGGATAGAGGAAGTGTACCTCTGTTTCTGCTTCTTACTGTCTCAGCTGTTTTTGATATAATTGTTCATGGTAACCTCCTGAACTGTTTTGTGGGACGGACAGTGGTCCTGCTCCTATGTACAGGCATACATAGTCATGTCCAGAGAGTAACATTGAGAGACTGTGTTTTGGCACCATAGTCCTTGTGCTATGATGTCCCAAATGCTATTCAACATTTATAAGAAGCCGCTGGGTCCGGCCATTAGGGGTTTGGGGACAAAGTGTCATCAGTGTGCTTATAACATGCAACTATATTTCTCCCTAACATGTGAATCAGCAGAGGCTGTACATGATCGAGACTGTGGTCGGGCACAGTGGTGAATTGGATGAGGGTCAATAAACTGAGCTTGATCCTTAGGAAGATGAAGGCACTATTGGTGAGTGGTTCTTGTGTCGAGGAGATTGGCCAATTCTCTGTTCTGGATGGGGTTGTTCCCTCTGATATAACAGGTTTGGAGTCTGGGTGGGGTGCTCCTGGATCCATATTTGTCACTGGAGGCAGAGCTGGTCCAAAAGGGCGGCCAAGTCGGGTCCTGGCTGAGGGCCTCTCAATAAGATGGGGGAGGAGTAGTGCTCCTTTTCTACAATCTGCAACAGAGAGTAACTGCCGCGGATCGCAGAGAGGGAGCTTCTTCTGCCCGCCCATCTCTCCTATCTTTTGAGGCTGTGCGGGCTGCGTGCACAGGACTGCCATTAACCAAGATGGTAGCCGAGGTTCCCCTAAGGGAAGCCTCCGGTGCCATCTTGATTGATGGCAGTGATGCCCACATGTAGTAGCCCGCACAGCCACAAAAGACAGAGACAGAGACAGGAAATGGGCAGACGGAAGAAGTTCCCTCCCTGCGAGAGACAGGTTGGTGCGTGTGTGCGTACAGGAACCCAGGGCAAGCTGGTGCCCAAGGGCCTCGGTATGTCTGGAGCCAGCCCTGACTTGGATGCTCAAGTAGTCTCCAAGGCTGGAAGTGCCTTTTACCATCTGTGACTGGTACATGAACTATAGTCATTCCTGTGCAGGGATAGTCTGGCCCCTGGGATTCATACGCTGGTAACCTCAAAACTTGACTATTACAATGTGCTCTCCTTTGGGCTGGTACAGAGGCTCAAACTGGTGCAAAATGCTGCAACTATACTGTTATTGGGGGCAAACTGTTGCCATCACACAACTCTGGTGCTTAAAATCTTGCACTGGCTGCCCATATACTAACAGGACAGGTCCAAAGTTCTTGTATTCATTTACATGGCCCATAACAGCTTGGTTCCATGATACCTTAAGGACCTGAATGCTTGTATCTCTGCCTGATTACTGAGGTCTTTGGGGGAGTCACTGCAAAGCTCTTATTCACTAGGAGCTGTGCCTTCAGTATCGTGGACCCAATTTATGGAATTTCTTTTCAGCTGAGATCACACAAGCTTCCTCCCTTTTGAACTTTTGGTACCTACTGAAGACTTTTATTTCAGCAAACTTTTTAAATCATTTGTGGTTCTATAGTTTTTAACTGATTGTGATTTTTATTATTCTTGTTGAGTTTGCTGTACACTGCTCAGATTATTGTAATTAAGTGGTATATAAATTGTTGAAATAAATAAAATAATATAAAAATACATTGAAGCTGCAATCCGATACTCATTTGCTTGTGAGTAGGCCCCAAGTTCCATTAACTCAATGGAAATTACTTCTGAATAGACTTTTTTATTGTACTGTCAATGTATCAGACAGAATGCCCAGTGTGGGTAGAGTTTATGTGTAAAGAAAAAGTTAAAATTTGGATTTAACAATAAACATGCTTGATTTTCATGGAAGTGTAGAAAATAAGGGGTTGCATCCAACAAAGTCATCCTATTCACATAAGAATTTATGCTTGTGCAGTGGAACATCCTCTCCCTCTCCTCATCCCCATCTCCTCCAGAGAGTTGTGTAAAAACCCAGAAAATATTTGGGGTTTACAGTAGGGATGTGCTAGAATTCTGCCCAATTCAAATTTGGTACCAAATTTTCCATTAATTTGCTTATTCTCAATCACTGAGGATCAGATTTTAATGCATGGCTATTTTTACATGGCTATTTTTGAAAATGGGCCTTTTTTAAAAAAGAAATCCTAAAACATTGATTGTAGGAATGATAATTTACAATCTTTCATTTAAAAACATTGATATTTCCTTCAAATTGTCAATATTTTAATGGAAATATTGAGATTTACTTTAAATATCAATTATCCTTTAAAAATATCAATCTTAATATCAATATTTGCAGGGGGGGACACAGATTGGTAAAAGTAGTAGCTAGCGGATACAGAACGAACTCAAATTGATGCAAGCTTGTTAGATAAACAGAGTACTTGCAAACAGCACCAGCCAACAGATCCCATCCCTAGCGTGCAGGGGGAGGAAAAGGAGGCGAAGTTCCTTTGCACAATTTGACATCCTTTATTGGATATAAGTTGAGATATACATGTGTGTTTGCTGGCACATATGTTTTGCATGTCCCACTTTCTCAATCCGTGAGAAGTTCCAAGGGTTGTGTAACCTCGGTTTGGCTTCCTTTTGGAGATCACTGAAAACTAAGGGTTTTTAAAAAAATAATATTTGGTTTGTTTGCAATGTAGAGGCAACAAAAATTATCTTGATAAGTTTATAGTGAGTAAATACAGTGAATGAAAGTTAGATAAGTGCTATTTCTTTAAGAAATGAATATAAGTGATCTACATAATCTGTGCATAGATTTAATTTGGACATACAAAGTTAATTTAAGAATACAGACTTTCAAGTATGATCTCTGGTGTTGAATGTCAAGGAAGGCAGGAGTCGTTCACATGGAAGAATTATATTGAGTAACACATTTACAATTAGGATACAAAGAGCAGATCCCATGGAGACAAGCTGAAGTATGATAATAGTGAGAATCAATAGGTGCATCTGCAAGTTCAACATACAGTAGCAATTTTAATCTTAGGCTGTTTTCACACTGCACTTTATTCCATTATTCTGATGATTTCTTACCTGGTAATTTAACCTTTCACATGACATACCGTGTAGCTGTTGGATGTTGTATCTGGCGCAAGCAGATGCCCAGGATGCAGAACAGTATAGTGACAGGCTAGATGCCAGTTGAAGCAATGAGCCAGACAAGTAATAAGTTTTAAGAGTCACTTTACTGACAATAGAATATATCACAAGCTCTCTCTCTGTACAAACTCCTCGACCCCCACACCGACTGGCCAGATCTGCTAAGTCTTATAGATAAGGCCAGCTGGTTG
The DNA here is from genome assembly GCF_030035675.1 of Rhineura floridana. Taxonomy (NCBI): domain Eukaryota; kingdom Metazoa; phylum Chordata; class Lepidosauria; order Squamata; family Rhineuridae; genus Rhineura; species Rhineura floridana. The sequence continues at coordinate 117,976,449 of NC_084484.1, read as the reverse complement.
CCTTGGATACTTGTCCTTGAGATCTGCACGGACTCTGTGCTTCTTGGCCTTGTAACTCTGCTGTGGAAAAATACATTCAGGCACTCTTTCTTTGCCAACACCCCCCACCTATTTTTCCATAGCATAAATCTTTATCATTTACATTACATCTTTCATGTTTCTTCCAACTTTTGTTATCACAATTACAGTTACATTCCTTGCAGTCACTTAAATTACATTTCTCCACATGATACATTTCTTTTCTTCAGTTTACATCAGCATCATTTGTAATACATTTATTTCAGCAATTATTTTTCATGATTCCCATCATCCCACTTTCGCTGTCATACCTACTTGATTTATCAGTTTTAAGAACTGGTCTTCACTTAGTGGTTTTGTCATAACGTCAGCCAGCATATCAGCAGTGTTACAATAAGTTAATTCCACAAACCCTTGTTTAATCATTTCTCTGACATGGTGATATTTGATGCCGATATGCTTGGTTCTCTTGGTGTGTGCTTCTGACTGAGCTAGCTTAATGCAGGTCTGATTGTCCTCATATATTTTGATTGGTTTGTCTATGCCTTTTCCAATTTCAAACAGTAGATGGTCGAACCAGGTAAGTTCGTTACAAACCAGAGACAACACTATATATTCAGCTTCTGAACTCGATGTAGCCACTATAGTTTGCCTCTTACTGCACCAATCAATCACTGAATCATATAATAGAATGACAACACCAGTAGTAGACTTGCGGCTACTGGGATCGCCAGCATGATCCGCATCTACATAGCAGCACATACTCCCGTGTTTACTGCTGGACAACACTAGACCTTTACTGCTAGTACCTTGCAAATACCTCAGGACTCATTTTATTCCTTGCCAATCTGTCTCAGTAGGCTGTTCTACTTTTCGACTTAAGATGCTAACAGCATTACAAATGTCAGGTCTTGTTACCTTAACAAGATATTGCAACTGTCCTATGATGTGTCTGTACCTAGCAGGGTTTTCACAAGCTGTCTCTGTGGTTTCTTGTTGAAATGATGTTGTCATGGGAGTCCCTACTGCCTTACATTCAGACATCCCACATTCTGCTAGTATTTGTTTTATCTTTCCTTCCTGTTTTAACACGAAACTCCCGTCTGAACCCCGTATGACCTCTGTACCTAAATAATGACTTACAGGTCCCAAACTTTTCATTACCACATGTTGTTTCAGACTATTATGGAACTCTCTTTCGTCTTCCTCCCCATGGGAAAAGTACAGGATGTCATCTACATAAACTAGGCAGTATGTGAGCCCCCCCTTTGTTTCTTTCACATACACACAGGGATCTGCCACACAACGCTTGAAATTCATTGACTGCAGAACATCATCTAATTTTTCGTTCCAACAGCGCGCACTCTGGCGCAGACCATAAAGGGATTTCTGTAACTTGCAAACTAGACCTGGCTGTGTTTCACATCCGGGAGGCTGTTCCATATAGATTTCTTCTTTTAACTCCCCATGTAAAAACGCCGTGCCGATGTCATAGTGGCTTACATGCATGTTTTCTATGGCAGCTATTTTTTAGCAAAACCCTGATTGACTCATGTTTCACCACGGGAGCGAAAACTGCATCGTAGTCCGTCCCGAATTGCTGTGTAAAGCCCTTAGCTACTAGGCGTGCCCTATACCTTTGTATCTGTCCTGTACTCGACTGCTTACGTTTAAATATCCATTTACACCCTATAGCTTTCTTCCCTGGGGGCAGAGGTACTAGCGTCCATGTGCCATTTTTTTGCATTGCTTCCAGCTCCTCTTTCATCGCTGCATGCCATTCATTCTGTTCGGCTATGGGTAATTGTTTTATATCCCCGAGGCTTGAGGGCTCTTTGTCCTGCTCTGTTTTATTAGCCACAACATCAGCATCAATCACTGGTGTCTGTACTTTCACTGACTGCGTTAGGTTAATCCCTATTGAACCTCTATGTGTCCTGTCTGTGTCTTTACTGAGGACTCTCAGCTGCATATAGAACAGTGACTTCTTTACTATCCCTTTCATGAATATTTTTTCTCCTCTCATAATATGCACTGAACCCCTTTTGAACATTACATTGAACCCCATTTCATTGAGTTTCGACACAGCCATAATGTTGCATTCAATGTCAGGAACAAACAGCACATCAGTCATAATGGTATTGAAACCTGCTAATTTCACTGTTCCCCTACTTTTGATCTGTTTCTTAGATCCATCAGCCATTATCACATGATCCTCTACGTCACAAAATGTATGAAACATGGATTTATCTTTGATTATACTATTTGTTGCCCCACTGTCAATTGCCCATAAATCTTTACAGTTATTTCCCTGCTCATTGTTAATACATTGCTTATTCTTACTAGCATAGATCACCTGTACACATGGTTTTCTTCCTCTTTCTCTTCTTCTTGCTTCACAATTCCTTTGTAGATGTTGCCTGGAACCACAAAAATAACACGCTTTTTGTCCATACAGTCTCTCTTGTGCTGCTTTGTTGTTCAGCTTTCCCAAGTTGTGTTTAGACTCAGTCCTTTCTTGCTTTGCCATTTCTTGCCTTCTTTGAAATTCTTGTAAAAGTTTTCCTTCTATGTAATCAATATTGAGATTTGCATCGTCCATTGCTTCCAAAGAGCTCACCAGACTATCATAACATGAATCTAGTGAAGATAATGTGATATACACTTTTTGCGTTTGAGAATGTTCAATTTCACGTTCTGACAACTCAGTAAACAGTCTGTTTATTTCCAACAAATGCTCTGACATGGTTGTATCTCCAGATAAGCGCATCTGATACAATCTTCTGGCAAGATATATTTTAGAACTGGCAGTCTTTTTCACATGAATATTTCTTAAAGTTTCCCAGGTTTCCTTAGCTGTTGTTGCATCACGCACGTGCAGTAATTGAGAATCATCAATAGCAAGAACAATTAACGCCTTTGCCCTCTCATCCAGCCTTCTCCAATCTGCTGGAATAGGCACCCCGGCGGGTGGGTCTTCTGCGATAGCTTTCCACAGGTCTTCTTTCACTAGAAAAGCCTGCATTCTCTGTTTCCAAGTGCCATAATTTTTCCCTGTCAGCCTTTCCAAGGGAATCCCGGCCGATAACGTAACAGACATACTTTCACTTTTCACAGTTCACCGCCTTTGTAATTAGAGCTTCTCACCTCTGTCCTTCAGTTAGTTTTTTTTTCTTTCCCACGGCTCTCTCACAGCTTTCAGCTCAGCTTTCGGTTTCTCCGTCTCTCTGCTGTTTTTCTCGCTGGTCTGCAGTTCTGGCTTTTCTCTGCCGCTTTTCTGCAATCCTCCGCTCCAGGTAATCCACAGCACCAGGTAACCATCAGCACCAGGTACCATCAGCACCAGGAAACCATCCTCTGCTACCACTTGTTGGATGTTGTATCTGGCGCAAGCAGATGCCCAGGATGCAGAACAGTATAGTGACAGGCTAGATGCCAGTTGCAGCAATGAGCCAGACAAGTAATAAGTTTTAAGAGTCACTTTACTGACAATAGAATATATCACAAGCTCTCTCTCTGTACAAACTCCTCGACCCCCACACCGACTGGCCAGATCTGCTAAGTCTTATAGATAAGGCCAGCTGGTTGCCTTGGATACTTGTCCTTGAGATCTGCACGGACTCTGTGCTTCTTGGCCTTGTAACTCTGCTGTGGAAAAATACATTCAGGCACTCTTTCTTTGCCAACAGTAGCTCCAGAATTCTGGTGGAATGTAGTGCAAGTGTAGCGCTAATTTCTGCGATAAATGATAGAAATAATCCGTTAGCAAGGCTGGGAACCCAGAAGATCATGGGAGTTTTTTGCTAGCTGCAGCCACTCATGTGACAGGCATCCCAGCATGCAGTACATTCCTGCCCTTTAGTTGCACGGCGGGGGGAGTTGGCCTGATGAAAATGTGCCGGTATTCCAGTATAGGCACAGATAGCAGCAGCATTTCCCCTGTGTCGATACAACTATTATGTCAGATGCAAAAGGGAGAGGGGTCGCATGGCGACTGGATGAGTTATTAGACCTCCTAAACCTATGGGGTGAAGGAAAAAACCAGCTCCAATTAACAAGCAGTCACAGAAATATATATATATTTTTGAGGGCATTTCAAAAGAAATGAAGAAAAGGTGCCATAATAGATCTGCTGTTGACTGTGCATGTGCTGCTACTTGAGGAACTGCAGTGTGCATGTGTATAACAGGAGAGGGATAAAAATGAGGCTCTGTTCATTGCAGCCGTGTGAAAGATATTTGTGCGAAATGCCAGTATATCATCTTAAAAAGTACCATTCCTTAGTGCAACGGGTACTGGAGTGTGAAAGGGATTTTAGGAATCGGGACAGAAGCACTACCTTTTTTAATCTGTTAAACTACCGCAATCAGCCCCATGTGTGAAAGCAGCCTCTGTAGTTAATTATACATTTCTTATTCAGTGTTTATAAATAGAAATGTTAGACATGCCAAAGAGGACTTCTTCAATTAAGGATTGGCTCAGCTTTTTTGCTGAGTTCAACAAATATCTCCTGCCAATAGTAAAATTGTTTCCAGTGAAAAAAATAAAAAGGAAAAAAGTGCCATTTCTCATAGACAGTGCTAACAAATGATTGCTGCAGTGGTTGAGCACCAGTAAGGGTTTCTAACCCTTTGAGTAGGAAATCCTGCACAGCCTTTTTCCATCTTAGTCTGATAGCCAGCTATGATCCTGTCTAAGGGCCATAGCTCAGTGGTAGAGCATTTGTTGAATGCAGAAAGTCTTAGGTTCTTATGCTGACATCTCCAGCTACAGCTTGGAAGAGACCCTGGCTTAAAACCCTAGAGAGCCACTGACAGTCAGCATAGACAATACTGAGCTAGATGAACCAATGGTCTGACTTGAATTAAGATAACTTCCTATGTTCCTAATAGAGAAAATGGACTTAGCCATAGCTATGCATACACTGCTTACATCCAGAACAGGATATTTCATTACACTCTATATGGGACTGCATTTGAAGGTGATCCAGAAACTTCAGCTGGTTCAGAACGCAGACACTTACATCATTGTTGGGGCCAGATGGTCAGAACATATTACACCAGTTCTATTGCAGTTGCACTGGGTACTGATGTGTTTATGAACTCAATTCAAAGTGCTGGTTTTGACCTTGAAAGTCTTAAACAATTTGTGGACAGGATATTTGGAGGACCTTCTCTAGCTATATGAACTTATTGATGCTTTAAGATTGGCATTGGAGGTTCTACTGATTTGCTCACCTCTAAGATCAGTTACACTAGGCTATGCTAGGGACAGGAACTTCTCAGTAGTGGCTCCTTCTTTATTGTATACCCTCCCAAGGGAGGTATAGTTGGCCTCTTCAGCTATTGTATTCAAAAAAGACTTTAAAAACCCACCTGTTTCAAATGGCTTTTAACTTGTGTGTATTTTTGGACATGTTGATATTTTACTGCCATTGCTTTGGAAATAGTTTTATACTGATATATATTAATGTATCGTTGATTTTTCTGCATATTTTTGAATTGTGAACGTTTTGTTAGGGTGTTGTATTGTTGAGTTTTATGGTACTATTGTTGCTTGTTGCAACGTATTTGTTGTTGTTATGTGCCTTCAAGTCAATTATGACTTATGGAGACCCTAAGAATCCGTGACCTGCAATAGCATCTGTTATAAACCACCCTGTTCAGATCTTGTAAGTTCAGGTCTGTGGCTTCCTTTATGGAGCCAATCCATCTCTTGTTTGGTCTTCCTCTTTTTCTACTTCCTTCTGTTTTCCCCAGCATCATTGTCTTTTCTAGTGAATCATGTCTTCTCATTATGTGTCCAAAGTAGGATAACCTCAGTTTCATCATTTTAGCTTCTAGTGATAGTTCTAGTTTAATTTGTTCTAACACCCAATTATTTGTCTTTTTTTTTTAAAAAAAGCCTTTTAAGTAGAGACCTTATCCCAGTCTGTGTCTGCATTGGAATTATTTTTTAGATGTTTTTAAAGCTTTTTTTAAAAAAAGATTTTTTAAAATATGTTTTCTTTTAATATGTTTTAAAAGGACAGTATATATATTTACTTGTCCCCCAAGTAAAATACTTTATACCTTCTTTTGTCCACTATACCCCTTGTCCTTGGTGAGTCTTCCATTTGCTTCACCTGAGTGTTTCAGAGTCTTTTTTCCTCTCAGTGTTCTTTTAAAAAATCTATTTCCTGATGGTTCCCTCCCTCCTCGCCATTTCCTCCCTGCTGGTTTTTTCCCTAAGGGACGCTTACCTTTCAAGCCGTCTTAAAGTTCTTAGGTTACTGTCTGTGGAGTTTTATTTTTTAACTTGTTTTTCCCTCTCTGCTTCTTCCTTCTTTCTCATTTCTTTAGCTGTGGTGTGTTTTTGTCTTCCCTCTCTTGGAACCAGTACTTGCTGACTTTAACCCTTGCAGTGCAGTTTTCATTATAATGCAGAAGCCCTATACAGCAGGTGCATCCTTTGTCCCTGATCCCCATGTTATAGTGAGGTTCAGTTCGGATGGATGGATGGATCTGGTTGGAAAATATATATGAAACATAATAATACATTTCAGACACTGCAAATCCAGCAAGAGAAGAGATGCCAGGTATCAACTGACTTTTCAGCAACATTACCTTGTGTTATTCTCACAGTGTTACTCTCTCTAGACATGTTGCAATAGAGTACTCCCTCTTTGTTTATTAAGAAGAGGAGCTCCTTAGGGAGGAAGGGAGGGATAGTAATCTAATAAACAAACAAACAAAATCAGCAGTAAAAAAATAGAACAATCCTTTTTTTTTTACGTAAGGGCTGTATGCACACTTCCAGGATGCCCTGTTGTGTTCTTCTCCTATATTATATAAGGCAACATTTATCTTTCTGATCCCAGTGATGTCTAAAATGCTAGATATTGATCCACCAGGCCAGAGTTCATTTCCTGAAAAACACTATTGTGTTTGCTGTCTAGAACAATTTTAAGCAGTTGATAGCCACAAACTCAAATTAGATTTGTGAAAAATAATCTGATGTTTACAGTTCATACTAACTCTGACAACTTATTTTACAATGAACATTTCAATGTATTGTGCTGTTTCTGCAATTTTTTTGCTGACTCTAAATCTGTTTGATTTTGCTATGCCACATGTACACTCCAATTTACTTTTTTCTTATCAATAGAAGACCCATAAATATACTGTATGGCTGGTTCTTATGTTATGGAAAACTAAAGACAAAGCTCTGCCAAATAAAAAGTAAATAAAGTATGGGGGAAATGTTGATATAGTTGACTTAATTTATATGCAGATGTGAGCAATTCTATTTTAGATTAGAATTGCTAATTACACAGAACCAGTATTTCAAATTAGGATAGAATTATAGAATACTAGAGTTGGAAGGGGCCTGTAAGGCCATCAAGTCCAACTCCCTGCTCAATGCAGGAATCCAACTTAAAGCATACCCAACAGGTGGCTATCCATCTGCCTCTTGAATGCCTCCAGTGTTGGAGAGCCCTGTCTAGGTAATTGGATCCATTGTCATACTACTCTGGCAGTTAAAATGTGTTCCTGATGTTCAGTTGAAATCTGGCTTCCTGTAACTTCCATGATTCCTGTACTCTGGGATGATCAAGAAGAGACCCCAGCCCTCCTCTGTGTAACGATCTTTCAAGTTCTTGAAGAGTGCTATCATATTTCCCCTCAGTCTTCCCTTCTCAATGTTAAACATGCTCAGTTCTTTCAGTCTGTCCTCAGAGGGCTTTGTTTCCAGTCCCCTGATCATCCTCGTTGCCCTCCTCTGAACCTGTTCCAGTTTGTCTGCATCCTTCTGAAAGTGCTGTGTCCAGAACTGGATGCAGTACTCAAGATGACACCTAGCAGACAGTAACTAATACTTCATGAAATTTGGAATCTATGTTTCTCTTAATGCAGCCTAAAATAGCATTTCCCTTTTTTTTGCAGCCACATCGCACTGTTGACTCATACTCAGTTTGTAATCAACAACAATTCCAAGATCCTTCTTGCATGTAGTATTACTGAGCCAAATATCCCCCATCTTATAACTCTGCATTTGGTTTCATTTTCCTAAGTGTAGAACTCTGCACTTATCCCTGTTAAATTTCATTCTGTTGTTTTCAGTCCAAAACTCCATCCTGTCAAGATCCCTTTGAATTTTGTTTCTGTCCTCCAGGGTATTAGCTGTGCCACCATTTGTCTTTTTCCTGAAGACAGATGTACCTGAAGAAAGCTTTTTTGTTGCTTTTAGTATCCTTCGCCAACCGCAGCTCATGCTCAGCTTTAGCCATCCCTGCAATTCCATGTAACCTGTCTGTACTTTGTGGCCTGGCCTTCCTTCAATTTTTTGTATGCATTCTTTTTTGTTTATAGGTCATCTCTAAGCTTTTTGTGAAACCACATTGGCTTCTTCTGCTGTCTTACCCCCTTTTTCCTTGGAATTGTTTGCAGTTGTGCCTTTAGAATTTTCCTTTTTTAGAAACTCCCACCTATCTTGGACTCCTTTTCTCATTAGGGTCACTTGCCATGGAACCTTATGGATAATTGTTCTGATTTGATAAAAGTTGGCTTTCCTGAAGTCCAGGGTACACTTATGGCTACTCTCAGCTTTTGCTACCTTTAAAATGAAGAACTCAAGTATAGCATGATCTCTTTTCCCCAGAGTTCCCGTAACTGCCTCTTTATTCACTAAGTCATCTCTTTTGGTTAGAATCAAGTCAAGGATAGCTGATCCTCCAGTTCCTTCTTCCACTTTCTTTAGGAGAAAATTATCTCCAGCACAAGACAGGAATTTGTTGGCAGAATTTGTTTCCCAACAGATATCAGGGTAATTGAAGTCCCCCATTATTACTACATCGTGCTTCATTAAAATATTGGCAATTTGCTTTTCAAAAGTGTCATCCTTATCTTTTCCTTGACTGGGTGGTCCGTGGTAGACACCAACCACCATTTCTTTTTTCCTTGTCCCATTTATTCAAATCCAGTGTTCTTGATGGGGCTGCCAAGCTCATCCTGCTGTATTTCTGTGCAGTGATATATATTTTTAACATATAGTATGACTCCGCCTCCCTTTCCACTCTTTCTATTCTTTTTGAACAAGTTATATCTTTCAATTGCTATATTCCAGTCATGGGAGTCATCCCATCCAGAGCTTGGAAAAGTTACTTTTTTGAACTACAACTCCCATCAGCCCAATCCAGTGGTTCAAAAAAGTAACTTTTCCAAGCTCTGATCCCACCAAGTTTCAGTTATACCTGTCAAGTCATATCTACCCTCCTGTATTAAGAATTGAGTTTGTCCTGTTTGTTTGTTTGTTTCCCATACCTGGGCATTAGTATACAAACATTGAAGACCATGTGATTTATGGTCTGGCTTCCCTCCTACATTTTTATGAAGTCTATTATTTGGCCCCATTAGAGTCATTATGTGTTCCTACGCATAAGCCTTTATCAGTTGTTACTCCAAGTTTACATCTCCCTCCCCTGTGGGATTCAGTTTAAACCTCTCCTGATGAAGTTCTCCATGTTGTGGCCAAACACACTTCCAGTCTTTGTGTGAAGCAACCCATCATTTGCCAGCAGCCCATCTTCCAGGAAGTGTAGCCCATGGTCTCAGAATCCAAATCTTTCGTGTTGGCACCACCTTCACCCAGAGTATTTTTCTTTCCCTTTCTATTCTTCTTCTTCTAAGTACTGGAAGAATGGATGAGAAGACTATCTGGGCCCCAAAGTCCTTGAGTTTCCTTCCCAAAGCTGCAAAGTCTGACATGATTTCTTCCTAGCTCTGCTTGGCAGTAGGATGAGAAGAAAGGGATACATGTTAGTGGGCTTTATGAGTGATGGCAACCCTTCCATCACATCTCTAATCCATCCTCCAAGGAAACAGCATACCTGGTGAGTCCCTGGGTCTTTTTGGCATGCTTAGGTTTCAATCCCACGTAGTGGGGAGTTTCCCACTACTACTCTTCTCTTCTTGTTGTTGTGGGGCATGGTTTCATTGCCTCTGCTTGACTGAGCTGGAAATCACTCATTATGTTTCAATGTTAATGGTAAACTCTTAATTATCTTTAAATATTTGAATGATAACAGTGAACCTAGACATTTAAAGACAAATACAGTTTTGGAAACCCTGGCCGCTGCTTCTATGATACAAAGTAGCGGAAGATTATTAAGAGAAGGCCATCTCTGCCCACCACTTTTGCATGCAGCTCCCCCCTGCATCCCCTGCCCACAACCACGTGATGAAGCACACATATCTTGATATACTGACTGGAGAAAAAAAACTAAAGAAAAAGATGTAGGGCATTTTGTAGTAGAGAAAGTGGTGATCCTGTCCACCATATTTAACCTGCAAATCCAGCACACACAAACAGACACTATCCAGTGGTGAGACAGCAAACCAACAGACACTTCTGCCACCAGGCTCTGATGGCTGGGCCACAGACTCTACATGAGGGTTCAAGGAAGCCCTGTGGAGACATCCCTCAGCTGGAAATCACATTACCTCGAAGGAACCAAGGGCTGCAGAAGAATGCCAGGAAGCAACACTTAGGGAGTGGGGCCTCTATCACTGAGTAAGTAGGTCTGCTATAACACCCAGCTAGTTGCTCCAAGATCTTACTGAGACAACTTGGATGTTTGGTGTCAGTTGCAGGAGTACTATTTGTGGTCCTGAATCTACTCCCTGACCTTTTTCAAAGGTGCTGGCTTTTGCCTTGTTTTGCTGTGCCTCACTGGCTGGCCTGCCTGAGAAACTAGGAACTACTGACCTCCCCTTATTTCCACATTACTGGGTAGTATAGCTAGATGAGTTCCAATTCAAGGTAGTGACTTTAGTGTATGAAGTCCTATATAGCTCAGAACCCAGGTACTTGAAGGAACATCTTCCACTTTATGTGCTGACCCATGTCTTCAGATCTGCAGGGGAGGCCCTGCTCATGGTTCCATCTACAAATACGGTCTTCTCTATGGTAACATGCAGTGCAGCCTTCTCTGTTATGGCATCCTGGTTGTGGAACTCCTTTCCTTTAGAGTACAATTGTCCCTCTCAATTGTCAATTGATAAATTTGTTCCAACTGGTGATTGGTGAAAATGTCTGTTGCTATGGAATTATGTAGTGCTGAAATTTGTGTTTAGTAATGATTTCATGGTGTTAATGTGCATATTTTGATGTGTTTTATTGAAATGCCTTGTACATTACCCTGGGAACTTTAATTAAAGGGCTGTTTTAAAGTGATGATGATGGTGATGATGATCTAGCCCTCTGGAGCCTCAAACTCACTGAGGGTCTGTAGACCTAATGGTGTGACAAAGAGCACAAGCTAGTGGGTGCAGAAGTGAATTCCGAAAAAAGACTATTTGGGGTTTCGCATCATGTTACAAGATTAGAAATAAAGGAGGCCACTAGATATCTGACAGATCTAGACATTTGTGCAAAGTGATTTGCAAGAATGTTGGTCTAAGGAACAAAAATAGAATAAGGATAGCTGTAGTGAACTCACATTGGAAAATGAGAATTGAAGGTCTATAGAGCCTAATGCATTAACCTTTCATTTGTCATTAGGGCTTCATTGAAATCTTTGCCATGGAGTTCTGTTTTTCGGTGGGTTTCACTTTTAGGCGGGGGTCTGGAACATAACCTGCAGTAGGAGTGAAGCCCTCCTATACCAAAACAAGGCCTCATGGCAGTCACAAAAGTAATAACATTTTTTCAGAACACAAACACATAGAATGTCTCCACACACAGTCATCTACAACTCATTCAACGAATATTCAGCTCATTAAATCTTTAAGAAAAGAGCCTGGAACTATGTTTTCTCTGAGAAAAAAATCATTTTTCCTCCTCCTTATGGATTTAAGATTCTTGAAGTTAAAAAATAAGCAATATTTAAGCAGGTAATATTAAAAAGAGACAGAAAACACATTTATTTATTTATATTTATTTGTTAATTTTTTATACCGCCCCACTAGCATAGCTCCCTGGGCGGTGTACAACAAAGAAATACAAATATATACAATAAAATCCCATAATAAAATACAACAACAATATAAGAGAGTAAGAAAACTAAAAACAGTTACAGCACATGTTAAAACTAGATTAAGTTAGATTAAAATGCCTTAGAAAAGAGGAAGGTTTTGACATGATACTCTACACGTATCATACGGAAAGCAGGATTGGACCAAGATGAAGGAGGTATGAAAATTGGAGGAAGAAATACCAGTAATTTAAGATATGCAGACAATACCATAGTGGTAGCAGAAACCAGTAATGATCTAAAATGAATACTGATGAAAGTCAAGAGGAAAGCACGAAAGGATGAAAACAGCTGAACGTCAAGAAGACTAAAGTAATGACAACAGAAGAGTTATGTAACTTTAAAGTTGACAGTGAGGACATTGAGGATTATCAATACCTTGGGACAGTCATTAACCAAAATGGAGACAATAGTGAAGAAATTAGAAGCAAGCTAGGACTGAGGAGGGCAGCTATGAGAGAACTAGAAAAGGTCCTCAAATGCAAAGATGTATCACTGAACACTAAAGTTAGGATCATTCAGACCATGGTATTCCCGATCTCTATGTATGGATGTGAAAGTTGGACAGTGAAAAAAGCAAATAAGTGAAAAATCAACTCATTTGAAATGTGGTGTTGGAGGAGGGTTTTCTGCATACCATGGACTGCGAAAAAGACAAATAATTGGGTGTTAGTACAAATCGAACCAGAACTATCACTAGAAGCTAAAATGAAGAAACTGAGGTTATCATACTTTGGACATATAATGAGAAGACATGATTCACTAGAAAAGAGAATAATGCTGGGAAAATCAGAAGGGAGTAGAAAAAGAGTTAGGCCAAACAAGAGATGGATTGATTCCATAAAGGAAGCCACAAACCTGAACTTACAAGATCTGAACAGGGTGGTTTATAATAGATGCTATTGGAGGTCACTGATTCATAGGGTCTCCATAAGTTGTAATTGACTTGAAGGGATGTAGCAACAACAAATTACCACTTCCATATATACACCTCTTGGACATAGATATACCTTAACACATAAATACCCCATGCAGCAGAATCCTTTGCCTGTTTATTCAAGAATAAATTACATTGAACTTTCTATACACAGGTAAGTGTGTATAGCACTGCAGCTATTGGGAGAAGGAAGGGATATATTGCCTTTAGCAGGGTTGGGGGGCTTTTGGCTTCACTTCAGGGAGCAAAATTAGGGTTGAGCCAAAACATCCTTGGATATGTTTTTCTCTATAAAGTAATGGCTGAGGAGAGAAACATGGAAAGAAAAGGAGAAAATTGTGCGTAGGTTGTGTTATGACATTTGTCTATGGGGCCTGAGTGTGTGTGAATCTACTACCCACGTGTCCCATTAAACCCACCTCCTTGAGAGGAACGGGAGCTTTTGCTAGGAAAAAAACTAGTGCTTTGCCCTGAAATGTGCCTAAATAGTGTGTGTATAACCTTCCAAAAATGCAGGTCCAAACCAGACTAAACCAAAGCTTTCATTTATTGAGAGAAAGGAGAAGAATAGCATTACAAAATTACTGGGTGCGTGGCAGTATTAATCATTAATATCCGAACTCATTCATAACTTTAAACTAAAGAAATCAAAGGTCCCTATGGCTATAAGGAATGACAGGTAGGAGAGACTGCCTATCCTAGGCCCAGGAGTGGGCAGTGGAATACAGCTGAAGTGGTGTGAAGGAGCTCTGGCCAAAAAGCAGGAAAGAATCTGTTTGCCTCAAGGCTTGCACCGATACTCAGACTCCCTTCCTGTTCTGTGGCCTGCAGTCCTGTGTTGCGTTCCTTGAGAGCGTAGTTACATATGTTGGAGCTCAGATCGCAATCGCCGCCGCCCTCGGTCTCCAGTTCCACTCTTAAGTACACCTTCCCTCTTACAAATCAATGTGAAAAAGGAGAGGTCTGGGTATGAGGTGATCTCGTTGTATGTGTGTTTCTTGCTGACACTCAGAGAAACTAAGGCTGCTTTCTTTCAACAATGGGATCATTCTGCTAAGCTTGAGGGAAGCCTGTTAAGGAAGACGGTAACATTTATTTCAGCTTCTCTTGGTTATTTTAGTGCTCATGGAATAGCCTTGCTGCTGTCCTCTTTTTACAGTACTGCAGGAATGCACGAGTCAGAAAACGGGATGTGAGGTGGGAATTATAGTCCAGAATGCTCCAGGGCCTTGCCACCCCTTTGACTACACATGAACCAAAGTGGAGTTAGCCGAGCACTCGTAACAGTTGTGACAGAAATTGCTTTACTGCTTACCCTTATTAACATATAACAACATAAGAGCAACTTGTCAGTTATATTCTGACAACTCAGATGGCAGGCTATACACTCTTGTGATGTCCACTACTCATTTTCCTTTGGTAACTGAATTTGGATCACTCACAATGTGTGAATTATCTTACAGATCAGGTCTCAGGTTAATCTATTGGCAAAAGGCACCAGTTCAGGAAATGAGCTGTGTGCTGATACAACACACTGAGGATAAAAGTTTCTATCAGCTTTGCCCTCAAAACAAAGCTGAAGTTCTGCACTGGGGGAAGAGAATTAACTAGTCCAAACAGTAACACATCTGGAATTCTTAGGTCTGTACAAGAGTTGTATGAGTACATCAGTGCAAATATGGGTTCCCTTTCCTAGTTTAATGTTACATGTATACAGGAGACTATAAATAAAGGAGAGGACATTTTCTACATTTATTGAAGAGTGCATGGACGACTGGCATTCATTGCGCCTTGTTTAAGCCCCATTACTACTTAAAACAGCCTTCCCAAGCATAGTGCTCTCCAGATGTTTTGGATTCCAACTCCCATCAGCCCAAGCCATCATGGTCAATGGTGAAGGATGATGTGAGTTGTAGTTCAAAACATCTGGAGCAGTGGTTCCCAACCTTTATTAGTATGGAACCCCCTTTATAATCTCAAAAAAAATTGCAATCCCCCACCTGCTGATTGTTGTAATTTTAGTCTCTGTTAATTGAAATAATACATAATAAAGCATTAAATAGTGTCACTTTTTATTCATCACAAAAACAAATATGATGATGATGATGATATCTATTACCTACCCTTCACCAGAAGGTCCCAGGGCAGATTACAGCAATATAAACAACTTCTAGCAAATTTTGAAAAAAATGAAAGAGATAAAACCATCCCCTGAACAGAGTCTGGTCGATGCCGAGGTATTTGGACTCTGGTTTTAAGTGTTCCACCTTTATATAACGATGCATCCTTTTCAGCACTCAGCTCAGGAAGCTCCATATAATAATAATATGTCTTAACAGACAGAATGTCAATAGGTGAAGCTTTCCCCATAATTGTGTTTCCATACTAGAAAAATCTTAATTTAATTTATGTTTAATTTCTGCCTACCACACAATTGTTAAAGGCACAAGAGCCCTGTTCTGCCCCAATGCCAACCCTAAACTATGCAAAGAACTCATGTTAAGAGTAAAAACAATAATATTTGGGCAATTTAACATTTTAAAATATTTAAAAATATATTTAAAGTGAGCATATACAACTGTATAAAAACACACTCAATGTCTTGATAAACAGCAAGAAAAATACACTAAGCATGTGCAATTTCACATTTTTAAAACTTATTTTACCCATCATTTTTTTTGCTCACTTGCTGCCTTGGGTCAGCCACTAACCCTCAGCCTAATTTACCTTATATGCCTGTTGCTCAATTGAATTCAATAGGATTGACTTTTGAGTAGACCTGGTTAGGATTACAGCCTAAGTCCGTGTCTATAATATGTAAATTTTTACTTCCTTTAACCAGAATGATGAATATTGGTACTATAAAGCCCCATGTCCCCCCACCAAAAAAAGTACTACAGCTTCAAAGCTTCAACATATTCTTAGTTTTGTCTGATTGCTGCAAGTTGATTTACATGGGAGTAAGTCCCATTAAATATGAAGAGATTTACTTCTGTGTAGATATGTATACATGGTACTATAAGTTAATTATACAGTGAGTTTTTAATGAGTGCCCAGGTGTGCATTTGTGGGAGGATGATCTGGGACTCTGTCCTGTTACTTTTTTGGCAGGCTTCCCTCTCCTGGGGTTCCTCTGTCTCTACAGCCAGAGCGAATCAGCTCCATGGATCATCCCACACTGCCACTGACAAAAGAAGGGGGGAGAGGTGCTGGAGCGTAAATAAGATCAGCTGGCCCCTTCTCTTGATGCACTTGTTTGAGTGCTGTGCTGCTCAGATCTCTGTGTGGGAGGAACCTACTTTCTGCCAGCTGGAAAGAAAGAAGGGGAAGCGGAAGCACCTGCACCTTCATGCACATGCGGTGCAGGTTCACAAGTTGGAGGTGCACAGAGCAGCCGTTAATTAATTTTTAAATTAATAAATAATTATTCTCTTGGCTCTTTGTAACCCCCCTCATTGACTTTGCAACCCCCCTGGGGGTCCTGACCCCCAGGTTGGGAACCACTGGAGAGATGTTGGGAGTGGCTGACTTAAAACATACACCGAAGATTTGGGAATCTCAGAGTTTTGCTGCCTGATCTGCGTTTATTCCTGCCCTGCTGTTTTAACTGTTGATCTCTAAATGAAAAGAATTTTACTGAGCACCATCAGTCTTCTTTTCTTCCAAGAAGACTTGACACCATGAAGGCTTCACCAAATGCAGTTGGGGGGAGAGGAAGCATGAAACTACTGTATATTAATTGTGTGTGGAAAAGGTTCACTGTTTTACTCTATTGTATTGTATTGTATATAAAGCACCATAGAACATCATCAGAGTTACTGCGGTGAAAAGGTGCAACTCATACTGTGATGAGCATAAAGAAGAAAACAAAGGCAGGATCTGGAGGAGGACATTGGGCGTGATTGGTCTCCTCCGGTCAGTGGCCCTGGGAGCAGAATGCGACCAACCCTCAAGGACCTTTCTGACCCTAAAATCTACAGAATGATCCTGCATTCCTCTTGCCTTGGAAATAAAGGCCAGCGCAGAGAGGTGTCCGGCAATGGTTGAAACAGAAATATTTTGCCCTTTTAAATATAACATAAACTGCAGCAAATGTGAAAGAGGAATCGGCCATGCAAGAGGCAGAGCGCTGCCAGCTCTGAACGCCTGGAATTTTCCAAAGGAACGCTGATACGCTCTCTGAGTGCTGGGAGCAAGAACAGAGGCTATGGCGGCCTCAATTTCTATTTGCCAAGGATCCACAGGAAAAAAGGTACCGGGATCGGATCCTGAGCTGCTCCAGGTGCTAATTCCCGGAAATGCGCCATCTGTAAGCGGGAGAGAGCATCAGCAACGCTATTCTGTATTCATGCTGAGCTACAAATAAGATATTAAAATGTAAACATTGCATGCACCAGGCGCATCACACAAGGAGACTTAGAAGTCTGAGCATTGACAACGCACACTGTGGACAAATTGTCGCACCAAAAGCGTACAGTACAATTTTTAAATGTGCCAGGCCATATATATACACCTACCACAATTGGAAAAAAATTCAAAAATGTCATATTGGATGTGATACCCGAAGTCTGCTACTGATGAGGCCATCATTCAGCGCACCATTGAGATCTAAAAATTACACCAAATCCCAATCCACCAGTAGCATCAGAATGTACCTGAAGCTCAGCTTCCAAGAGTAAATCCTCACGTCAGAAGGAGAGGCCATTAAAATCATCCAAAAAGGTGAGCCACATTTTGAGATCTTCCCGCATGCCAACTGTGACTCTAATAAAATGAAATCTAGAGTGCACTCCCTTCATGGCGTCACAGAGGCGCCGAATGAATGCACGACCTGGGGAAATGACTTTAGAAGCAAAGACTAAATGCCCCACAAGCTCTTGTAACTGAGCAAGTGTAATCTTTTTCAATGCCAAAGCAGACCGAAGTTTCTGCCGCAGGGTGAATAATTTATCATGGGGGAGGCTGGAAGACTGGTCCTGAGTATCCAAAGAATTCCCAAATATACAAGGGAAGTAGTAGGTCCCTCAGACTTTTCAGGGGCTAAAGGGATGCCCAAATCAGTAGTTAAATCTTCAAAAGTCCACATCAAATGTAGACATTGAGAAGTGCCTGCGGGGCCCACAAACAAGAAATCATATAAATAATGAACAGAGGAGGAAGAACAAGCCCTCCTTCTTAAGGCCCACTCGAGAAAAGTACTGAAAGCCTCAAATGCAGCGCAGGACACTGAGCATCCCATCAGCATTGCCCTATCCACATAATACTGACCCTGAAACCTAAAACCTAACAAATCAACATCGTCTGGATGTACTGGGAGCAAACGAAATGCCGAGTTTATATCACATTTTGCCATCAAAGCACGCTTACCAGCCTTCCTGACTACCTTAACGGCCTCAGCAAAGGAGGTATAACTAACTGATGAATAGACTGATGGAATGCCAGCATTAACTGAGGCACCCTTAGGGAAAGACAAATTATGAATAAGGTGATATTTACCTGACTGCTTCTTGGGAACTATACCAAGAGGAGAAATCCTCAAATTTTCCAAAGGCGGATGGGGAAAAGGGCCAGAAATCCTATTGGCAACTATCTCTTTATTCAATTTAGCCAAAATTACCAGGGCCTTAGTAAGGACAGAAGGCTGATTAACTGAGGAGGTGGAAACTTGGGGGCCCACAAAAGGAATACAAAATCCCTCTGAAAAACCATGCCAAAGGTATTGAGCGGCCTGTCTATTGGGGTAACTATTCAACAATCACGCCAGGGGAAGCAACTTAATAGGACTACTGGCCTTGCGACGTACTGCTACTGTTGCCAGACCCACGTTTAGATTGCTGCTGTTCCCCTAATCCCTGGCAAGACTGGCGGGCTCGCTGGCAGGTAGAGCTGGGGTGAGAACCACTGCATGCTCCACAGTCATGTCTGAACCTACATGGGCGTCTGTAACATCATCCGGTGCTGTTAAAGGTCCAACAGACCTAATGGGGTTGAACCTGCGGCCAGTCTTGGCCGAAACCAGAGGCTGAAGTCTGCCCATGCACCAACAGATGTCCACTATCCGCACGATCACCTAATGAAGGTCTGGCTGAAGTCATAGAACGCAGCCATAGACCTGGATGTTCAACATCCCAACGAAGTGTTGGGTCTAATGCCACCCTTTGTCTAAAATTCTTGTCATACCGCAACCAAGTGGTGCCAGAGAATTCACGAAAGGCGTGGTGAATGATATCCTCATATTTAATCATGGACACCACCCTAGTCGGATACGCCTGAGTCATCACACCCATATATACAGTAAATGTATTAAGCCAATTGGGCCATATGTGGTCAACTTTCTTTTTTATGACCACCTCCTGATCATTCTGATCTGGACTCTCTTTGGATTTTGTCTCCAATTCATGAAAGAGGGGAGTAAATATATCGATATACTCCCCACACCAATTTTTTTCTTTCATGGCATGCAATAAATGATTACCCAATGGCAAGGAAGTGTCACCCTGTGGGTAAACACCCAGAGGCAGAGGCAAGGAAACAGCAGGTTGATTAGATTGAGCAAAAGATGGCTGCCATGGAGTTACCACCGCAGCAGGCCATGGAAGCTGAGGCTGCTGCAGAACCAAAACGCCTCCCATATAAACTAGAGGTTGTGCGGCACCCTCCTATACCTGAGAAGCAGCAATCTGGGTAGATTGCTGCATATCCACACATTGCGCCTGTACCCTTGTACCTACAGTATGTGTTGGTGCAGACCACTCACCTGTGTAGGCTGCTGGGGATGCCACTATCGCAGGAGGAACAACCCCAGTAGATGTAGTAGGTAGTGTTTGACTTCCAGTTGGTATAGAAAGAGAGAGCTGTCCTTGAACACTAGCACGAGTAGGAAAGTAGGAAACTGGTAGGAAAGAGGAAGATGAGGCCTCAAGTGCATCAGGTGGGCAGGCCTGCACTGACTGGACCGTAGACTCATCACTAGGAGCAGCTGATTCAAGAACACGAATCCTGGAAACCAAATCAGAAAGAATACGAGATTTAGGTGCCTTAGCAGCCAATCGTGCCGATTTCTTACCTGAAGGGGCGGAGCTTGGACCCGCTCCCGGCTCCACAGGATGTTTGCACTCTCTCTCAAGTGCCTCCACCCTTGCCACCAAGGCACGAATTGTTCCCATATCTTCTCCTTCATCAGAAGACAGGCGCTCCTGTTGCGATGGAGGGTGTTTAGAAGTTTGCTTCACCACCCAAATGCCTTTTTTGTTGAACCTTCTTGGGTGGCATGGTGTAATTTTACTACACTTCCACTAACAACAACAAGATCAATAAATACTCACTGGAGACAAGTCAACAGAAAGCACTTTAAAGATTGCCCAGAGACTATGGCAAAACCAATTAAAATTATAAAGAAATTATATCCCAAGCAGCAAGCCAAATGACCAAAATCAAATATATAAGCAGGAGGCCACAAGGCAATCAAACAAATAGAAACTACCCAAAGAAAAAAGGATATGGGGGGTATATAATAAGGGGAGGGGCAATATCAATCAGTTATTTATTATTTAAATATTTATTTAACAAAATTTACTTTATTCAAAATATCAAACAGATAAACCACTTCCAAACAATGAGAACCACCAATGCACAATCTGCCCACAAACCACTGGAATTTGCTCCCAAACTTGTACCCTATGCCAAGCAGGCAAAAAGGAGCACAGAATTAAAGCAGCAGGTGGAGGCAAATTAGGCACAGCAGCCCTAACCCAGCAAAGTGGCTGTGCAGGCCTGACTAACCTCGATGCTCAACTGATGAGCAGGGAAAATTAAGGGGGGGGCGACTAACTAAATGGCGTGAAAACAAAACCCAACAAGGAACAAACACAACTATAACGAGCAGGCAATGAAGAAACGAAACACAACACAGGGATAACGAGCAGGCAAGATTAATCAAAGCTGGCTAAATGCCCAGCTAACTGGCAGGGAAAAGGGGATGAGGAAGGAACACCACCACCGTTAATCCCCCCCCCCCGAGCCAATTAGCTTAGCTCAAAAGGCTGGAAGCAGCACGCGGCTGTGAGGCGGGAAATGCCGCAATCAAACCTCGTTACACTAATTCAGTCAGGAGGTAGAGAATCAACTGGTGAGCAAGGAAAGGCAACGATGAAGCACCAGGCAGACGCTGAGCAAAGCCCTTATGCACATGCAGGAATAAAGCAGCTGCCGCAAGGCAAAAAAGGCAAGTTCTAAGGGAGGAGTGGTCTTATATACATCCGCTCTATCCTTCACCTGATTGGTAGAAGGATAACACCTGGCTCATTTGAAACCTTTGAGAACCTTCATGAGTCTTCTCCAAAATGAGGGTGATGGCAAACACGCCCCCGCAAAAGGCGGGAATGCTATTCTGTGGAAAAAGCACATCACAGGGGCACACAGGAGCTTTTTCTGTATCAAGTTTTTTCTGTAACTCAGAAGTTTCAAAACTTTGTAAAACTCCAATAGATGGTCACCATCTAGTATTTCAGGTTATCAGAACATTTTAAAATGCTTTGTAGAAAGAATCATACATCTAGGGAAGAGTTGCTCTTTGCCTCATCGCTGAAGCCAGAACTGTCACTGATATTGGTGAGAAAGTCAGAGAGGGGGAGGGGAGCAAAGGATAAGGCAGAATGCACAACGGCAGTGGCCATAACATGAGAGTGAGAAGGAAGGGGAGTAGAGGGGGCAAGTGGTGGTTTAAAAGAATGGGAGAGGTCTGAACAGGTTGGGAAGGAAGGAATATTGAGGGTTTGGTTTTGAAAAGTCTTAACAATGAGAAATAGCAGAGATGGGTGCAACACAGACACTAACACCAAAATGCTAACACAACAGAGCCTTTCCCAAATCCCTTCTTAACTGTACTCAAACCCAGAGCTTGGAAAAGTTACTTTTTTGAACTACAGCTCCCATCAGCCCGATCCAGTGGCCATGCTGGCTGGGGCTGATGGGAGTTGTAGTTCAAAAAAGTAACTTTTCCAAACTCTGCTCAAACCTTGTTTCAAAGCACAACCTTTTTCCTGTCATTTTCCTGTCATTCCCTGCTTGCTCTACTCAAACCTCTGCCACTGTTTTAAAAAGCATTTTTCCTCACTGTCCCTCCATCCTTGGTTTAATCAAACCGCTGCTGTTGTTTAAAACCACTGTCTTCCTCTCAGTGTCTCAACATCCTTGTTTTACTCAAACCTCTGCCATTGTTTAAAACAGCCATTTCCCCCACTTACAGTGTCCCTCCTTTCTCAGACTTATCTGTCTTCCATCCCTCAGCTGCCTCAGGTTAGAAAGATAAAGGATGTGGAGCCCTCAAGTATTGCATAGTACCTTCACACAATGTATTTCACTCCTGGTACCGCTTGTTGTCTTCAACATGAAGTTCCAGATTCAAAGTAGTAATTTAGAACAGGTATTTTATTAACAAGCAAACACCCATATATGTACAATATGGAACATAATTTTCTCTAACTGACCAAGCTAACTGACAGGCTAGCTCTTAAGATTCTATTCATCTTAAAGATACAGTAACATATATAATAATGAAGTGTGTGTGCAAAGAATGGGAGGAAGGAGGAGGCATGGAAATGTGGGTGGTCTGGAGGGGAGGGGAGGGGAGGGGAAAAGGGGAGTGCAAATGGGTTGCAAAGGAGGGAAGCATGGGAATAGGGTGAAAATGAAAGGGGGTACAAAGGGGGCTGCAGAATAGGAGGGAATGGTGGTTTTACTGGTTGGAAGGTAAAAACGGTACTAAGAAGTTGCAGTGTGGAAGGAGGAAGATTCAGGAGGTTACCATGGGAGTGTTCTGTGTGCAAGGGGGGTACACAAAATAAGGGGCAGGGGAGGCATGAACATGGGAGTTAAGGTGGAAAAGGGTGCAAAACAGGGCTGCACAATAGAAGAGAGAAGTGGCTTCAGATATGGGGTTGGGAATGTGAAAAGGGAGCTTAGCAGTTGCATGGGGTGGAAACAGAAATATTTAGCTAGAGGATTATTGTGGGGGAGTGGAAGGGGGGTTGGCAAATGGAATAAGAAGGGGCACAGCCCCTAGCTCAACATATTTGTGTTTAAAAAAAAATCTTGTTGTACATAAATCACTGTGGGAACCTTTTGTGGAAAAGTGGTACATGAATATTCTAAATAAAGCACAGTATTGTCACTATCAAGTCTGGTAAGCATGGACAAAATGGTCATAGAAAGTAGTTGGTGAAGATAAAGGCACTTTACTACATTTTAAAAATATTTATATATGCAGAAACTATAATTTACATGGCATTTAAATATAAAAGGAACACAATAATTAGAAAAAATAATATATCAATGAAGCCATCCAGTATAAAATTTATGTGACTCAAGATTCAAGTTTCTTAGTGTGTATTCTGTGATGGTGTACATGATATATAATAGCAACTGTAGTTTTTTAGATTAGGATCATGCTGGAAGGACTGTGGGCATGTGTTTAAAGATGTGAATGTAGTTTATTTTTGGTTCATTCAAGTGGAGGGAATTGTATTGCTTAATTTTTTATTTATTTTCCTTATTTTAATTTATTCCATTGGAGGGAATCTTATTTTTCATTTTATCTTACTTTGCTTTTTGCCTCACCCACTTCTACCTTGCACATTTCCACCTTTGGCTCCACCCATCATTGGAATATGGCCCTCAGAAGTTTGGCCATGTTTGAACCAGCCCTTGAGCCAAAAGAGGTTCCCTACTCCTGCTTTTAATAGAAGAGGTCTGAAGGGATGGCCAAAGCTCTTTGTGGGATTTACCCAACTAAATATGTATCTGCCCACCTATGAAATCTAGGCCTGTGTCAGGATCAGAGAACCTGACATCAGTTTTGGGTCTGGCTTTTTATTTTATTTTTTTAAGGAGGAATTAAACTAACAGCCCTCATGCATTGACTGTGACATTTCACGCACGTACAGAGTCATTTGAGAGCTAAAGCGCTTGCAGAACTTTCAAAACTAAGCTAGTATCACTTAACCAACAGGATAATAGAGCGGGTGAGGATTTGAAGCTTTTGTTGACAAACAATAGACACTGATCCATACAAAATATAGACTAGAAGCCAACAGACTGATTCGGAATAGAATTTCCTGGCCTTAGAATACAGATGGACATTTCAGTTTACAAACAGGTCAGGGGAAGACAACTGGCTGTATGCATGCATAAAGTCACTCTGGATCCTGAGAACACACTGACCAGGCATTCTTCTGACTAGCAATACCAGTTGGTTTATCACATTGGCAGAGCAGAGTGCAGCTCCAAAGACTCCCAGGCCTTACCCGGTAGATCTTGACATAGTATATATAATACAACGTAAGACAAAGGCAATAAAACAAAAATGTACAGTGATTATTGTTTTTGCTTGCTTTGGTTTCATTGCTTTTATACTTGCTGTTATTTTTATTGCTATTTATTTATTAACTGCCTTCTATACAAGTGTCTCAAGGTGTT
This sequence comes from Rhineura floridana, assembly GCF_030035675.1. Taxonomy (NCBI): domain Eukaryota; kingdom Metazoa; phylum Chordata; class Lepidosauria; order Squamata; family Rhineuridae; genus Rhineura; species Rhineura floridana. The sequence continues at coordinate 117,952,006 of NC_084484.1, read as the reverse complement.
GTTTCTTATAGTTGTTTCTTATGCAGATAACAACCAAGTTAAGAGAAGCAGGAAACACAAAGAATCAAATTAATCCTTTTCTTGCATTAACTGCTTCTTTTTCCCTTAGGGTTTGTGCACTTTTAATTTGGCATTGATTTCTTAATGATTATAGCTTCAGGAGATGAATTTGTGTTTCTTTTATATGTCCCATGCATAACACTTCCAGCTTAAATCTCTTCAAATTTCTGTACTTCAGAACAAACTTTGTGTAATGAAATGTACTTCAAGCTTCCAGATACTAGTAGTTCTCACTATGCTATATATATATGTATATTACTCATTGTCATCTTATCTGGCATCTAGCCAATGGGTGAAATCCTCCTCCTGCAGTCATTATTGTTACAAGAGTAGAGTAGTGAGGCAACCACTGTTGCTAAGTAACTGAACTTGTACTATTGATTATTACCCTCACATTGCATAGATGGAAGAAAACAGCTAACAGCTAACCCAACTTTCTGTCAAGGGTGCATTTTAGAATTAGTGAGGAGAGAAAAAAATCAGTTAGGAAGATTTTCACACAAAGGTTCAAAGGCCTACTCATGTATTCAAGACTAAAGTGCAAAGAAAACACCAAAACACTCCAACCACAGAGCATTTTAAGTGCATTTGTTCTGGTTATTTGTTTATATACCACAGAAATCACAGCAGGGTTTCTTGTGATACCTGAAGGCTAACTTTCATTGATGTCTGATGAAGAGGACTGTAGTCTACAAAAGCTTATATCCTAATAAATTTGTTAGTCTTTGAGGTGCCACAAGACTCTGTTGCTTTTGCTGCAACCAATTCCCATGACTATCCCTCAGGAAATGGCAAAATGTATTATGGTATATTATCAATACTGATTTTTACAATATCAATATAGGTCAAACTGTTAACTCCCTTCTTGTAAACAAACAAATTAGTGTGCCTTTGGCTGCATAGCTAGAATATGAGCTAATACTGTGTATAGCAATGGTCACTCATTATAAACAGCTGGGCAGAGATAAAAAGGTTTCTCCGGAGAATAATCACATGTTTGTTGATACCTAGGAAAGAAATAATCTTCTGAAGGAATCAGGTCAGTGTACTACACATTTTGATAACATCCGGATGCATTGCAAAACTATAATGTGGGATACATAGGAGTAGTTTGAAGACTCTTCAGCTAACTCTGCTGATGCAGAATGCAGCAGCCAAGGGTTTGACAAACACAGGAGAAAAGAGATAATAGCTGCCTTAGGTGTCACCTTCCACAAGTTGGAAGGCAAAGTTCTGATGTAGGAGAATTATTTCTCCTTGGGATCTTTTGCTGGGGGTCCTTTAAGTAATCAATGACACAGGCTTAAAGCAAAAAGGTAGGCCTTTATTTCTACAAGCATATGCAGGGTCAGTCCTCCAGAATGTCTGCAAGGAACTGCAAAGAGGTGTGGTGTGCACATATCTTTTATAGAGTACAGCATGTGACAATGATTTAACCAATCCCCCAAGTTTCTTCCCTTGTAACATAGGTTTCCTCCCTCTTGAAATATTTCCAACTAGCCAGATAGCTTTATTAAAAGGAGTTCATGGATATTCATAATCAAACAGATACCTCCCATCCCCATTGTGTTCACTGATGTCAATCTGTCCCCTTGGCTGATATTACCACTATTCTACTGTCATATATTACTGATGATCTTGTACTGTTCTGAAACCAGTAGGTAACCTACATTCCATTCTTTTCATGGCTCCTGACCAGTCAAGCTGGTCAAGAATATCTCTTAGGATGTTGCAACATGTTATTTGAGTGATACCATGATTTCCAAGCTAAATCTGGCTCTCCCTAGAGTGACTGGCAGTTTCTATGTGAAATTCTGCTTATAACTACTTTGCTATAGAAAATGATTAATTTTCAATCACCATATTATAACCAAAAGCCACATAATATAAAGAATATAATATAAAGAATGATTAGGGAACACAGTAAAAGAAAAGGGGTAAATGGCAGCCAGCCACTCTCCATCAAACACAGAGGGAGCAGAAAGGTGCCCCACAGATTTACTACATTTATGGAGTAAAATTATACATATCATGCTATTATAAAAACTGAATATCAAACTAAAATTTTATCTTGTCTTCCACTTTGATTCCATTATGAAGATTTTCCTTAGCTGCTCTATAATATCAGAAACCTGATTTCCAAAATCACAAAGAAGAGGTATATTAATCAAGAGATTGCAGGCATTGGGTTAAACAATACTAAATTAATGGCTTTAGCCATTCTTGGCACAGAGAGATGCTAAGGAATTTGCAGCAAATTGAGCTTAACCCTTTTTCTGCTTGTCTGTACACACAGGCCTGCTTTTAATGCCTGCTGTGTGTGACTAAGGGAAAGAAATCAATTTCTAATTTATCAGTTTTCAAGGGCCCAAATTGCCTGGGGCCAGGACCCCTTAAGGGGTTCTCCATCACTGAAGTGAGGAGCCTGTTGTACTTATGGAGGCTCCATACTACAGTTGCCAGGTCAGAAGCATCCCAAACCCTAGTGATGTCATTAAACATGATAAATTAAGCATCAAACACAATTGCTTGGAGCATACCAAACAAAAAAAATTCTCTGATTAGAAATTAAGATAGAAATCTTAGCTAAATGAGGGTGTTTCTAGGTCCAGGTGAAGTAGGGTTGCCAGGTCTATGGCCTGAGACTGATGCTGTGTCTTTAGGAGAAGAGGTCAGCCAAGTGCAGGTGTTCTTGCAACTCTGTAATGGGAAAAAACACAAGGTGGAATTCTCCCTCCCCCCTCCACAACTTTTAAAGATACAGAAGACCTCTTGGAGGTCGGTGTAATATTTGCAATCCAGGTTACATTTACCAGACACATGTAGTCTTTCTCCAGATTAGGATATTAATCTGGCATTTGAATGCTGAAGTGGTTCAGCTTGAAAGGCTTTGTATGTTTTTAAAGACATTGCATTAGCCTGTGCTCCTGTGTCAGTCTTAAAGGTCACATATTTGTGATCATTAATGAGAAGATCCACACACCATTCATCTTCCAGAGCTGTAGAATTCAATGTGCCAATGAAGAAATCATGAGCATTTTTAGTTGTATCTGCTGCTGAGAACATTTGTCTGCCTTGAAGTTTTCTATCTCTAGTTTTACACATTTTAGCAAAATGATTAAGTTTGCTACATCTTCTGCATTCCTTCCCATATGCAGGACAAACATTTATATCACGATGACTGATACCACACTTATAGCAGGCCTTTGCTGCTACTATAGGCGTCTGTGGCATTTCCTTTTCTTGGGGGCTGGTAGTAGTGCCAGGGCTCCATTTGCTCTGAGGCTGGCTTACTTTTGGCTTTTCAAAGGTACTTTTGCCCTGTAAGGCATCCATTTGTTTTTCTGTTGCCCCAAAAACTTTCATCTGTTTTGCAGCCACTTCTTCTGCCCTGCATATATTCACTGCACACTGAAGAATTAAATCACTCTCTCTCAGTAACTTGGCTCTCAATCTGTCTTTCTGAATGCCACACACTATGCGATCCTTAATAAGAGAATCACACAGCTCCCCAAATTCACAGGTCTGAGCCAAAAGCTTCAAATCAGTCACATATTGGTCTATACTTTCTCCTTCACTCTGTATTCTAGTGAAGAACCTGTGCCTTTCATAAGTAACATTTCTTCTGAGCACACAATAAGTTTTAAATTTATTCATCAAAACTTGAATTTTATATTTATCTGCATCATCATCATCATCAAACTGGAAAGTATTAAATACCTCTCTTGCTTCTTCACCTGTCACATGCAGAAATAATGCTGACTGGAGTCTCTCATCTTTCTTATCTGCTCCATTTGCAATGCAGTACAATTCAAACCCTTGCTTCCATCTTCTCCAGTTCTCTGCTGCATTTCCTTCGAACACCAACTTTCCTGGAGGCTTCAGCTGGTCCATTTTTCACTGCCTTATGTTTTTAGGTAGTCTTCTGACACCATGTAATATTTGCAATCCAGGTTACATTTACCAGACACATGTAGTCTTTCTCCAGAGTAGGTTATTAATCTGGTATTTGAATGCTGAAGTGGTTCAGCTTGCAAGGCTTGGCAACCAAGAGGTCTTCTGTATCTTTAAAAGTTGGGCAGGGGGAAGGGAGAATTCCACCTTGTGGTTTTTCTCATTACAGAGTTGCAAGAACACCTGCGCTTGGCTAACCTTCTCTTCTCCTAAAGATACAGGATCAGTCTCAGGCCAAGAACCTGGCAACCTAAGGTGAAGTGATGGGATCATATCTTCTCACCCGTTTAGAGAGCTTGGGTAAGGAACATTTAATCTAGCCTGCTTGCTTCTGGCAAGAAGGGTTTGTGCCTTCAGGCCAGGTCAGTAACCAGAAAGCCATTGTAGGAAGAAGGAAGCCTAATGTTGTGGAAATGTTAGATGGAAGTACTCAGGAGTAAAGATGGATGCCCCTGAAGGCTGCAATTCTAAACACACTTACTAAGGGACTAAGCCCCATAGTACTCAACAGGACTTACTTCTGAGTAGATATTGTTAGGATTGTGCTGTTGGTAAGACTTGACTAGGGATCCTCTGCAACATATCCATATCAAAGCAGAGTTGACACCCCCCTGTCTGGAATACCGTGCCTGCCTTTTAACATGACTGCTCCAAACTTCTTTACAGACTTGACCCTTCACTGTAGAGACAGGTTTGAGAAATGAGTAAGAGTTAAGAAGATTCTCTACTCTTTCCTGCCTACTCTGTGGGCTGCTATAAACTCACTTTGACAGCTAACCAAATTCCAGTGAGTAATAATTGACACAGAGAAAACACACATGGTTTGGTCTACCTTCACAGGCAGTAGATTGGGAACAACAGCAATGGAAGCCACACTTCCCAGTATGTGAATTCTCTTTTACCACTATTGTGCAAGAAAGAAACCATCATGCAAATAACAGGGTGCATCATCAGCAGGGCCGGCTCCAGCCTGCCCCGGGCCCCTCCGCTCCCTTTCCGCAATCTGCAGCACGAGCCGTGGATTGCAGGACGAGCTTCTGAGCTGCCTGCCATTCCCCTCTTCACCTACCTTTCTCTGCTGTCTTTTGTGGCTGCGCACACAGGGTTGCCATCTATCAAGATGGCGGCTGAGGTTTCCATAAGGGGCTGAAGCTTCTGCCACCATCTTGGTTGATGGCACCCATACATGCTATGCAAGTAGAGCTGCGTGTCATCAGCATACTGGTGGCAACGCACTCCAAAACTCCTGTTGACCGCACCCAGCGGCTTCATGTAGATGTTAAAAAGCATGGGGGATAATACTGACCCCTGTGGGACTCCATATTGGAGGACCCAGGGTGCCAAGCAAAACTCCCGAAGCACTACCTTCTGGAGACGACCCGCCAAATAGGAGCAGAACCACTGCCAAGCAGTACCTCCAACTCCCAGATCAGCAAGTCGCCCCAGAAGGATACCATGGTCGATGGTATCAAAAGCCGCTGAGAGATCAAGGAGAATCAACAGGGTTACACTCTCCCTGTCTTTCTCCCGACAAAGGTCATCATACAGGGCGACCAAGGCTGTCTCCGTGCCAAAACTGGGCCTGAACCCCGCTTGAAATGGATCTAGATAATCGGTCTCATCCAAGAGTGCCTGGAGCTGATCCGCAACCACTCTTTCTAGGACGTTGCCCAAGAATGGAACATTCGCTACCGGCCTGCAATTGTTAACAGTTTCTGGGTCCAAGGAAGATTTTTTCAGAAGTGGTCTCACCACCGCCTTCTTCAGGCAGCCAGGGACCACTCCCTCTCGCAATGAGGCATTAATCACTTCCCTGGCCCAGCCGGCAGTTCCAACCCTGCTAGCTTTTATCAGCCAAGAGGGGCAAGGATCCAATGTAGAAGTGGTTGCACGCACCTGTCCAAGCATCTTGTCAACGTCCTTGAGCTGCACCAATTGAAACCCATCCAACAAAGCATGACCAGACTGTGCTCCGGATACCTCATTTAAATCCACTGCTATAACACTGGAGTCCAAGTCCTGACGGATGCGAGAAATTTTGTCCTGGAAGTGCCTAGCAAATTCATTACAACGGGCTTCAGATGGATCTATCATGTCCGTAGGGCCAGAATGTAACAGCCCTCGGACAATCTTAAAAAGCTCCGCTGGCCGGCAGATAGAAGATTGAATAGTGGCGGGAAAATATTGTTTCTTTGCTGTCCGCACTGCTACTAAATATAATTTAGTGTAGGCACGTACCAGTGCAAAATTGCATCCATCAGGAGTTTGTCTCCATCTGCCCTCAAGCCGTCTCCTATGCTGTTTCATCGCTCTCAGCTCTGGAGTGTACCATGCAGCTGTATGAGCTCTACCCAGGAGAGGGCGCTCAGGGGCAATCATGTCAACTGCCCGGGTCATTTCGGTGTGCCACAGTTCGACCAGGGTTTCGACAGGAGCGCCAGCCTTATCATTCGGAAAACTCCCCAGAGCCTTTTGAAAACCATCCGGATTCATTAGTCTCCAGGGACGGACCATCTTAACAGGTCCCCCACCCCTGCAGAGGGGGAGAGTCGCTGTAAGTCTAAACTTCAACAAGCGGTGATCTGTCCGTGACAAAGGGGCTGATGTAAGACACCCTACCTTCAGATCACCTTCATCCTGTCCAGTTGCAAAAATCAGGTCCAGAGTATGCCCTGCCACATGCGTTGGGCCAATAGTATATTGGGACAGCCCCATGGTTGTCATGGAAACCATGAAGTCCTGAGCCACCCCGGATAAGGTGGCCTCAGCATGGATGTTGACATCCCCCAGCACCAGAAGTCTAGGGGATCTCAACAATACATCCCAGACCACCTCCGTCAGCTCAGTTAGGGAGTCTGTTGGGCAGCGGGGTGGGCGGTACACCAACAAAATTCCCAATCTGTCCCGTTGACCCAACACAAGGTGCAAACTCTCCAGGCCAGTATCTAAATGGACAGGGTGCTTGGAGAGAGAGATGGAACTCCTATAGGCCACAGCAACCCCCCCTTCCCAGCCCTCAGACCTACCTTGATGCTGAACCAAATACCCAGGTGGGCACAGCTGGGAGAGACTAGCTCCACCCTGTTCACCCTGTTCATTCGGAGATCTGAGGGCTGGCTGATAGGGCAACCAACAATCCTGTGGATGCGCAGAGGACCGGAACACGGCACAGCCATTAGTTGTCTGGGCCGTGTTCCCCTCACCTGGCGAGTCCTCCGCACAGCGCCATACCTCCCTTTACCTGTCACTACCTTAATTGGGGCCTCCAGAAATCCTCCCAATCGATTTTGACTCCTCTCTCCCAGGCACATATTGCAAACTCACACTCACACACACACTCACAACCATACACTCCCCACACAAACCCACACAGCAGTAACCACTATAGAGTCACTCTTCTTCGGTGCAGCTTCGTTGTTAAAAATCAAGCCGCCTTTACAAAAAACGAGCAGCGCCACCATCAACTTCCTCCTGCTTCGTAGGATTCAATGGGACTTACACAGACACAGGGCTGCAGTTCAGTGATTTCACAGATCCTTTTTTGGGAGAAGACTGAGCCAAAGTAGGAATTGAGCACTTCTGCCTTTTCTTTGTCATCTGTTATCATTTTGCCATCCTCATTGAGTAGCTGTGCCACCATTTCTTTTCTCTGTCTTTTACTATGGACATACCTGAAGAAAGCTTTTATGTTGCTTTTAGCATCTCTCGCTAACCTCAGCTCATTCTCAGCTTTAGCCTTCCTGACACCATTCCTCCAATTCCGTGTTACCTGCCTGTACTCTTCCTTTGTGGCCTGGCCTTCTTTCCACTTCCTGTATGTGTCCTTTTTTGTTTTCAGTTCCTCTCTAAGCTTTTTGTGAAGCCACATTGACTGCTTCTTCTGTTGTTTCCCCCTTTTTTCCTTCTTAGAATTGCTTGCCATTGCGCTCTTAGAATTTCCTTTTTTTAGAAACTCCCACCCATCTTGGACATCTTTTTTTATTAGGGTGGCCTGCCATAGAACCGTACTTACAATTGTTCTGAGTTTATTAAAATCAGCTTTCCTGAAGTCCAGGGTGTGCGTATGGCTACTCTCAGCTTTTGCTTCTGTTAAAATCAAGAATTCAAGTATGATGTTGTCACTTTCCCCCAGAGTTCCCATAACTGCCACTTCACCAAATCATCTCTATTGGTTAGAATCAAGTCTAGGATAGCTGATCCTCTGGTTGCTTCCTCCACTTTCTGTAAAAGAATGTTATCTCCAAGACAAGTCAGAAATTTGTTGGAGGGGCCGTGTTTGGCAGAATTGGTCTCCCAACAGATATCGGGATAATTGAATTCCTTCATTAGTACTACATCATGTCCGGCAACAAGTAAGATGGCGGCTTAGGCAGAGGAGCCTGCATTTGAAGCTCCTGCCGTTTGTCTTTTTAACATATTTTTAACATCTTTAACTGAGACTAGAGAGGTTACCTGGTTACCATCTACCATCTACTACCTATCTTGCTGTTGTCGTGCTTGCTTCTCCTTCCGTGGCTTTGTTTTCTGCGGCTTGGGCTCGTTGCTTGGCCTTCGCGTTTCCCGGCTGCCGCCGCCGTTGTGTGTGTGTGCGTTGTTGCGGCCTTCGGTTTGGGCCCTGCTGCCGGGCGGTGTTGTGTCGCCGCCGTTGTTTGTTGCCTGCCCGCTTGTCTGCTCGTGTTGTTGCCCGTCGTCGTCGTCGTCATCGTCAGCCCGCTTGCATGCGGGCATTGTCGCTGCCGGGGGGCGTGCCGCTGCTGGAGACTCCGCTGCCACGGCCCGTGCCGCCGCCGTTGCCGCCACCTGCCTTCTTGCATGCTGCCGGGGGGCGTGCCGCTGCCTGGGACTTTGTCACTGCGGACCGCGCCGCCGCCGTTGCCGCTGCTGGCCTGCTTGCATGCGGGCGTTGTCGCTGCTGCTGTGGGGCGTGCTGCTGCTGGGGACTCTGTTGCTGCGGCCCGTGCCGCCGCCATTGCCGCTGCCTGCCCGCTTCCGTGTGGGGTGTTTTTGTTGCTGCCAGGACCGTGTGTCTGCCGAGGACCTTGTCGCTGCGGCCCGTGTTGCCGCCGTCGCCGCCGCTGGTTGCGGGCGTTTTCATCGTCGCCGAGGGCCATGCCGCTGTCCAGGATACTACCACTACGGCTTATATCCCTGCTGCCTTTGCCGTTTCTCTGCTCGTGTGTGGGCACTGTTGTTGCTGCTTGGGGCTGTGGTGCCGTCCTGGTGCCATTGCTGCGGCTCGTTTTTGGCTGGGAGGCCCGAGACTGCCATTGCTGCTGAAGAGGACTAACTAATTTTAACGTTGTTTGTTGGGTGTGTGTGTGCGTTATTGTCAGGTGAATGATCTGTATGATTGTTTGTCTGTGTGAATTTGTGTATTTTTAACATGTGCCTGGGAGAAAAGATTCCATCCTTCATGGGGGGGCTTTTGGGGGCCCAATCAACGTAGTGACGGGTAATGGGAGGTATGGTGTTAGGAGGAGAACAGGCCAGGTAAGGGGAACTCGTCCCAGACAAATTGTGTCTGTGCCTTGTTCTGGTTCTCCTCATATCCACAGGATTGTTCGTGGTCCTATCAGCCAGCTCTCGGATCTCCAAGTGCTGCTTTTGAATGCCAGGTCGGTACATAACAAAACCTCCCTTGTCCATGATTTAATTCTGGAGGAGGGTGCCAACCTGGCATGTATAACTGAGACCTGGGTGGCTGATCAGGGAGGAGTTGCTCTTTCCCAGCTTTGTCCACCCGGGTATTTGGTTCAGCACTGTGGTAGATCTGAGGGCCGGGAAGGGAGGGTCGCTGTGGTCTATCGGAGTTCTTTCCCTCTCACCAGGCACCCTGTCCAGACGGCGACTGGTCTGGAATGTCTCCACCTTGTATTGGGCCAGGGAGACAGACTAGGAATACTGTTGGTGTACCGTCCACCTTGCTGCCCAACAGCTTCCTTAGCTGAGCTGACAGAGGTAGTCTCGGAGGTGCTGTTGAGATCCCCTAGACTTTTGGTACTGGGGGATTTCAACGTCCATGCTGAGGCTGTCCTATGTGGCGCAGCTCAGGACTTCATTGCCTCCATGACAACAATGGGGCTGTCTCAATTTTCTACCAGCCCAACGCATGTGTCGGGACATACTCTTGATTTGATCTTCGCCACTGGACATGGAGACGGTGATCTGGTGGTGGGGTGTTTTTCATCTACCCCATTGTCATGGACAGATCACCGCTTGTTGAGATTTAGACTTACAGCAGCTCTTTCCCTCCGCAAGGGTGGAGGATCTATTAAGTTGATCCGCTCCCGGAGCCGGATGGATCCCGTAGGTTTTCAGAGGGCTCTAGGAGATTTTCCGGCTGATAGGACCGGTGCTCCTGTCGAGGCCCTGGTCGCACTGTGGAATACGGAAATGACCCGGGCTATTGACATGATCGCTCCCGCGCGCCCCCTCCGGTGTAGAGCTCATACAGCTCCGTGGTATACCCCGGAGTTGAGAGCGATGAAACATGAGAGGAGGAGGCTGGAGTGCAGATGGAGGAAAACTCCCAGTGGATACAATTATGCTTTGGTAAGTGCCACCAATAAGTTGTATACAAAAGTGGTAAGGACAGCAAAGAAGCTTTATTTTGCTGCCTCTATTAGATCATCTCTATGCCGCCCAGCGGAGCTTTTCAAAGTCGTGCGTGGGCTTTTACACTCTGGCCCCCACGATACTATGGAAACATCTGAAGCCCGCAGCAACGAAATTGCTGGACACTTTCAAGATAAGATCGCATGTATCCGCAGGGATCTTGACTCTGATGTTGTGACAGATGAATCTATTGAAGTGTCCGGAGCACGGCCTTGTCCTTCTTTATTGGATGAGTTTCAGTTGGTGCAGCTTGAGGAAGTGGACAAGGTGCTTGGAATGGTTCGGGCGACCACGTCTGTTCTGGATCCTTGCCCATCTTGGCTAGTGAAAGCTAGCAGGGCTGGGACCACCGGTTGGGCCAAGGAAGTGGTTAATGCCTCCTTGAGGGAGGGAGTAGTCCCTGGTAGCCTCAAGGAGGCAGTAGTGAGACCTCTTTTAAAGAAACCCTCCTTAGACCCAGATAATTTGAACAACTATAGACCGGTGGCGAATGTCCCTTTTTTGGGCAAGGTTTTGGAATGGGTGGTTGCCAGCCAGCTCCAGGCGCTCTTGGATGAAACCGATTATCTAGATCCATTTCAATCCGGTTTTAGGCCCGGTTTTGGCACTGAAACATCCTTGGTCACCCTGTATGATGACCTTTGTCGGGAGAGGGACAGGGGGAGCGTGACTGTTGATTCTCCTTGATCTCTCAGCGGCGTTTGATACCATCGACCATGGTATCCTTCTGGGGAGACTCGTGGAGTTGGGTGTCGGGGGCACTGCTTGGCAGTGGTTCCGCTCCTATTTCGCGGATCATCACCAGAAGGTAGTGCTTGGGGAACATCACTCGACACCATGGACTCTCCATTGTGGAGTCCCCCAAGGGTCGGTCTTGTCCCCCATGCTTTTCAACATCTACATGCAGCCGCTGGGTGCGGTCATCAGGAGTTTTGGAGTGCATTGCCATCAATATGCTGATGACACGCAGCTCTATTTCTCCTTTTCATCTTCTTCAGGTGAGTCTGTTGATGTGCTGAACCGTTGCCTGACCGCGATAATGGACTGGATGAGAGCTAATAAACTGAGACTCAATCCAGACAAGACCGAGACACTGTTGGTGAGCGCCTTCCCTGCTCAGATGGTGGATGTTCACCCTGTTCTGGATGGGGTTACACTCCCCCTGAAAGAACAGGTACGTAGTTTGGGGGTTCTTTTCGACTCTTCCTTGTCTCTCGAGGCCCAAGTGGCCTCGGTGGCATGGAATGCATTTTACCATCTTCGTCTGGTAGCCCAACTACGCCCCTATCTGGACAGGGATGACCTCGCCTCCGTTGTTCATGCTCTGGTAACTTCAAGATTAGATTACTGTAATGCGCTCTACGTAGGGCTGCCCTTGAAGACAGTTCGGAAGCTTCAGCTGGTGCAGAATGCGGCAGCCAGACTATTGACGAGGACCAGTCGGTCTTCGCATATAACACCTATTCTGGCGCGTCTGCACTGGCTTCCTATTTGCTTCCGGGCGAGATTCAAGGTGCTGGTTTTGACCTATAAAGCCTTACACGGCGTGGGACCTCAATACCTTGTGGAACGCCTCTTTCGCTATGAATCTACCCGTTCACTTTGTTCAGAATCTAAGGCCCTCCTCCGGGTACCAACCCATCGGGAAGCCCGGAGGGTGGTCACCAGATCTAGGGCCTTTTCTGTGGTGGCCCCTGAGTTTGGAACAGCCTCCCCGAAGAGGTACGCCTGGCGCCTACACTTCTATCTTTTCGGTGCCAGGTAAAGACCTTTTTATGCTCCCAGGCATTTTAATCTTTTAATCTTCTTAACCTTTCTAATCTTTTAATCTGTATTTTTTTTAATTTGTGCTGTATTTTGTTTTTGTCGTGTTTTTTGTTGTTTGTATATATTTTTGTGGTTTTTTATTATGATATATTGTATTTTACTTTGTTTGTTCACCGCCCTGAGAGCTATTTTTGCTAAGGGCGGTATATAAATCGAAATAATAATAAATAAATAATCATGCCTCCTCGAAACATTGGCTATTTGCTTTTCAAAAGTTACATTCTCGTCTTCTCCTTGATTGGGTGGTCGGTAATAGACTCCAAGCACCACATTCCTTTTATTACTTGCCCTATTAATTTTAATCCAGATTCTCTCGGTGGAACTACCAAGCTCATCTTCTTGTATTTCTGTGCAGGGATATATATTTTTAACATATAGCGCGACTCCACCTCCCTTTTTATTCCTTCTGTTCTTTTTGAACAAGTTATATCCTTCAATTGCTGTATTCCAGTCATGGGAGTCATCCCACCAAGTTTCAGTTATACCTATCAAGTCGTAATTGTCCTCCTATATTAAGAGTTCAAGTTCGTCCTGCTTGTTTCCCACGCTCTGCGCATTAGTATACAGGCATCAAAGACTATGTGATTATGGCTTGGCTTCCTTACTACATTTTTCTGGAGACTGTGACTGGTCCCTATTACAGCCGATCTCTCTGTTCCCGTTACTGTGCACAAGCCTTCATCAGTCGTTACCACCAAGTTTAAGTCTCCCTCCTCCTTAGGATTCAGTTTAAAGCCCTCCTGATGAACTTCTCCATGCTGTGGCCAAACACATTCTTCCTAGTCATTGTGACATGCAACCCATCACTTGCCAGAAATCCATCTTCCAGGAAGCATAGCCCGTGGTCCCAGAATCCGAATCTCTCACGTTGGAACCACCTTCGTAGCCATTCATTCACACGAAGTATTTTTCTTTCCCTTTCTACTCCTCTTCTAAGTACTGGAAGGATGGATGAAAAAACTATGTGGGCCCCAAAGTCCTTGAGTTTCCTTCCCAGAGCTTCAAAGTCTGATGTGATTTCTTCATAGCTCTGTTTGGCAGTATCATTTGTTCCTACATGGATGAGGAGAAAGGGATACCTGTCGGTGGGCTTGATGAGTGATGGCAACTTTTCTGTCACATCTCCAGTCTGGCCTCCTGGTAGACAGCATACCTGGTGAGTTCACGGATCTTCTCTGCATACTTGGGTTTCGATCCCATGCAGTAGGGAGTCTCCCACTCCTAGTACTCTTCTTGTTGTTGTGGGGTGAGGTTTCATTAGCCCTGCTTGATTGAACTTCAGCCTCTTGCTCGTTGTCGCATGGGGTCTCCTGTAATTCTTCCACCACAGGCTGTCCTCCAGTCTCATTCCTGAGTGGTTGAAAGCAGTTCCATAGCTCCACTGGTGAAGGGTGTCTTCTAGCTCTTCTTCTCCTAACTGTCACCCTTTCCCATGGAGTTTCCTCCACTTCGTTGTTCCTTTCCAAAGCAGTCTCTTCTGCTACCACATGCTGTTGCTCTTCCACCTCCACTTCTCTTTGCTTCTGATGTTCCAGTGTTCTGTCTAAGAACTCTTCATGTTCTGTTATAATTTTCAGTGTGGCCACAAGCCGTTCCAGGCCTCTCACTTTTTCTTCCAACAGTGCCACGAGCTTGCACTTGTTGCATGTGTACGCCGTGTTGTTCTCAGGCAAGAAAACAAACATGGCACACACCTTGCAGGTCACAACCATTGGAGTATCCTTCCCATTCATACTCTCTTCTATCTTTTGTTTCTTTCTAACTACTTGTTTTGGAGTGGCCTGTGCTTTGTCCTGTCCTACTACACTGTAAACTTGAGAGTCCCACTGGTATGCAGTGCGCTGTACAAGGAGAATTAGTAATTTGTTTGGGTTTTTTTTTTTTTTACAAACCTCCCCTGTCGAACTCCTTTGTCAAACTCCTGTTTGCTCTCCCTGTTCGCTCATTCTGTTCGCTCGCTCTCTGAAAGCTGGCTTGCTTATATGTCCTCACCTGTAGACCAACTGAGACAGCTCCCTCTGCTCTGCTCTGCTCTGCTCTGCTCTGCTCTGCTCTGTTAGGAGTAAGGAAACAGAAATTTAGAAAACAGATATTAGAGCAGCCAGTACTAACAGAAGTTGTGGGGAGCAGTGGTTGACATTTTGGTTTATATCTTTTAAATCAGACCACCTAGAAACTTACTTTTTTTAAAAAAAAATGAAACTTATGAGTCCGGAGATTAAGGTGACTTCCCTGGAGACCCAGAGATGACCCCCAAAAACCAGAGTCTCTGGGTAAAAACCAGAGACCTGACAACCCTACTCGATACATACTTTAGAACCCTGCATTTCCACTTGTCCTTGTTATTTGCCCTTCTCCCAAGCATGGTTATGTAACTCCAGAGAAGAATGCCTGAAGAAAGTTGATGTTGGTGGTGAAACAACTACACTGGTTTTGAGTTACTTTCAGGGACACTTTTTTAACAAAAAACAAATCCTGGTTTTAACTGTTAAAATCCTAAATGGTCTAAAGATCAGTGTATTGACATGAATGTCTGCTCCTGCATGTTCATTCGTATTATTTCAGGGCATCTGTGAGGGCTAGTTACTTAAATAAATATATATATTTAAATATATATATTTAAACATCTGTTACATGAATACACCAGTGGTAGGTCAGAGATGTAGTTCAGTGGACTCTTGACAGATTAGGAGGCTGAGCTTATAGCAAAAAAAAAATTCTCTCCACTCAGGAGGCTGGTTCAGACAGGAATGGTGACTCAACCTGTATTTAGATGGAGAAGTCCTGCAGGGAAGTGGGTGTGTAAAAGAGACCTCTTTAGCTGCCAATCCACAAAGTCCTTTATGGTGGTGTTTGCCATTGTTTTATATTTATTTATTTATTTATTTAGTTGCATTTCTAAACCGCCCTATAGCTAGCAGCTCCCAGGGCGGTGTACGACATGATAAAACTACAATATTTAAAATACAGCAAGTGTGTATTGCGCAGACAATATAAACATTATATAAACAAAGTGAAAGAAAACTAAAAAAATAAGATTAAAAGCTTAAATACTTTAAAATGCCTGGGTGAAGAGGTGGGTTTTTACCTGGCGCCGAAAAGATGACAGAGAAGGCGCCAGGCGTATCTCATCTGGGAGGGCATTCCATAATTCGGGGGCCACCACCGAAAAGGCCCTAGATCTTGTTACTGTTCTCCGGGCCTCTGTATGGGTTGGGACCCGGAGAAGGGCCTTAGACGTCGAGCGGAGTGAACGGGTAGGAACATAGCGGGAGAGGCGTTCCATCAGATATTGCGTTCCAGTGCCGTTAAGGGCTTTATAGGTAAGGACCAACACTTTGAATCTGGCCCGGAAACATATTGGAAGCCAGTGCAGTTGGGCCAGAATAGGTGTTATGTGGTCAAATTTCTTCGTCCCAGTAAGAACTCTGGCCACAGCATTCTGCACTAGCTGAAGTTTCCGAATCGTTTTCAAAGGTAACCCTACGTAGAGAGCATTACAGTAATCCAATCTAGAGGTTACCAGAGCGTGAATAACTGAGGCTAGGCTCTCCCTGTCCAGATAGGGTCGTAGTTGGGCTACCAGCCGAAGCTGGTAGAACGCATTTCGTGCCACCGAGGCTACCTGGGCCTCAAGTGACAGAAGCGGATCTAATAAGATCCCCAAACTACGGACCTGTTCCTTTAGGGGGAGTGTAACCCCATCTAGGACAGGTCTGACATCAACCATCTAGTCTTTGGCTAATCTCTCTCCTTCAGCTCAGCTTCGGCTAAGTTAAACAATAGTACACAACTGTGACTTTTACTCAAAATATTATCTCTTGGCTCAAAATCACCCCAAATCCATCTTTCTTTGTTTCTTCTTTTAAATACTGGTATCTGGTTGTTGGCAGTCTGAGGGGAAACCCTTCTCTGTGTTCCCTACTATCTAAGTTTGGGCATGTGTGTGAGAGGAACAGGTTTGTTTTCTGTAGTGGCATCTTCTCAGTTGAATTATTTGCTGAAGGACGTTTATCAAACCAGCTTGCTTGAAGTCTTGAAGACCTTTTTTTAAAAGGCCTTTTAGTTGTAAAACGGATGGTAAAGGTGTTCCCATGATGGTCTTGTTTGCTTTAATGTTCATAAGTAATATGTTGTTGATTTCATTGTGATTTAATACTTGTAAGCGGTCTTAACTCATTTATAGATAATACATTGTATAACCTTTAAAAAACAATTGAATGCTGAGGTTTCTGTCTATAAGAGAGGTAGTGTGTAAGGTTATGTAATCTAAAAAGGACAGCAGGTCCTTGTTAACCTGAAACCTAGGCAACCAAGAGAATTATGGCCAACAGGAGGAGGGATAGTTGAGGATGTGTTGTATTGTCTGAGGCAGAAAGAATTCCCACCATCGTCAGACCCAAGGGCTCTGGCAATGGTGGGCCTTTGTAGCCATGCCGGGGAAGATCTGGCATGGCTTCAAAAAAACCCCTTACGTTTAGTGCGGCATGCAAGGGTGGCTATTTAAGCCCTGCTCCATCTCCCCTTGGCCAAGGTAGGGTTTGGTGACCACCCTTAGGCACCCTTTAAGGTGATTGGTGGGTTCTGAGGCCTGCCTTCCAGGTTGTGCGGCCAATTGGCAGGATAAGGCTCACCTTTGGGGCTAACCTGTGACACCCACTCAGAGGTTGTGTGGCCCTGGGGGTGGTGGAGCAGGAAGACCTCCATAACTACCCTGCGGGGATGGGGCCTGGAAGAGGGGCTTGGGCTTGGACCATCCCCCTTTCCCATGGCAGGGTGCCCTCGCCCAATTGGGTAGGAGATAGGTTCCGCACTTGTCTCTGCAGATCATTTTATTATGCAATCGAGCATGTAATTGGCTTTATTCCAATAAACATGGCCCTTGATTTACCCACACCTCATCTTGTCTTGCCTCTTCATTTCCCAGCTATGTGCTGCAAAGGAAAGGTCTGAGATGCTTGCTAAAGAAAATAAACAGGCCCTATATCTGAGATAGACTTTGGAATCATCTGTGAATGTGGCTGTTGAGAAGGACTGTAAAGAACTGAACAACTTTTTGTTGGTCTTTCCTGATGTATCCATTGTCTTTGCTTTTAACTTGTGATACGGTTTTAACTTTAACTTTGCTTTTGTGATATGATTATAATCTGGGTTTAATACATTATTCTGAGCCAGTGTTTTTTGGAGGTTCGTATTGACAGTGATAGCTTGAGGATCCCTATGTGTGCTGATATGTCCTTGATATTATTTTGTTGATTTTTCCATGGATTTGACATTTAACATGAACTTACTAAGGAATTATGTAACTCATAAGAACATGACATCTCCCTCACTTCAGAAGACCAAATATACATCAAGTTCAGCATTCTCCTTCCAACATCTGCTAGCCAGATGACTTGTAAAGCTTTCAAGCATTAACATAAAGGCCTTCCCAATTATTTTTTTAATCCTCAGAATCAGTACTCTGAGAAATACTAGACTTCTTCAGGCATTACTGTCAGAAATACTAGATTTCTTCAGACATTATACTTGTAATACATGAATGTGGAGCAGAGCCACACTGAGTAGCTCAGCCCCTCACATCACATTTCCGATAGTTCCTCCTCTGGCTTCTTTGCACAAATGTCTGCAGGTAGTGGGCATTTGTGCGTACAGTTGTAGGCAAAAATGTCCCCCTCTGCAGTCATTCACACTGCATATGTGGATTCCAGTGGAAGGGGCTACTCAGCATGCACAGTGTTGGGGGGTGGAGCTCTTTGGTGCAGTCCCACTTACAAGTTGTACAAGTAGCATCCAAAGAGGGTTACTGTCTGGTAACATGGAGGCTCCATCTAGCTTTCATGGTTAATTGCTATTGATAGACCTATTTTCCATGAATTTCTCTGAACTTTTAATAAGCCATTTCAGCCAAGCTCCATCACTGCATCCTGTGGCAATATAAATCCAAGGTTCTCGGTGAAGGAGGATGCGTTCCTAAGAATGTCATATAGTAGCTTATCATTGACATAGCCTGAGAAGTTACTGTGTGCCTTAACTGAACTCAAATTAAAGTGCACCTCCCACTGAACAAGCACCTTGTGCTTTGTTAATTGACATTGAGAGCCCTCTTATAGCTAAGTTCCTTGTTCTGCTGTTTCTCCTCTAGATACAAGACTCTATTCATTATGAGGTGAGAAGCAGATACAGTATCTGACACTGTGGTCACATATTTCAATGGATTAGTCTGTGACCTGGACAATTACATTTTACATTTAGAGAATTTCTGGTCTAGTGCTCTGTTATTGTTTCTAACCTGTTCTATTACAAATTCCATAGTACAATCAAAAACTGAAGTGATTTAAGTGCAGTTGGGGAGAGATCTCCAGAACTCTCCATTATGAGGCAAAAGATGACAGGGCAGTGCATGTGTCTGTCAATGTACACAGGACTTAAAGTGACAACCATTAAATGAAGAATTAAGGGAGATGTAGGCAAAGCTGTGTGATTTACATTTTGATACACAGCATATTTATTCAGAGGTTGCTTAGAAGTTAAATTAACATTCTGTGAATGGTTCAGATGAAAGCCCCACCCCCTTCACGTGTTAATCACATGAAGTGTGTTTCATGCAATTACCATGGAGCAGAGCTGTACTCCTAACTATTTCATCGGGCACATTTTTGGCCCCCTCTCTAGATGTCAGTGCTTATGAGTATCAGTGCAGATGTCCACTTCAACACATGGAGCTAAAAAAGACTGGGATTGGGAAATGATTACATCTAGAATGTGCTTTGCTGGCACATAACACAACCACATATTCAGCTTCTTTAAAGGATGAGGACAGTTTTGTTCAAATAAAAAGGGGGGAATTGTGCAGTTCTTAGAAGTTCAACATTTCAAAATTGATAATAAATCATCCTAGTTACAATTCTTGCAATGTGCTGAAAAGGCTAGATGACAAAATTCTCAGTTTATTTTCCTAAACTAAGTGGACAAGAGAGCCAGTGAGGCGTAGTGGTTAGAGTGTTGGACTATGACCTGGAAGACCAGGGTTTGAATCCCCACACAGCCATGAAGCTCACTTGGTGACCTTGGGCCAGTCACTGCCTCTCAGCCTCAGAGGAAGGCAATGGTAAACCCCCTCTGAATACCGCTTACCATGAAAACCCTATTCACAGGGTCGCCATAAGTCAGAATCGACTTGAAGGCAGTCCATTTCCATTTCCAAGTAGACTGAAGTTTCTGAGTGGGAAAAATCCCTGCCTTGAAATTCTGAATATTAAGCAATATACATATTTGAAATAAATAAATACATCTATATTTAAGAATTTATATATATATTTATATGCATGCAACGTTTTAAATAAATACAATCCCCAGAGGTTTAGTGCAAATATTGTAGTATTCAGATTTTGTTATGCTTTAATTATTTTATTTTGTAGTTTATAGTTTAATTACTTTTCTTATTTTTTTTTTTCTAAAAAGTTGCTAGCCTATCTCCACTAACATATTGGGGCTTTGAGGAAACGAAATTAAATTGGGCCGTCATCTACACATATAATATTAATTACAACAAGGATGCTTTATGTTGCATGTTGAGATTTTCATGCGTTCAGAAGATAGTTACATGCTTTATTTTAACAGACAGTAATAATCCTTCAATAAAACAATCAAAAAGTAAATCTCCGACATCATTAATAAGAAATTGTGAAGTGAATGTGTCCGTGGGTCTGCATCAGAACAGTGCTAGTCAGTTTGTGTTAAAGGGTGCAAAGAAACAGACAAGAGGGGAAGGGCAAGAAGTTGGATGTCTTTCACTGTAAGTCATCATGGCAGCAGTGCTTAAATATTACAGGAGCTGCAAACCTGAAACAGGAGGACAGAAATATAGGACTGACCGCTGTTGCATTCTTTTCATAGCTTTTACATACCTGATATATTTTTATCAGCTGTGCCTGATACTGTTCCACCTGTCCCTTCTCTGGAGGGGATATATAAGCCGGCTGGCTGAGGGGGCTTGGGAGATCCAGTGCCTGCAAGGGAAGAGGACCATCACTGCCCAGGGAGGGAGAGCCATCTGCCTGCTTTGCTGCTGCTGCTGCTGCTTGGCCAACATCTCTGCTCTCTCCTTCTTGGGCTCCTGCTCTGCACTTGGGCACCTTGCAGGACCAGGCTCCAGGTACTCAGCCAGCTGTGCCTGATACTGTTCCACCTGTCCCTTCTTTGGAGGGGATATATAAGCCGGCTGGCTGAGGGGGCTTGGGAGATCCAGTGCCTGCAAGGGAAGAGGACCATCACCGCCTAGGGAGGGAGAGCCATCTGCCTGCTTTGCTGCTGCTGCTTGGCCAACATCTCTGCTCTCTCCTTCTTGGGCTCCTGCTCTGCACGTGGGCACCTTGCAGGACCAGGCTCCAGGTACTCAGCCAGCTGTGCCTGATACTGTTCCACCTGTCCCTTCTCTGGAGGGGATATATAAGCCGGCTGGCTGAGGGGGCTTGGGAGATCCAGTGCCTGCAAGGGAAGAGGACCATCACCGCCCAGGGAGGGAGAGCCATCTGCCTGCTTTGCTGCTGCTGCTGCTTGGCCAACATCTCTGCTCTCTCCTTCTTGGGCTCCTGCTCTGCACTTGGGCACCTTGCAGGACCAGGCCCCAGGTGGCGTTTTACGTGGGAAGAAGAACGGTCTTAGAGCTGGCGTTTGGGCGCACAGAATATGGGACTGTGTCTTCTGTGTGGGTTTGAAGTGGATGAATGGGTGTTATATGAGTGTATGTTGTGAGTGAATGTGTATTTTTATGTATATGAGTTTTTTGTATTTATAGTTTATCATGTGCCTCGGGAAGAGATTTTATCATCAAGAGGGGAGACCTGAGGGGGCCCCAATTGCCGTAGTGACGGGTAGAGGGAGGTATGGTGATATGAGAGGGACGTGCCAGGTAAGGAGAACGCGGCCCAGACATGTAGTGGCTGTGCCGCGTTCTGGTCCTTCTCATACCCGCAGGGTTGTTGGTTGTCCTATCAGCCAACTCTCAGATCTCCAGTTGCTGCTTTTTAATGCCAGATCGGTACATAATAAAACCTCCCTCGTCCATGATTTGATTGTGGACGAGGTGGCCGATCTGGCATGTATAACCGAGACCTGGGTGGGCGAACAGGGAGGAGTTAGTCTGTCCCAGCTCTGCCCACCGGGGTATCTGGTTCAGCATCATGGTAGATCTGAGGGTCGGGGAGGGGGGGTCGCTGTGGTCTATAAGAGTTCCATCTCACTCACCAAGCACCATGTCCATGCAATCACTGGTCTGGAGTGTTTGCACCTTGTGCTGGGCCAGAGGGACAGACTGGGAATCCTTTTGGTGTACCGCCCACCTTGCTGCCCAATGGCTTCCCTAACTGAGCTGACGGAAGTGGTCTCGGAGATACTGTTGAGATCCCCCAGACTATTAGTACTGGGAGATCTCAACTTTCATGCTGAGGCTACTTTGTCTGGGGCAGCTCAGGACTTCATGGCCGCCATGACAACCATGGGGCTGTCTCAATATGTTAGTGGCCCAACACATACATCGGGGCATACTCTTGACCTGGTCTTTGCTACTGGACATGGGGATAGTGATCTGGATGTGGGGAGTTTTACATCTCTCCCGTTGTCATGGACAGATCATTGCTTGCTGAAGTTTAGACTTTCAGTAGCCTTTTCCCTCTGCAAGGGTGGGGGACCTATTAAATTGGTCCGCCCCCGGAGACTAATGAATTCTGAAGGTTTTCAAAAGGCTCTGGGGGTTTTTCCGGCTGATAAGACTGGTGCTCCTGTCGAAGCCCTGGTCGATCTGTGGAATACAGAGATGACCCAGGCTGTTGACACGATCGCTCCTGCGCGCCCTCTCCTATGTAGAGCTCATACAGCTCCTTGGTATACTCCGGAGCTGAGAGCGATGAAACAAGACAGGAGGCGGCTTGAGCGGAGATGGAGACGAACTCCCGACGAATGCAATTATGAGCTGGTTCGTGCTTCTACTAAGCTCTATGTAGGAGCGGTGAGGGCGGCAAAAAAACAACATTTCGCCGCCACTATTCAGTCATCTCTCTCACGCCCACGGGAGCTTTTTAAAGTGGTTCGTGGCCTACTTCATCCAGGCCTACAAGATACGGCAGATACATCGGTAGCTCGATGTAATAAATTTGCTGAACACTTCCAGCATAAGATCTCATGCATTCGCCGGGACTTAGACTCCTATTTAATAGCAGTTAATCCTACTGAGGTGTCCAGAGCACAGTCTTGTCATGTTTTGTTGGATGAGTTTCAGTTGGTTCAGCTCGAGGACGTGGACAAGGTGCTTGGACAGGTTCGTGCGACCACTTCGGTACTGGATCCTTGCCCCTCTTGGCTAATTAAAACTAGCAAGGAAGGAACAGTTGGCTGGGCCAAGGAAGTGATTAATGCCTCTTTACGAGAGGGAGTGGTCCCTGGCTGTCTGAAAGAGGCGGCAGTGAGACCACTCCTGAAAAAACCTTCCTTGGAGCCAGAGGATGTCAGCAGCTACAGACCAGTAGCCAATGTTCCGTTCCTGGGCAAGATCCTGGAACGTGTGGTTGCTGACCAGCTCCAGGCGCTATTGGATGAAACCGATTATCTAGATCCATTTCAATCGGGGTTCAGGCCTGGTTTTGGCACTGAGACTGCCTTGGTCACCCTGTTTGATGACCTATGTCGGGAGAGAGACAGAGGGAGTGTAACTCTGTTGATTCTCCTTGACCTCTCAGCGGCTTTTGATACCATTGATCATGGTATCCTTCTGGAGAGGCTTGAGGAATTGGGAGTTGGAGGCACTGCTTGGCAGTGGTTCCGCTCCTACTTAGCGGGTCGTCTCCAGAAGATAGTGCTTGGGGAACATTGCTCGACACCGTGGGTTCTCCAATGTGGGGTCCCGCAGGGTTCAGTTCTGTCTCCCATGCTTTTTAACATTTATATGAAGCCGCTGGGGGCGGTCATCAGGAGTTTTGGAGTGCGTTGTCATCAGTATGCTGATGACACGCAGCTCTACTTCTCCTTTACGTCTTCCTCAGGTGAGGCAGTCGACGTGCTGAACCATTGCCTGGCTGCGACAATGGACTGGATGAGAACTAACAAACTGAGACTCAATCCTGACAAGACTGAGATGCTGTTGGTGGATGGTTTCTCTGATCGGATGGTGGATATATACCCTGTCCTGGATGGGGTTACACTCCCCCTAAAGGAACAGGTGCGTAGTTTGGGAGTCATCTTAGACTCTTCCCTCACACTTGAGGCTCATGTAGCCTCGGTGGCCCGGAATGCGTTCTACCAACTTCGGTTGGTAGCCCAGCTACGTCCCTATCTGAGTAAGGAGGACCTCTCATCAGTGGTACATGCTATGGTAACCTCGCGTCTGGACTACTGCAATGCGCTTTACGTAGGGCTACCTTTGAAGACGATTCGGAAGCTACAGCTAGTGCAAAATGCGACAGCCAGACTGCTAACAAGAACTAAGCGGTCTGAGCATATAACACCTGTGCTAGCCCATTTGCACTGGCTTCCAATATGCTTCTGGGCCAGATTCAAAGTGTTGGTACTTACCTATAAAGCCTTATACGGCGCGGGACCACGGTATCTGTCGGAACGCCTCTCCCGATATGAACCGGCCCGTACACTACGGTCTACTACGAAGGCCCTCCTCCGGGTTCCGACTCATAGGGAAGCCCGGAGAGTGGTGACAAGATCTAGGGCCTTCTCAGTGGTGGCCCCCGAACTATGGAATGGTGTCCCCGAGGAGGTGCGCCTGGCGCCGACACTATCATCTTTTCGGCGCCAGGTTAAAACCTTTCTCTTCTCTGAGGCATTTTAATTCCTGTTAATTGTAAATTATTATATTTTGATTTTAGACTGTACAGTTTTGTGTACAGTTTTGTGTTATTTTTATTGTATTTTTAATGTTCACTGCCCAGAGAGCTGTTGCTAGTCGGGCGGTATATAAGCTTAATTAAATAAATAAATAAAATAAATAAACAAGAGGGGAAGGGCAAGAAGTTGGATGTCTTTCACTGTAAGTCATCATGGCAGCAGTGCTTAAATATTACAGGAGCTGCAAACCTGAAACAGGAGGACAGAAATATAGGACTGACCACTGTTGCATTCTTTTCATAGCTTTTACATACCTGATATATTTTTAAGATTATATACCAAGACACCCATTGACTTATGTGTCTTCTTATATGATCTTCATAACTGAATTATCATTGTCAACCCTTTCTGTATCTGTATTGGATTTGAAATTGTTTTTTGCATATGGCAATGTTTTAATATTTGGAATTGTTTTTAAATTGCTTGTCTGTATTTTTATATATAAATGTGTATATATATAAAATATATATATGGAATGTTTTTTAATTATTTTTTACATATGAAAGTTTTTATTGTTGTTTTTATTGTGAAATTGGTTAGATATATTTTATAGAAAATTATTCTTAAATGGAATCAAATGAATAAATAAAATATAATTTCTAAAATGAGAGACCCCAGACAGGAGTAAACTTAAGAAGCAATCCAAACCCAACATCTGCTGGGATGAGAGGAGTTTGGAATAGGCAGAGCTCTGGTTGAGCCAGGGTTCAGCTGGGTGAAGTCCCTCATCCTGGCTCAGGTACAGATACACCAGCATAAGACTTCAATCCTGAGTCAGCCTAGGCTCAGCAAAAGGTGGCCGAAATGAGGCTGGGGTAAGTCCCCCCAAAAGGGTGTGGGTGCTTGGCAGGGGGAGACTTAACTTTATTCCAAACTCTGTTCAGCGTGGTGATGTGACCTAGTAACCCAGCAGATGGTACACTGGCAAAAAGGGTGGTATAAGTCAAACTCTGTTTTAAAGCCTTGTTTTCCCTTTGCCATGATTGGGCCACCTCGGTCAGCAGTAGCCCCACCCTTGAATGGAGTGTGGAATGGGGGTAGGTTTCAACAGCATAATTTACCCCAACAGAAGTTACCCCAACATTCCTATAGTTTGATTGTTCTTTTAGTCCCATAGCACACTAATGTCCACAGGATCACTGTTCTTGTGACAGTGCCTATTCACTGTTCGTGCTTTGGCTCCTTCTCATCAATTTTCCAATAGGCATTTCATAGGGGTGCACACCAACTGCAAAATTCAGTTTAGACCCTAAATTGGTGATTTGGAAAATGGCATGATTTGGTCCAAAGTGCTTTGGAGCTGTCTGAATCCTGATTTGGAAAAACTAAATTTTGTACCTCAATAGTGGGAAGAAATGTTTCACATGCTGCAGAGTTTTTTAAACATCTGAGTCTCTGAAGCACAGCCAGCCACTTTGGCTTGGACAAAGCCCCTCATCTGTCGAAAGAGGCTAACTTTGGCTTGTCATATGGTGATCTGATGCAGATCCTGAACATTTAATGCTGTGGTCAGATTATTCAATTGCTACCAATGCAGAACACAGCAGAAATTATCCATCCTCCATGCCTGTTGTGCCTCTGCAGGAGTAATTGTTCTGGAATGAATTTTTCACAGAATTTGTTATATACAGTAAATAGTCATACATCAGCACAGAAGACTACAAACATTGTATTCTTCTGTTACATTGTTCACTGGGACATTTCTCATTTTTGCTATGCATTTGTCTCTACCATGGGATACTATTGTAGGGCTCCAAAGTGACCCGGGACACGTTGGAGATACATGAGATGTATTTGTATTTACTCTTGCTTTTCTGCATTTCATGACTAGCCACTTATTTGTGATTCATGATATCCAGAACAATTACATTAGAATCACTTTGAGTTTGTTTGCGCTCTCTCGCTCTCTCTCTTTCTGTGTGTGTGTGTGTAAGACAGAGAGAGAGAGAGTGATTTTTATGGATTAACTTGGCACATAATATTTTAAAATATCTTATTCATTGTCTGACAATATAAACTCTTATTTCATCATTCCTTTCTCACCATATTGTTGCAGATTTTCTAAAAGTGCTATTGGGATGGTGTGATGCAAGAACAGAAGCAACATGAAATGGAAATGTTATTCTTTTACTGTCGTGGTAGCTGTACTCAGCCTGTCTCGGATCCATCAGTTACTGGGTCAGCTTATTCCAGGTAGGATTTCTTTTACCTGCAACATTTGTACTTCAGAATGTACATGTTGGTGTGAATATATTTGTGTGTTATTTTGTGTGTGAAACTGATGATTTACTGAGTATTCTACATTTTATATTGCAGGCACTAAATGGCTTGTCTGGGTTAGTAAGAATATATATCTTAGTGGTCCTAAAAACAGAAAGGCCAAAAGCGAATAAAGAATATTCCCTAATTAAGGAAGAGTATAAAACTGTGGAGAAAATAAACAGCTAAAATAAAAAATAAAGTTTTAATAATGGTATGTCTTTATCCCAGCACGTCATCCAGAATATTACTGAATTCTAAAACATACCATTGAAACTAATGGGGCTGAATATTCAGTATCGGAAAAGTGTGACACTGCTCACAGTAGCAGTCAGAGATGACAATATAATTCTTGGGATAATATGCTAATTTTATATCTGTAGTAGAAAAGAAAACTATATTTCATAAGACCAAATACAACAGAATCCAACTTGCTGATAAATTCTAGTTCATGCTGGAACCTCCCTTTGAAGTTTGTTTATTTAAAAAAATGGCCTTCATGTCAGTAGCAGAAAAGGTTCTGAGACACGGAAGTGCTGTCCCGCCAGATTCTGAATATCACCAATCTTATATTAAATTTGTGTCTATTCTCTTGTGCAGATAGACTGTTCTATGCAGAGAGTAAAAGGGATGCTGGAATATGTCATATTTGTAGAGCTTAGAAAAGTTACTTTTTTGAACTACAACTCCCATCAGCACCAGCCAGCATGGCCACTGGATTGGGCTGATGGGAGTTGTAGTTCAAAAAAGTAACTTTTCCAGGCTCTGCATATTTGCATTAGAGATGATTAAGTGAATGATCCCTGATGGTAAAGATGATATTATTCAGTAGTAGGGTTGCCAGGTTCCTGGCCTGAGACTGATCCTGTATCTTTAGGAGAAGAGAAAGTCAGCCAAGTGCAGGTGTTCTTGCAACATTGTAATGAGAAAAACCACAAGGTGGAATTCTCCCTTCCCCCTGCCCAACTTTTAAAGATACCAAAGACCTCTTGGAGGCCGGGCCTGGCAACCAAGAGGTCTTCTGTATCTTTAAAAGGTGTGCAGGGGGAAGGGAGAATTCCACCTTGTGGTTTTTCCTATTACAGGGTTGCAAGAACACCTGCACTTGGCTGACTTTCTCTTCTCCTAAAGATACAGGATCAGTCTCAGGCCAGGAACCTGGCAACCCTATTCAGTAGTGTGGTATAAGTGGGCATGGAGATAGAGTTGGCATTGGTGTTTCCTGCAGGGCTAGTTGCTCTTTTTGTGTCTCTATTGTGGTCCTGGATAAACTATTTTAGATCAGAAGACCATCTGTAAGTAATGACAGGCTAGTCACCTGAGGCCTATGAGAGAGAAGCACCATTGACCAAGATGGCGGTCAATTTTAGTTTGGAGCTGTAGATGACAACAAGCAGTTTGCTGTTGCTTTCTTTGCAGGGTCTGTCCTATAGTAAGCTACACCTAGGTACTAGTCTGCCTTCAATAGCTGAATGACTACTGTAGTTTTTCAAATAACATAATTCTTTCAGATATGAGTACCTGTCTAACAAACTGGACCAGTGCAATTGTATTGTGGGGCATGTCTATAAAAGATGGATTGTGTTGTGTGTGTTTTGGATGATAACTGGGAATGCATTGATTGTGTATGTGGCAACATCAGTTTCCTCCAGCTGAGTCACTGGTGTACACCAGGATGGAGAAGCTATCTGCTACTGGTTTGTTGGATTTTTGAGACAAAATATTGTTTACATATCCATCAAATAGTTAACATGTATCAGGAAATTTGATTCTATTTAATTTTAATTTAATTGGGAGTATAGTTATATTTGCCACTGCACTTTCTAATTAAATTAGAAAGATAACATTATTACCTATGGCTACTGTTGTGAATGGTGATTCTGTTCTTATCTTGCATTCATTTTTGTTTATACATCACATATGTATATACATCTTACATTTCATGGCGTTTGGTTCTCAGTGTTTCCCTCTGATCCCAGTTGGTTGTATCCAATGACGTTGCCCAGTCAGTGCAAGGAGGGTTGAGGGAACCCTCTGAATAAATGGAGGGGGATGGAGAGGAAGTGCACAGTGCACTCCAAAGTCTTTGTGCTAATGGGACAACTTCACTGGATACAAACTAATCTGCCAACTGAGCATATCATTGTAAGTTGCCAGAAGACACTCTGCTGTTTTTGCTACAGCAGATCTCTCTTTTTTTTTTAAAGGGAACTTCTCTCATATGTCAGCAGAGCTTAGGAGAAGATAGGAAGTTTATGAGGAAAATAATTACAAAGTATTCCCACAGTACTAAAGAATGGGCTGGGCAGAGCAACCCAACTCAGGGGAAGTTGGCATAAGTGATACCAGCATAAAATAAGCTGATGTGAAGTTCTACCACATCCAATTGCCATTCAGGAACCTCTGGGTTGGCTGAACACTGGCTCAGCCAGGAGCTGCACACAGGGACCAGAAAGTAAAAGCCTTCTCTTCCAAATACACCTACCAGGGAGTAAGCCCTTTCCATTTACTTCAGTTTTTATTTTCTTAGACCAACCTTTTTCCTGGCTTAACTTTTGCCTGTATTGGGACCTGCAGGAGCGGTCCATATACAAGTTGGATGTGGCCTAAGTTTCTTCACCTCGGTCCCTCCTCTGACATGCCTCAGAAATGCCCTTTTTTCAGGACTTCTTGCTTTTTCCCTTCCTCTGTGTCTACAAACAGTCATTGTATGTCGAATGTTAGTTCACCTAAGCTCACAGGTTATCAAAGTAGTCATCTAGTGTAGATGGAGAATAAAGGAGAATCACTCAAGAATTCTTGAGTCTTGGGAGGTACCAGAAATTATCTATTTGGGAGTCAGACTTCAGACAGCAGAACAGTCTTTATAATATATACTATTTATCCATATCTTGCACACTAAAACTGATAAAATGCATTCTAGGTGGCTTTAGCCATCATTGCAAAAATAGAAATATATATCAGCATGAAAGAAGTTGCCGGATATCCATTTAACAACAAAGTAGAAGACTCTGAAGGCATGTCTTAGTGAAAACAAGTTATAATAGATGAAGGACTGAGTTAAACTCTAAGTCATATCATAGAGCCAAAGTTACAAAGTACACGGAAATACATCATGATGCATCACCCATCAGATGTCATGGATGGAATAGATCAGCCTTTCCCAACTAGTGGGCCACCAGATGTTGTTGGACCACAATTCCCATCTTTCCTGACCATTGGCAATGCTGGCTGAGGCTGATGGGAGTTGTGGTCCAGCAACACCTGGTGGCCCACTAGTTGGGAAAGGCTGGAATAGACGGATGGTTTTCTCCTGCTTTCTTCAACCCCCCCCCCCAGCAGCACTGAGGGGTCCTGAGTGCTATACAACCTGGCTTTTTATACACTTTTTTATCTGAGGGAAGGCGTGTTCCCATGGTCTTATTAGCTACTGCGTGTTCACAGCTCATTACTGTTTTTCTTTCTACAGCCTCATCAGGCTCTCCATCGGGTCATTAGTCAGGCTCCTGGTGGGACTTCTATCCTCAACTCTCTGGAGTATCAGCCATGCCATACAATAAATTTCCTTTTGCTTCATGTTGATAATAAACGTAACACATTGGCTGTGTGCCCAGACATTTTATCTCTATGTCTGTACTCCGCTGTAAGAAAACATTATTCAGAAGAGAGGGTGATAGAAAACCCATTTTCAAAAGAGAACTTTTCCTCTATGCTGTATGCCATACTAAGCTACAAGCAAAGCCATTATAAGCTTATGTAATTTCAGCACATTTTATGTATGTTTTAAGCCATTATCTGGGCTGTCCCATTACGACCCTAAGTAAGCTTCACATTGAAAGAACCACAGCTGGTATATTAAATTGTCCTGTTTTTATATACTGTAGTTATACGACTGTGATGTCTGTATTAATAGAAAAGAGCATATATGTATGATCCATCATGTTTATATGACATGGTACATTATGTGTGTTGTATTATTAACCTGAGCTGGCGAATATATTAACTCTCTACACACATTGAAGCAAATCTAGCTAAAGATTTTGGCAGTCTCTTTTAAGAGTGTATTAAGGAAAAAATATTCCATTGTGTTTGTCTGTGTTTAATACATGTTTTAAAGTCAGCTGCAGCTGTTCACAAAGAAAGTTGATATTAAAATTTCAATAACTAGAAAAGCTAAGAGCAGCTTAAAAACAAGGCAAATTATTTTGGCTTCTAATGTTATAACTTCCCTGTGGTACGAGTATTTTTCAAAGTTTGTTACAGTGAGTCTCCCTAAGTCAAGAAAAGAATTGTTTGAGCCTTCCTCAGTTTTACTTTAAAAACTAAGATTTAGTTGGTGGTGCTTAGAAAAGAACAAAGGAGAGCAAATGTATCCACTCCATATGATTTTATGTTTCACAGGAATTTGAGAAAACAAAACTTGTATTTGGTATTTGGGAACTAATATGGCAACCTTGCTTTCAATCAGCATGATAGGTAATCACACAACCCACATAGCTACCTCTGTTGGTATGGTTTGAGCACTCTGCTTTCTGTGGTTCTGTGGGAAAAGTTGGGAAGACTTTGGAACCTCCCCCAGCAATAGGGGGTATATTGTCTTGTGATGTGTAGAATAGAGATGTTTGTTTCATTCTCTTTGTTTATATTATTGTTATCCATATGGTCATCAGTCTGCTATTGTCAAATCCACCCCAGAAATACATTAATATATTGCTCCCCTATTAATAGTAAGGTTGATACAAAGAGATGTCAACAGACTAGCCATTATTGTAATTGTGTGGTTGGCAACAACATCGGGAGGGGTTTTTCATATTTAATACTAGCTGCTGCGTTCAATTTTCATTAGGAGTGAAGCATTGAGAGGGGGGTCTCAATACCCCACCAAGATAATTAGCCTTAGAAAAAAACTCTCATTGGCCATATTTGTGAGAGAAGGAAATATTGAAGAACCAGGGCCACTTAAAAGCCATTACAAGTACATAAACGTTCTTGTCCTGCTTCCATTCCACACCTTTCAAATCTCACTTCCTATTTTATTGTTTTCTCTTGTGTAATTATAGTATTTATATATTTTTTCTTGTGGCTGAACATTAGCAATGCTATCTAAAATTCAATTGCCTTACGTCCAATATTAAAATTTTTAAATGTAAACTATTAATTCCACATTTTAATTTGATTTTTTAAATTGAAAATTAGCCAAGTGGTATTTGCCTAAGAAAGAATGTCCCACAAGAGTCCCTTTGGAGCCTAGTGCTACATGTATATTTATACTAATGTGAATTAATATCTCATCTAAAATTTGTCTCTGTATGAAATACTAATGTACTTAAATGATAAAGCATATTGAGTATAAGGAAAGTAAGGTTGTGCCTTTTATTTTCATTATTACTAGTTTACATAACTTGGAAACTCCATGGTAGAAAGAATTGTTTATAGATTCTTTTTTTTTACAAAATGTTCCTGATTTTAATAGCAATTCAACAACATAGGAAAATCTAGTATGACTGCATATCACAAAAAGATCATATCCAACACAGAAAAACAGCACATATAAATAGTTAAATCACTAATGTTACATTCATAATAGAACTGCTATAGATTCTTAAGCAAGTACACTGCATTTATATATCTGATTCTGATCAAAGGAAAAATGCTCAAGCTCCCTTTTCAGATGTTCACACACATCAAACTTGATAAAAGGATGCATAATAGGGACTCATATGTTTGACTATGCATAGCGTTTAAGTAACACTTCAGAGAAGTTACCGTTCTGATGAAAGTAAACAATTTATAATTGCAATTTTCACTTTAAAAATCCAATAGACTTCCAATATCGTTTTAAATCTATTTGTCTATCAGGTTGAGAACACATAGCATTTATAATTGTTTCCCATGTAGTCAGAATTCTACTAAAAGGCCATTTGCACTGTATCACTCTTTCAATTAAATTAGTTTCAGAATAAAATTACAGGTGGCATCTTGATGTTGTTCCTGTTTTATGATTATCATCAGAAACATCAGGACCCAACCACCAAATTTTACTTGGCCAGACATCAAAGGGTGCACAAACCATTTGGAAGAACATGGGGGGAAAACACCATGTTTATATTTTATAGAACATCACACTAAAGAAAAAATCTCCCTTATCATGCCCCATTCATTTTGCTTCTTTCTTAGATGTTTTAAACTTAAAAAGTATTTCTTTCTTTTGGGACCTTTTCTTTTGCTTTTTGAATATTAAGAAACTAATAGATAATATTTTATTTAAGGATAGATTTTTTAAAAAAAGAAAACATAATGAATGTTCATAATTAAAGTAGAATACTAAGTCAAGCATGTTTTAATAAAAATGCAGCCATAATTTCTAAGAAAGAGCTACTATGTAATTATTTAAATATATATGTTAGCTGTGCTATTTTAATTCCCTTGGCTGAGATTCAAAGACCTACCTTAAGCATACCTTGTAAAATGTTTTAACATTTTTCCTTTGAATTGTAAGATACGACCCACAAGTAGCCTTGGACATGTGGAACTAGTTGCACAGGTCTGGATGAAGGCCATTGTAATACGAGCAAGGGTGCTGTCCTCCAGGGTTGCGGGAGGTCATAGATCCCTCACTTTTTGGGGGGAGAGCAGGATCCCAGCAGGGTCCCTATCACTATGAAAGGGGAATGTATTAGCCACTGAGGTCTTCTCATTTGGCTAACAAAATGCTTCCTTGTCATCTCCTGATGATTGGAGTGAAATGAGGTGAGTCAGTCACTGAGATTACTCTTCCCAGTAGCTAACACACATCTCCCCTTTCATGTTGATTGGCTCCTAATTAAGTGACAAGTGAGCTTCATAGCAAAGTCCCAAATCCTAGTCCCACACTTGGCTTTATTTCAGAATTCTTAAAATTTCTGGCAAAGTTTCTGCCAATGTTTAGTCCCCAGAGGTAGAGATTGAGTTGGGAGGAAACTATACACACAGCAGTTCTATAATTCTATAATTCTGTCACTGCAGAAGAGACGGTGAATCCTGGGGGTGTGGCTGTGAGGAGATGTAGTGTGACTATCATGAAGGGACTCTGTACTTCTGAATTTGCTAGTATACTACTGAGTATGATTCATTCAAGATGTGATCCTATAGACCCTTACCTGAGAGAAGGTCCCCTTGAACTCAATGATGCTTACTTATCAATAGATATGATATAGAATAGCACTGTTAGATCTTTTTTATGTCAGTGCCTATATTGCACTTAAAACACAAGCATTACAAACTTTTTTTCACAATCAACAGTGATATAGTACATTCATCAAATAAAATGCTCTAAACATGTTTAGATTAGAAGTTTCTACTTTATGCAAATACAAGCAAGTTAATTCTAATAACTGTCTTAGAGTGCTAATATATTTATTTTGTGGACTTTTTCAAATATTTTGATAAATCATTACTGCTTTGCATGTAGAGACTATGAAGAATGCTGCTGTGCCTTTCATGTGTCATCACACCTCACTTTTAAGTCAGATACAATACACAGAAGTTTTGATACGATTGTCTTCTGAAGTATACATTGCCTCTACTGTGCATATCTTTATTTTGTTCGGATTTTAACATTATCTATGGCTATGATTTCTGGATTTGTATTTGTTTAAAATGGAAATAGAAACCAGCACTAACTGACTGCAATAATTGTATAAATCTCTTGACCTTTCAGTTCAGTTACTGCAATATATTTTATGTATTTAACACAGGCTGGTCAACAAAACTGGGAAACATAGTCTGTAAAACATTTACAACAAAAAAATAAAAATAGTAGTCTGCTTAGCTACTGGCTAGCAAATGCTTACCTGAATAATTTTTTTCTTACCTGTTGCACTGCTGAAAGATACTTGGACTTAAGCAAACTTTTGGAAATGTCTGCAAATTTCACTTCCTCCGTGAGGGGCAGAAAAAACAAAAGAGATAGCTCTAGGTTGGCAATGTATAGTGATGTAATTGAGAAAATTGTTTCTAAACTTTGCAAAGCTCAAGCTGTTATGAACTTTCTGTGTCAATCAACAAAATAGGATGCCAATGCATGTACTGGCTAACCAGTGTATTGTACCACTATTTCTGCCTGGAATCATTTCTTACTATATTATATTTTTGTTAGTGTCACGTTACCTGTGAACGCTTACAACAGATTGTAATCAGTCTGATTTTACATCAAACTGCAGTTTCAGATTTAACTGTTAATGCACCCAAAATAGAAATAGAGCATAACCTCTAGTTTAAAACACAAAAAGGCTGTCTTCAACACCATATGACATCGACCAATCAAAAGGCTTTGAAATTAATAAAAATTAATCAATTTGACACGGGTTTCTAGGATGATGTGAGAGCCAGTGTGGCATAGTGGTTAGAGTGTAGGACTATGACCTGGGAGACCAGGGTTCGAATCCCCACACAGCCATGAAGCTCACTGGGTGACCTTGGGCCAGTCACTGCCTCTCAGCCTCAGAGGGAGGCAGTGGTAAACCTCATCTGAATACCCCTTACCATGAAAACCCTATTCATAGGGTCGCCCATAATTCGGAATCGACTTGAAGGCAGGCCATTTCTAGGATGTATAATGAGATAAATAATTTTCTAGGTTAGATTCTCTGTAGAAACAGTAGTAATGCAGAAAAGAAGCAAAGTAAGAAGAACGCCAACAAACATACAAAAAAATAATTCTCCATCTTTGGAGATGGCAGGTGTTGCCACCACTCACCATATGCTCAGAGGCACATGTTACCGAATTCTTCCAAGCTACACAGGAAGTGGATTGGAGTGTGAAAGACCAAACCAAATTGTGTTTGCATTTTTACAAATTTGTAGGGCAGTACAATATCTCAGAGAGAAGGTCAGGTCTCCTGCTCCCCTGGTTCATTCACTGTAGCTGCCAAATTCCCCTGCTTTTTAATGTTTGATAGAAATATCTGTTGGCTATAGGTACATTCTTAAACTGCAATGGTTTTTGCCTATTAGTGAATTAGTTATATAATTTGTTATGGCTGCTTCTCATATTTGACACGGAGCTAACCATTTCAATCAAACATCATGTCGTTTTAGCCATTCATGTTTGTTTGTTGCACATCTTATTAAGCTATACTTAGGAAGATCATTATTTTAGAATAATATTTGAGCCACAATCTCAACTAAACATAGTATGCCATTTTAGCCATTCATGTTTCATGCATGTTACATTGATTTGTAGTGGGAAGGTCATTATTTAATATTAGCATAAATCAAATGGTTTGCAGGAAACTTCAATTTTATTTATGGAAGGCTAAGTGCTATACGTATAAGACATATGCCAATAGCTGTATATATCTTTTGTAAACATTGCTAGGTAATTATGAAGAGTTTTTTCTCTTTACTGCTTCACTCACTGGTTACAGTGTTACACTCCACTTACAAGCACATACTTGGAAGAGAGTCCCATTGATGATACATTTAACTTCTATTTAAATTGGACTGCATACTTTAAGCAGTTAGTTCTGTTCAAAAATGTAGTGTCTTTAAACAGGAAACCATATCTGCCATCTTTTAAAAATAATTCTTCCAGTAGCATGCTTGCCAGTCATCAGGCTCCTTTTTTCCCTCACTTTTTATTTTGATTAACACAGAAGAATGGTCAAAGCTCTTTGAATGTTTCATTTTCTTTCGCTTCAAGAATTGACCTTTGTTTATTCTTTGCCTTTTTTGTGGGAATAACAAAGGTCTGGAAATCCTATCAACCAAAATGTCATGCCCAAAATAGGGTAGATATTAAAGAGGTGGGGGAAATAGAATAAGAAACCATTCCATACGCTTTGCCTTTTAGATGCTGTCACTACATATACTGCCAGGTCTTAATAAAGAAAAGATTGCCAGCTGCACTTCAAGGTCTCTTTATTAGCCTTAGTTTATCCAGCATGAGGTTTTATTTAATTGTCTGAATAGATGGTGACAAATCAAGAGGCACAGTCAGCTGCATGACAGTTAATGAAGAAATCCGTATTTCTAATCTAGCTGTAGAGCACAAAACTCTACTGCTTTGATGAACCGGCCTTTTGTGATGAACCTGACTGAAAAGCCACATGTGTTACACTGACTATCTAATTAAGTCATCAGAATGCATTGGAGCAAACGGAGTGGTTCACATGGACTCATATAAATACTTTCAGTTTCTCTATTACCTGGCTAATAGAAAGTGGCAGTGTTCCAGATTATGACTGATAGGGATTAGATGGTACAGCTGCTGCAATTATGCTAGCTGGCAGATATCTGTGAAACACTTTTCTTCTTTGTCCACAGGAATTATGGAGCCACTTTGTTCTACTCATTTGTATTTTGAGGATGTCTTGTTACAGTCACCTTTATTCCACTACTACTACCACTTTCCCCCATTATCTGTACTGTATTTTTGCCCTGAGCATGCTCTGAAAGGATCTACTTCATATTGTGATTTTGTATTGTTATTCTTCAAGCTAATCAAGCACTTCTTGAAGAAAGGTTTCTATGTAGCCTTAAGTCTTTTGTTTTGTAACAGTAATATCAAAATGGATCATATCATTTCTGATGTGTCACATGGGGGTAGGGTAGTTCCAATTTAAGTCCAGCAATGGCTGAAATTGTTTGGCAATGGCTGAAATCTTCTTCAATTCCAGTTCAATGGTGGGAGAAAAACATTTCCCATGATGATAATTTGCGTTAGTTGTAAAGTAGTTAATATTTATTCTGATATTGCATATCAGTCTTAATATTGTAGAAAAGGTCCTCAAATGCAAAGATGTAACACTGAACACTAAAATCAGGATCATTCAGACCATGGTATTCCTGATCTCTATGTATGGATGTGAAAGTTGGACAGTGAAAAAAGCGGATAAGAGAAAAATCAACTCATTTGAGATGTGGTGTTGGAGGAGAGCTTTGTGCATACCATGGACTGCGAAAAAAACAAATAATTGGGTGTTGGAACAAATTAAACCAGAACTGTCACTAGAAGCTAAAATGATGAAACTGAGGTTATCATACTTTGGAACACATCCTGAGAAGACATGATTCACTAGAAAAAACAATAATGCTGGGAAGAACAGAAGGGAGTAGTAAAAGAGGAAGGCCAAAGAAGAGATGGATTGATTCCATAAAGGAAGCCATAGACTTGAACTTACAAATCTGAACAGGGTGGTTCATGACAGATGCTATTGGATGTCACTGATTCGTATGGTCGCCGTAAGTCATAATCGACTTGAAGGCACATAACAACAACAACTTGGAGTGCAAACGCAGCATATTTCAGGACCGACCAAGAGAACTGAGACTGTGATTTTAAAAAATAAGTTATTTTTCTAGATGAATTGTTCTTAATTTTAATTAAAATGGCACAGTAAACAGTAATGGGAATTTTTCATTATGTGGATCACTCAGGCTTAAGGTTAATACCCTTGCTTCTTATGCTGTCTCTGAAATTAGGGAGTGTAGCACACTTCTCTGCTGTTTCCTGATACTTATTCTTTGTAGTCATTTTCATATTCTTGAATTGTACACAGACTGAATTCACTAAGAAAGGGTAGGAACATTGTCCCCTTTCCCTTTTCCATGCGTTCATTAACTCTGCATTCATAGAGCCTACATGTGCACAGGTTGTAGTGCATCTCTACATACACTTGAGAACAGTCCTCAAAACAGGGCACCTGATTATGTGGAAAGAACATGCCTATAACTTGTATACACATTACTCTGGGGAACACACCCAATGAATGTGCAGAGGTTGAGGGCAACAACAATAGACACAATCACACTTGTTTCCTCCACATGTTCAATTCTATAAAAAAGGTATTATGTAATCTTGAAATAAATATGTATTATTATTATTATTATTATTATTATTAATAATAATAATAATAATAATAATAATAATAATAATAATAATAATAATAACTTTCCTTCACCCAAAAGTCCCAGGGCGGCTTACAACAGTTTTAAAACAGTTAAGAACAACCTAAGCAACATCACAGAAAATAGGGTGGGTCCTAAAAATATATATCTGTCAAAGGCCAGGGTAAAGAGGTGAGTCTTCAGCATTCACTTAAAGTTGTTCAATGAATGTCCAGAGCGAGAACCACCAGTCGGAGACGAGGGTGCAATCAATTATTGTTTTATTAAAGTAATGGGTACATCAAAGGCTGTACACCTCATAGAAACCCCTATGCTAACTCATTACAATCCCCAACTGCACTCTAGACATGCTCTGCAACTTGTGAGGAAAGTTGACTCAGCGCCCACTTCCAGGCGAAGTAGCCTCAAATAGGAGAGGTCTTGGGGCGTAACCTCTCACTCCATCGCACACATGCCCCCTTCTGCCCTGTCTGTTTCTCCCGACGTCGTGAGTGCGGTGAGGGGGGGTGAGCCTCTGAGGGCTCATCAGAAAGCACAGGTTCCTGATCGGTAGGCCAGAGAGCGGAGGGTGGGGAAGCATCAGGTGTTTCTAAGATACTACTTGGTGAAGGAGGAGTGTCTGCTCTCTCAGGAGCACCCCCCAACAGTCCTGTGGGAGTGCTGGGGGCTGAGCACTGTCCCATTGAGGGGCAGGACCAGCCATGGGAACTGGTGGGGCGGGCGACTCACTCTCTTCCCCAAGGTCGGGGTTAGATTCAACAACAGCTGGATCGTCCATGCTCCCTAATGGCTGAGGCTTCTGAAACTCATGCCTTTCTCCTTCCTCGGGAAGGACGCTGGGTCCGTCACCCCTGGAGTTGCCAGGCACACCTCGGTGGGGAGGGAGTTCCACAGTTTAGGGACTGTTACAGAGAATGCCCTCTCCCAGGGCACCACCCCCTAAGCTTTCAAGGGGGGCAGAAATACCAAAAGGGACCCCTCTGCTGATCTCAACACCCAAGACAGTCTATAGGGAAGGAAGCAATCTTTTGGATATTTGGGACTTGAGTCTTTTAGGGCTTTAAACACTAATGTGAGCATTTTGAACTGGGCCTGGAAATGAACTGGCAACCAATGCAGCTGTTTTGAAACAGGGATTATATGAGCTCTAAAAGGAACCCCTGCTAGTAATCTGGATACTTCAGTTGGATTGTTCGTTTGGAACAAGTAAAGCTTCCGAGTCATCTTCAAGGGCAGCCCCACATAGAACGCATCACAATAATCCAGTCTGGAAGTTGGATTAAATACCCTCCTAGCCACTGAGGCTACTTGAACCTCCAATGACAGTGTTGTATCAAGAAGTATCCCCACGCCATGGACCTGTTCCTTCAAGAAAAGAGCAACCCCATCCAGAACTTGCTGTCTTCCCATCTCCTGGACATGAGAACTCTGGACACATAACGCCTCTGTCTTTTCAGGATTCAGCCTCAATTTATTGGCTCATATCCAGTCCATCACTGCCTCTCAGCACTGGTTCAATATCTCAGCTTCCTGTCCTGATTCAGATGGAATAGAGAGGTAGAGCTGGGTGTCATCTGCATATTGATGGCACCTCATTTCAAATTCCTGATGACAGCTCCCAGTGACTTCATATAGATGTTAAATAGCATGAGGGACAAGATGGAACCCTGTGGAACACCACAGGATAATTCTCATGGTGCTGAACAGTAGCCCCCCCATAACTACTTTTTGGAAGTTGTTCTGGAGGTGTGATTAGAACCACTGAAGAACAGTGCCCCCACCTCCTCAAGATGTTCCAGAAGGATGCCATGGTCTACAGTATCAAAAGCCACTGAGATCAAAGAGAACAAGTAGGGTCGTTTTCCCCCTATCTCTCTCCCGACAGGTGTCATCAACCAGGGAGACCAAGGCAGTTTCATTGCCATGGTCAGGCCTGAATCCAGACTGGAATGGATTCAAGTAATCAGTTTTCTCCAACCATGCTTGAAGTGGGACCGCCACTACCTTCTCAACCACCTTGCCCAAAAAGGGGACATTTGCCACTGGGTGATAGTTGTTTAATACTTCTGCTATAGGTTAGAAGTCATTTAATGCTAGATGTCAGCCAAAGAGCCTTATGTTTGGCTGAGTTACAGACTTTTAGTTACATAGTCTGAATTCAGAACATTTGCTTTTTCCACCTGCAAAAGGTTTAGCATATAGATTTCAAAACGAGTGACTGAATGTTTTGTTCACACTGAATGAGTGCTTTTAGGCATGTCTATAAATGAAGGTATGAAATTTTGAGACTGTTCAGGTCTTTGTATTATATCACAAGTCCACACACAAGTCCACAGTATCAGTTGTATAATTCTACAATAACCTGTTTGTCTCAAATAAATTGAATTGCCTTTATGGAGAAGCTTATTACTTTTGCAAATATATGTACTGAAGGTGGACTAATTAAATACTTCCAGCTAATAAATTAATAAGTGATTCCAAATAGATATAATCTGTGAATATGGTTTTAGAGGAAATATCTTCACTACAGTTCTACTGAATTAACTAGAATAAAAGTGATATTTGGAGGTTAATCACAACTTACTAAGGCATTCATTCAATGCCAGGTCTGCTTTTAAGATCTTGTTCAAAATATTTAAGCTTTGTATTACTGCAGGTCCTCCAGTCAATCAGTGTTACAGTCACCTTGCAAGACACAATTGAAAGACTTCAGTCAGCATTTGCAAGATAGTCTTTTTAGATAGGATAATAGAAGTTTGGCATTAGGAACAAGCATGTACAGAATACATGAGCACCTCATCAGTTAAGAAAGGTCATTTATTATTAGGTGTATGTCACCTTAATATACCTAAACAGTTCCTGGGAATAGATCAGACCACTGTTTCACAATAGTGGTGCACACCACTCCAGTCTCCAAGTAGTGAGAGACCTCCAGGGTTTCTGTGCTTACCCAGGGTTTGGTTTTGTTGGAAAGAAGATCAGCGGAGTTTGTGGTGTCTTTATGAAATATGGTTTATTTAATTACACACATTCCAACCTGAGCTTAAGATGGAGGGGTTCAAAGCATCAGCAGTCCAATATCTTGCTTTTCCATCAAGCTTAAAGGAGGCACCAGAAAGCCATGGTGCAGGGAGCCAACCTCTCTGCACGTCTCCCATTCCCAGCTTTTCCTCTGACTCAAACTAAAAACACAAGCCTCTCCTAGTCCCCAGGAAGGGAGGAGGCTCTCTTGAAGAGTTTCAATAACAATAGGATCTCCCTGGCCCAGTTAATGGGCACTTAATAGGCCCATAAGCTCACTTGGCCGCTCTATTAGACTAACAAAGGGGACTCATCTGACCTGCAGAGCAAGTTTCTCGTCTGCAGAGCCCACCTCCAGGTGCAGGGTTCCAAATCAGAGGCTGGAAGAGGAATCGTGGAAATCATCTATCTCAACCCCAAACCCATAACACTATTTTTAAGATACAACATAAACAACTTAAAACATTTTACACCACAGCTGTGGAGCAAGAGGAAAAGAGATTAAGAATAAACCCTTGAGGGTGGACCATGTTTTCTACATATAACAAGATGCTGGATAGGAGAACTTTTTGTATATATCTGCGAAAGGCCTAGCCTCCAGACATCTTTTGTTGCTTGTGAAAATGTTATGCAGGTTTTCAGTGAAATTCTGACAAGCACAAAAAGCACTCCTTTCAGTGAAGCCTGCAAAACATGGCAGTACTATCACTTGTGTAGGTCTCTCACTGAAAATAAGTGTGAGTAAATAATCTCAATCTGGTTGCCTTAGGGATGCATTATCCTGCCTTTCCATTTTATTCCAGTTCTTACTGAGAGTAAGTTATTTGCAGCCTTTCCCATCAGTTATCTCTTTTATTTTCTTTCTTACATTTTAATCCCTTTTTCCTATAAAAACCTCAGGTTGGTATCCATGTTGCATGACTGGCTGGGCTGATAGGAGTTGCTGGCTGGGGATAATGGTTGTTAAAAACAGATTGAAGGAACCAGGCTGGGGAAGTCTGCCCTGGTCTGACACTAACCCATCAAACCACTCTGACCTTTATCACATAGCCAGATCTGGTTGACTATATGAGTATATGAGAAATTTATGTTGCAATCTAGCATCACTTATTGAAGGAAAAAAAGACTCTGCAAAAATGACACCAACACACCAGCAAACCAGGGGAGCAAGCAGGTGTGAAAGCATGCAGGGGTTTTTTAGACATGTGAAGGACTGGGGGGGAAATCGGAAAAAAACTAGGTTTTTTTTATTTTTTCTGGAAAACAAAACCAGAAAAAAGTTGTCTGTCCCCCCCCCTCCCCATTTTTCTGTTTTTTCCCCAGGCTTTCACATATCTAGCTTTGTCAGTGAACATT
Source organism: Rhineura floridana (assembly GCF_030035675.1). Classification (NCBI taxonomy): domain Eukaryota; kingdom Metazoa; phylum Chordata; class Lepidosauria; order Squamata; family Rhineuridae; genus Rhineura; species Rhineura floridana. The sequence goes on along the minus strand of NC_084484.1, from coordinate 117,909,133 downwards.
TCAAAGCCCTTGAAAGTTACATTTTGCTCTGAAATGTTAATAGGTGAAAATGTAGCACACTCCTATTGGGGAAATATTTATATAAAAATGGGAACATGCAGATTTATTTGCTTATCTTTTTGTTTAAACCATCTTCTAAGGAGAGCTTATAGCCAAATAAATACATTTAAAACAATAAAGCACCATAAACAACAATTATAAAATTAAAACAGCAGCAGAATACAATATATATGAAGGAGCAAGATGAAATTACTCAAATACTGTTTTAAAAGGCCTGGAGAAGGGGAGGGGGTTTAGAAAAGGTCTTTGCCTGGTCCCAAATGAAAAATGCAAATATACTGCCTTCAATTCGATTCCAACTTATGGCTACCCTATGAAGAGGGTTTTCATGGTAAGTGGTATTCAGAGAAGGTTTACCATTGCCTCACTCTGAGGCTAGTCCTCCCCAGCTGGCTAGGGCCTGTTCAGCTTGCCACAGCTGCACAAGCCAGCCCCTTCCTTGTCCGCAACTGCCAGCTGGGGGGCAACTGGACTCCTTGGGACTATGCAGCTTGTCCACGGCTGCACAGGTGGCAGGGCATGTAACCCCTGAGGCACTCACTGTGGGGTGATCTTTAGCTGGCCCTTGACACCCAGGAGACACGAGCAGGGATTTGAACTCGGAGACTCTGGACTCCTAGCCAGACTTTTCCCCACTGTGCTATAGATACCAAAATGCGTGGCAGGTAAACCTCCCAGGGGAAAGGTTTGTGAAGACAAGGAGCCACAGCCAAAAGAACCTTCTCAGGCTCTTGCCAATTATCCCAGTCCACCTCCCTTTAGAAGCCTATAGCACTTGGAGAAGGACCTCTGATGATGATCACATTGCATGCGAGGAGGTACATGTGAGAAAATATTAATGACAGCTAATGTTTTTAAAAAATGCTTTCTAGGTTTTTGGAAAATATTTATTTATTTATTTATTGTGTTTATATACCACTCCATATATACGGTCTGCCTAGTAAACATCGCAAGATGTCACCCTAAGAGTCGGAAATGACTCTCACTATAAGTGCGGGGACACCTTTACCTTTACGGTCTCATAGCTGAAGCTCTCTGGGCAGTTTACAACAATTCTGGCTACCCTATATTTTGAAACTGTTAATATATTGTACTTACCAATACATTGCTGAAAGCATGCTCACCTCTGTTGCTCACAACAGTACTTTAAGCCCTTGTTAAACTGAATATAAAATACATGAAACTCAAATAATACATGGAAGTATGTTCTGGTCTGATAGTGTTCTTTAAATCATACATATGAGAGAGGATGCAATGGGCTGTGTGTGTGTGTATGCACATGCATGGTTGTAATTTGTATTTGAGTAATGCCAATGATAGTGAATTAGAAAACGAAGGTTCTCAACTGCATTGATGTTAAAAAGTATATTATTAGGGGGCATTATTATTTCATGTGAGTAGTTTCCATTTATAGTTAAAAGCATGATTCTGTTCTCTTTGAAGAGGATGTGGGGTGCTACATTGTGATCAAAAGGATGCTGGACTTTGATGCTCAGCCACCAAAAAAGCATTCTTATCACACATTTCATCCAAAAGACTTCAGGGAAGCTAATTATAACAAATTAAAAACAGCAGAATAACACAAAAACTTCAAATGTTTGGAACAATAGAGGTTAAAACAGTAAGCAAAAATCACCCAATAAAACAATTAAAATACATTACAGCAGAATGGACAAAACTGTTTTGTCCCAACAACACAAAAGTGAAGGATGGAGGATTCATGGATCATAGCACCCACATAGTGTTATGGCCCCTGTTTGGAGTATGATATTATGGTCCCTGAGGAGGTAAAATTCAGGAAGAAATTCTCCTTGGCACCTAATCTGGACAACCCGACTTCCCCAGAAACCTCAGCACATGAGGAGTCCATTTTGCTACTTAACTTGAGGAGGTTGAACTGCCATTCTGAGTCTGAGGACACCAGCACAGAAACATCCAAAGAACTACAGCCTCTCTAATGTCATCAGAGCCAATGGCAATGCATACAGGAAATGCCCCTTTACAACAAAAGAACATAACAAGAGTCTGCTGGATCAGGCCAATGGCCCATCTAATCCAGCATCCTGTTCTCACAGTGGCCAACCAGATGCCGATGGGAACCCGCAAACAGGACCTGAGTGCAAAGAGCACTCACACCTCCTGCGGATTCCAGCAATTGGTATTTGGAAGCATACTGCTTCCAACTATGGAGGCAGACCATAGCTATCATAGCTAGTAGCCATTGATAGCTCTATTCTCCATGAATTTGCCTAATCTTTTAAAGCCATCCAAGTTGGTGGCCATTACTGCCTCTTGGAGCTAATTCCATAGTTCCATACTATGTCCTCTGTGAAGAAGTACTTTCTTTTGTCTGTCCTGAATCATGCACCATTTAAGCTTCATTGTATATTTTGAGTTCTAATGTAATGAGAAAAGGATAAAAACTTTTCTGTAGCCACTTTCTCCATGCCATGCATGATTTTATATACTTCTCTCATGTCACCTTTTACTTGCCTTTTCTCTAATGTAAAAAGCCCCAAATGCGGCAACATTTCCTCATAGGGGAGTCACTCCATCTCCTTGATCATTTTGGTTATCCTTTTCTGAAACTTTTCCAGCTATGTTGTTGTTGTTATGTGCCTTCAAGTCGATTACGACTTATGGCGACCCTATGAATCAGTGACCTCCAAAAGCATCTGTCACAAACCACCCTGTTCAGATCTTGTAAGTTCAGGTCTGTGGCTTCCTTTATGGAATCAATTCATCTCTTGTTTGGCCCTCCTATTTTTCTACTCCCCTCTGTTTTCCCCGGCGTTATTGTCTTCTCTAGTGAATCATGTCTTCTCATTATGTGTTCCAAGTATGATAACCTCAGTTTCATCATTTTAGCTTCTAGTGACAGTTCTGGTTTAGTTTGTTCCAACACCCAATTATTTGTCTTTTCTGCAGTCCATGGTATCTGCAAAGCTCTCCTCCAACACCACATTTCAAAGGAGTTGATTTTTCTCTTATCCGCTTTTTTCACTGTCCAACTTTCACATCCATACATAGAGATCGGGAATAGCATGGTCTGAATGATCCTGACTTTAGTGTTCAGTGATACATCTTTGTATTTGAGGACCTTTTCTAGTACTCACATAGCAGCCCTCCCCAGTCCTAGCCTTCTTCTGATTTCTTGACTATTGTCTCCATTTTGGTTAATGACCGTGCCGAGGTATTTATAATCCTTGACAAGTTTAATGTCCTCATTGTCAACTTTAAAGTTATATAAATCGTCTGTTGTCATTACTTTAGTCTTTTTGACGTTTAGCTGTAGTCCTGCTTTTGTGCTTTCTTCTTTAACTTTCTTCAGCATTCGTTTCAAATCATTACTGGTTTTTGCTAGTAGTATGGTATTGTTTGCATATCTTAAATTATTGATGTTTCTCCCTCCAATTTTCACACCTCCTTCATCTTGGTCCAATCCCGCTTTCCGTATGATACATTCTGCGTACAGATTAAACAAATAGGGTGATAAAATACACCCCTGTCTCACACCCTTTCTGATGGGGAACCAATCGGTTTCTCCATATTCTGTCCTTACAGTAGCCTCTTGTCCAGAGTATAGGTTGCTCATCAGGACAATCAGATGCTGTGGCACCCCTATTTCTTTTAAAGCATTCCATAGTTTTTCATGATCTACACAATCAAAGGCTTTGCTGTAATCTATAAAGCACAGGGTGATTTTCTTCTCCGTTCCATTATCCAACGTATGTTTGCGATATGATCTGTGGTGCCTCTTCCCTTTCTAAATCCAGCTTGGACGTCTGGCATTTCTCACTCCATATATGGTAAGAGCCTTTGTTGTAGAATCTTGAGCATTACTTTACTTGCATGGGATATTAAGGCAATAGTTCGGTAATTACTGCATTCTCTGGGATCCCCTTTCTTTGGAAGTGGGATATATATTGAACACTTCCAGTCTGTGGCCCATTGTTTAGTTTTCCATATTTCTTGACAATTTTTTGTCAAAATTTGGACAGATTCAGTCTCAGTAGCTCGTAGCAACTCTATTGGTATGCCGTCTATTCCTGGTGATTTGTTTATTCCAAGAATTTTAAGAGCAGCTTTCACCTCACATTCTAAAATTTCTGGTTCTTCATCATATGGTTCCTCCGTGAATGAATCTGTCATTCTGTCATCTCTTTTATAGAGTTCTTCAGTGTATTGCTTCCATCTTCCTTTTATTTCATCTTGGTCAGTCAGTGTGTTCCCCTGTTGATTATTCAACATCCCTACTCGTGCTTTAAATTTCCCTTTCATTTCTCTAATCTTTTGGAATAGGGCTCTTCTTCTTCCCATTTTGTTGTCCTTTTCTATTTCTATACAATAACTATTGTAATAGTTTTTTGTCCCTACGTACTAGTTGTTGTATAGTTGCATTTAGGGTTCTGACCATGTTTCTATCTCCTTTTGCTTTTGCTTTCCTTCTCTCTTTAACCATTTTAAGAGTTTCTTCAGTCATCCATTGAGGTCTTTTTCTCTTTTTAACTAGAGGTATTGTCTTTTTGCATTCTTCCCTGATAATGTCTCTGACTTCACTCCATAGTTCTTCTGCTTCTCTATCAACTAAGTTGAAAGCCTCAAACCTGTTCCTTATTTGATCTTTATATTCTTCTGGGATGTTATTTAAATTATATTTTGGCATTATAATTGCTTTGTTGTCTTCTTTGGCTTTACTCTGATTTTATATACAACCAGTTCATGATCTGTACCACAGTCTGCTCCTGGTCTTGTTTTTGCAGAAAGTATGGCACTTTTCCATCTTCTGCTACCAATTATATCATCAATTTGATTCCTATATGGACCATTTGTTGATGTCCACATGTAGTCTTCTTTTTGGTTGCTCAAAAAATGTGTTGGCAAGAAACAAATTATTGGCTTCACATAATTCAATAAGTCTTTCTCCTGCTTCATTTCTGTTACCTAAGCCCCATTTTCCCACTATTTCTAGTTCTTCTCTGTTCCCTACTTTTGCATTCCAGCCCCCCATGATTATCAATACATCTTGTTTTGGTGTGTGATCAATTTCTTCCTGTACTTCTGTGTAAAATCTCTCCAATTCCTCTTCTTCTGCGTTTGCTGTTGGAGCTTAGACTTGGATGATGGTTATGTTAATAGGTTTCCCATTTAATCTCATTGATATCACTCGCTCAGACCTTGCGTCAAAGCTCCTAATTGCTTTTTCTACATCACTTCTCACTATTAAAGCAACCCCATTTCTTAATTTCTCATTTCCTGCATAAAATATTTTGCAGTTGCCTGATTGAAAATGTCCCATTCCTGTCCATTTTAATTCACTCACGCCAAGTTTTGTAATGTTGCTACATTCCTTTTCTTGCTTGACAATTTCTAACTTTCCCTGGTTCATGCTTCTCACATTCCATGTTCCTATTGTGTGCATTGTACAACTCCGGACTCTCCTTTTGCATCTGTGGGCATCAGCCTCTGGGCTTCCTTTCGGCTTTGACCCAGCTGCATCATTAATCACAGCGCTACTCGTACGTGTCCTTTGTTCTTCCTCAGTAGCTCTGTGAGTGCCTTCTGACCTGGGGGTCTCATCTTCCAGCACTATCTCGTGTTGCATTTTGGATACTCTGTTCATAGGGTTTTCATGGTAAGAGATATTCAGAGGTGGTTTAACATTGCCTTTCTCTGAGTTTGGATGCCTCTTAGTCTGGTGTCTCAGCTTTGACCATTCCACCGTAGGTGCCCCTGCTAGTAGTCCAGCCTCTTGGTCTAGACTCCTGATGGCATTGCTGTCAGCTTCTTCAACACTCTCAAACCCCCTCACCACGTTAAGGTATGCATCCTAGAGAGACAATCAGAACTGCATATAGTATTCCAAATATGGCAGCAGCATAGATTTATATAATGGCACTATGATATCAACAGTTTTATTTTCAATACTTTTGCTAATGACCCCTAGCATGGAATTTACCTTTTTCACAGCTGCTGCCCACTGGGTCGACATCTTCATCAAGCTATCCACTAGGATCCCAAGCTCTCATTCCTGGCCAGTCACCACCAGTTCAGACCCCATTAGCATATATATGTGAAATTTAAGATTTTTTTTTGCTCCAATATGCATAACTTTACACTCTTTTATATTGCCTTGCATTTGTTATTTAGCCATCTATTCACTCAGCTTGGAGAGATCCTTTTTGAGCTATTTGCAATCTCTTTTTTGTTTTAACAACCCTGAACAATTTAGTATCATGAGCAAACTTGGCAACTCCATGGTTCACCCCTAACTCTAGATAATTTATGAGCAAGTTAGAAAGCAGAGGTCCCAATACTAATTCTTGTGGGAGTCCACTTTCTACAGCCCTCCACTGGGAGAACTGTCCATTTATATCTGTTCTCTGCTTCCTGCTACTTAACCAATACCTGATCCACAAGAGGACCTCTCCTCTTATCCCATGACTGCTAAGCTTACTCAGGAGTCTTTGGTGAGGTACCTTGTCAAAAGCTTTTTGAAAGTCTCAGTACGCTATGTTCACTGGATCACATCTATCTATATGCTTGTTGACAATCTCAAAGAACTCTTAATAGATTAACAAGACATGACTTACCCTTGCAGAGGCTATGCTGGTTCTGCTTCAGCAAGTTTTGCTCTTCTGTATGCTTGGTTATTTTATCTTTAACAATACTTTCTACCAGTTTTCCTGGGACAGACATTTAGCTAACTGGCCTGTAATTTCTGGGATCCCTGCTAGATTGCTTTTTGGTTTTACATTGGCCAGTCCTCAGGGATGGAGGGGGACCTGAGGAAGAAGTTACATATTTTTGTTAGAAGATTAGCAATCTCACATTTGAGTTGAGAACTCTCAACTGGATGCTATCCGGACCTGGCAGCTTGTCAGTTTTTATTTTGACTATTAAGCCTTGCGAGAAAATAATGTCCGTTTCTCACTCTGGCCCAAAACAAGATGCTAACAGCAGTTCAGGATAAAACTTAAAAAATAATTTATTAGAAAATAAGCAGCACTCACACCAGAAATTCAGAGTGAGTGCGGTCGACCCAGACTTTCTTGTTCCCCCGATATTTATACCCCTCAATAAACAACTTACAGGAAGCTTACAGTAGGAACTCCATATATGGTAATATTACGGTGTGTTACATTGAACTAGTTCCACCAGTGTATTCCCTGAGTCATGCTTCCGGCCATAGTACATGAACAGCTTATATTACTAAAATGGCAGATATAGACATCCATTGTAAAATGGCGGTGCTTAATCAAAACAGTAGATAACTCTCAAGAATGACCCTCAAGGAAGTGTTTTAGTGTGTCAGAGGAATTAACCCTTAATAGCCTAGAACTTCATCTCTTGTCACCACCATTTGCCTTAGTTTCTCAGACTCCCTTCCTGTAAAAGTTAGTCCAGGCAGAGGGATCTGCACTATGTCCTCCACTGTGAAGACGCATGCAAATAATTCAGATGCAGTTTCCTTATCCTGCTTTAGCATAACTTTGACTTCCTTGTCATCCAAGGGTCCAATCGTCTCCCTAGACAGTTTCTGCTTTGACTGTATTTAAAGATTTGTTGTTGTTGTTGTTGTTGTTGGTTTTTATGTTTTTTTGCAATATGCTTCTCAAATTCTTTTTTTAGCATCCTTGCATTTCTTTTCCCAGAATTTGTGTTCCTTTTTATTCTCCTCATTTGAACAAGACTTCAGTTTTTTGAAGCCTTCTTGTGTCTAATAATGAACAATTTATTGTACGGTCACAGACCCAATAATATAAATAATCAGATAAAAGAAAACAGTCTATAAAACATTTAAGGTATACAATAAAATATAAATATAAGTATGACTTTAAAATGGAACATTACAGTTTGGAAGAGAGGACCATCTTGCATATTCTTTGAACTGAAAAAATGAACTTAGCTACTAGCTCTTTGGTCAGCTTGTTGGTATTAGCCGAAAGATGTTTCAAATACCAGTCCAAAGACCTGCCAGGAAAATTTTCCATAATAGGACCAAGGAATCTAGTATGTTCTTCCCTATAAAAGTTACAAGCAAAGAAGACATGGGCCAGGGATTCAACATCTGCATCACTGTAGGAGCATAACCGATTTTCATAATTGCCTCTAATAGCTTTTTTGATTCTGCTCTTAAACCAGGCTGGCATCCTCTTGGCCCTGGTGGTACTTTTCCTGATCTGCAGTATACACTTTAGTTGAGCTTCTAATATTGTATTTTTAACAACTCCAAAGCATTTTGGAGTGACATAAGCCTCTTGACTTTGCCTTTCAGTTTTCTCTTTACCAAACCCCTCATTTTTGGAAAGTTTCCTCTTTTGAAGTCAAAGACCATGTTTAATTTTCTTGGCAATTGACCATTTACATGTATGTTTAATTTAATAGCACTATGGCCACTGCTCCCAATTGGTTTGACAACATTTGCATACCACACCAGGGTCACCATCCCTCTAGTCGGTTCTGGTTGGTTAGCTGACAGAGATATCTGCACCCATATTTAAGTCTCTGTTTAGACTCTTCAGCATGCAGCCTGAATTTCAGCTGAGGATGCCCATGGTGCATCCTTGAACCTGAACTCTTACCTTGCCTTGAACCTGAAAGGAAGGTATTTACCATACTATAAAATGTCATTAAAGTAGTAGCAAGTCTGGCTTTCCTAGAGTTCCAAGAGCTGGGCACAGTTACTGAAAAGTCCTCCTTCTTGGTTCAGTTCATATTATTTCTGGAGTCATTTGGACATGCAGTAAGACCTTTGTGAACATCATGATAAGTGGGCATGCTTGTGAGCTTGTATACTATTATATTTTTGTAATGTGTGTATGGTCTAGTATTTTATTGTTTTACCATTTTTATATTGCGAACTGCTTTGTGTGTCTTTTATTACAGAAAAGCAGAACTACCACCACAGCAAAACATTTCCTCACCATATAATGCAAATTAATAGATGGATGACAAAGATGGAAAACATAATAGCCTCTTCCATTCATGCAGGTTACATTTTGCACTAACTAACTAACTAACTAACTAAATAAATAAATAAACAAATAAGAATAAAATGAGCATTATGTGAGAAAAACGAAACTCAGTCCAAAGATGTTATTTGGCTTATGCAATAGTTTGTGCAGCCTCTTACACAAGCAGCAGAGTGGGAACTGTTGTAGAACTTATATATTGTAAATACTGCATGGCCTCTTTCTCAAGCACTTGCAGAGTAATATTAGTAGATGTTTTCTTTGTGCTCATGATTTCTTGCATCCAATCAATAGGATTGTTACAAAAAATATTTTTATCTTCTGTATGCATATGCTGTGCAAGTTTAAATGATTGCAAGCCAAACAAAAAATAGTTTTCAAAATGCAAGATAAATATGTCAAAGCTTTTCTCACAAGTATGATCACTTTAATGACATTTGTATTGCTCAGTGTTCTCTGAAATACAATGGAATATTAAAATTATGCATTTCAGATGTGTATGATGTGAAGATTAATTTGGCTTATGCAGATAAAACTTATTTGTATTTGCAAACATTGGTAGGTTCATAGTTTTAGCCAATGGCATTCAGCTCATACAGTAGGTTCTGTTTCGATCCCTTGAGATCATCCTTCCCTCTACTAAACTTTAAAATGCTGATATATTCTCACAGAAAGTCCCTAAAATGCCAGGTTGATTTCTCCCATGGAACATCAAGGGCCTGAGATCTTTTGTAAAACCCACATTTGCTGAAAGATTGCCCTAGAGTGGTTCATTAAAGTGAAGTGATGCTCACAAATCTAATACCTTTCGATATGTGATTTTTATAAACTTTTCATTCCATATGGATATATAATACAGCCCGAAGTAAGGTCAGAATCTGTAAAAGTTATTGTCCCTCATAAATTGATAAAATATTCTGCAGGTTAGCTCAACATGTTGATAATCAATTTTATTGCTTCTGTATTTTAAAACATACACGAATTATGGGCACACTTATTATTTTATTATATACACGATATTACCATTTGCTTGAGAAACTGTTTATGAAAACTGCTGCATGATCTTGTTTTGTTATTAAAAAACTATCAGGTAGAAGCAAAGTGTGTCCTTACTAATGTTCAAATAACATATTTGTGAGCCGAACTCAAACTGAATGGGATTTGTTCACTAATGGAATGTCCTATTTTTAAAAATTAATTTAAATTTGTTTTTGATCAGTGGATCTTCCAAAAAAGTGTGTGTGCACATGTGTGGCTCTGAACACAAATCTAGGGGTGAATTTTTGTTTTTCCAAAACTTGGAGACATCCCACCATATCCTACATGAATCTGATGCATCAGGATCTGAAGGTGAATCAGTTTCATCATTTAAAATGAAACATTCTCTTATTTACCATATTCTCTCTCTATATGTAACAGGTCCCCTACAAAGATGCTTAAAAATTAGTATTTTTTTACCTAACTAAATTGTTTGTTTAATAAATTTATAACCCCTTTTAAAAGAAAATATCTTCCCAAGGCAGTATACAAACAATAAATAGCCAATACATTAAATATTAATCCACCACTCCAGCATAAACTAAACATGCTTTCAACAATTCACCATTCCATCTCTCCAGCCTAATTTGCATCAACCATTAAAAGCAGCAGAGGGGGGAAAAGTCTTCAGGGCCCACTTAAAAGCATGAAGCCTGATCTGTGGAAAAACAATCAAGAAGTAGAACATGCAACTGAGTATGGGAATAAACAGAGAGCAAAGATGCATTTAAATTGGCCATAACTGTCCTGAAAATTGAATATGCTGTTAACAATTAATCAAAATCTAAACCAGTGACTGAGGACAGCCAATGAAATCCTCATGTCTCTGAGGCCTGGCATCGAATATATATTCTTAACAGGGCAAGCTTTTCCCCAGTCCCCAGAGAGCTGGGTGCCAGCTGGAAACAGCAGTTGTCCAAACATTGCCACCCTCAACTGGCACCCAATTTATCTGTAAGGCAATGATAGCCTCTGTGGCTGCCCTGACATCTCTGTCTACCCTTGACCAAATTGTTATCTCCCAGGCTCTGTTTCCTATTAGTATGGCTCCTCCTAATCACTGGCCACCTGCCAGGTTGTGACCAAAAAAATCAACTAATCAAGCCAATACCAGTGACATAGCTCCCTCCAAAAGCAGTGCCGTGGGAAAGGCAAAAATCAGACTTACCATTGGCCAATCTGCAGTGTGCAGAACTCCTTCCATTTCTAAATGGTGACCAGATATTGTGGGGGCAGCTGCCAGAGACCATGGAGAGGGGATGGTGCTGCTTGCCTACCCTAACTAACCTGGAGTAAAGGGTGTGAGTGTCTTAAGTAAGCTTACTTCCTGCCTCTCACACCAAATCTCATGAGAGTACCAGACCTCACAATCCTGATGCTGTCGCTTAGCTTGTGTCTTACTCTCCTCCATAGGCTGTGTTCCACTGGTGAAGGGCACCTTCCAAATTTTGACACAGTTCATTCTTCAGTCTTGGACACTATTCCAAGTCATACTTGCTAAGACTTAAAAAGTTTTTAATAACGCAACCCTGTACATTATGTGTCTACTCAGAAATAAGTGCATTCGGACTGAATCCCATGTAAGTAGGTATATGATAAGGGCCTTAAAGTTCTGCTATTTGATACAGTGGTCTGTTATTTTAAATACTGCCTTTGTGGCAATACTATAATCAAGACACCCACAGAAGATAACCGAATATAAATGGCATTGTTTGTTAATATAGATTTTGTGCAAAGTTTCAGAATTTGAGGTTTCCATCTTTTATTTTACACTCTGGTTCACAGTGATATATTACATGCACTACAGCCTTGCAGCTGAGATAATGCTGTAGCTTTCAAACCACACAGTGTGTCCTCTCTGTGCCCTGTTTCTGCTGGCAGTTGCAAACACAACAGGGAATGCTTTACAAGGGGCTTGTCCTCTGCACACTCTAAAGCCTGTCAGGTTTGAAGGTAGTTGTTGTTTTTTATGAAGTTTACATCCTTGGTAAAATCTTGATGTTCTCATAGATTTTTCTGGTAGGGTTGTCAAAAGGCATGGCTACACTTGGTTTGGGAGTGTCTGCCCCCCCATTTTTAGATTAGAGAGGGAATAATCCTTTAACCACTATTGTCTGATTGTCCTGATCCCATAATTGGGATTGTTGAAGTGATACCAGGGGTAGCCAACAAGGTACCTTCCAGATGTTGGACTCCAATTCCCACCTACCCAAACCAGCATGGCCAATGGCAGGGATGATAAAAGTTTGGTCTTACTCAACACCTTATTCATTGTTAGGATAACCTGAAAAAAATTAAGGATTTGAGGATTTTATCTAACCATTTGTGTGCATTTAAATGCCATATAGTCAATTAATAAAGGTTAACTAACTAGTCAGTTTCTAACAGGGCCTCAAAGTGACTTACAACAATTATAGAAATGTAGTTCAAACAAATGCAACTTTTAAAATCAATAACACACTAAAAGTGATCACCCACTAATAGTTAATAACCAAAATAACCTTTCCCACATAAGGGGAATAACCAAAGATTCTAGTTAAAATAGCCTCAAGAACCAGAAAAATTTAACATTTAAATGCCCGGAGAATAAATACCAGTGTCAAAAAGATGTCAGTGTTGATGCTATATTTGATGCTTCCCATGAGCATGTGGTGTTCAGAGCAAGCACGGGCTGCCCCATTAGCTATGATGACAGGAAACAGTATGCATTTACAAAATCCATTGGATCTTTGGGTCAGGATGAATGAATATTTGGAAGTATAAGTGGTATGTCCATTATATAGATTCATTTTATAATGTATGTTTAAATTTATCTTCATTATGTTTAACCAATCATCTATACAGTCATCTTTGTGTGCTGTCCAGAAAATTCCTGTTATGGGATGACTATAAATGCAATAAGTAAATAAATAAAGTCTTTTTTCTCCGTAGGTGATATGTATGGACTAAATTACAAAAATAAACATTGTTTTGCTTTGGGAATTTAAAGCCCAAGATCTCATAGTGAGCAGGAAAAAAAAATTTTTTTGGAAAGAGATAAATGTTTGTATGCAGCTAAAACTTGAGTAAAGCATAACAACTCTAAAATTAAGACCTAGAAAAGTAATTTAAAACTGTTCATCTGTGGTAGGAAAAGTACTGCATACATATTAAACTGTTCCTTTTTCTACAAACCAGCAAAATCTACAAAACTGATAAAGATGGATTGTTGTAGTTATCTGTATAGGCCACATGTGTTGAGCTTCTGATGCCTGAGAGATAAGGCACAGGACCACTTTTCACCTAGCAGGCATTAATCCTTGTCATACAAGCATAATGTTTATGCTTCTCTGCAAAGTTACCCAACAATTGTTGGGATCATGGGTTTTGTTTTTGTTTTTTTGCCAGGGAAAGCAGTATATCAGAGTTTTTAATGCTGTCATTGGCATAAATCTTAAAGGTGTTGCTTTTCTCCTTGCCAAGGGTCATTCCCCTTCTTTAAATATCTATGTAGAAGTCTAGATTTCTCCTATTTCTATTTTAATTCATTGTGTTTTACCTGGATTTCCCAAAATGGTATGTGAGAGAGTTTTTCCCCAAGAAAAAGTATCAATGACCTTTCATCCCAGCAAAGAGTTTCAATGACATTTCACCTCTTGAAGAGATCCTCTTTGGATCCAGAGGTTTTAGAAAGCTACCATCTGGTCTCTAATATTCCCTTCCTGGGCAAAGTGCTAGAGAAGATGGTGGTTGGCCAGCTGCACGTATGCCTGGAGGAAGCTGATTATCTAGAACCATTACATTCTGGTGTCCATCCCTGTTTCAGCACAGAAACTGATTGATGACTTTTATAAAGAGAGAGATGGGCAATACGACCTTGTTGGTTCTTCTTGATCTCTCAGTGGCTTTTGACACCATTGACCCTGGTGTCTTTCTGGAGTGACTGAAGGAGGTGGGAGATGGAGGTACTGTGTTATTTATTCATTTTATTAAATTTATATCCCATCCTTTCTCCCAGAAAGAGCCCAGGAGAGTAAACAAAAACACTAAAAGCACTTTAAAATATCTTAAAAACAAAAGACTTTAAAACATATTAAAACAAAACATCTTTAAAAAAAACAAATTTAAAAACATATTAAAAAGCAATTCCAGCACAGACACAGACTGGCATAAGGTCTCCACTTAAAAGGCTTGTTTAAAGTGGAAGGTCTTCAACACCAAAAAGATAACAGAGATGGCACCTGTCTAATACTTAGGGGGTGGGAATTCCAAAGTGTCAGTGCTACAACACTAAAGGTCCCCTTCCTATGTTGTGTGGAGCAGACCTCCTATCTGCAGGAGGCCCTCACCTTCAGAGTGTAATGATCAAATGAGTATATAAGGGGTAAGACAATCTTTCAGGTATCCTGGTCCCAAGGTGTATAAGGCTTTGTACACCAAAACTAGAATGTTGAACTTGCCCAGGTAGCTAATGGGCAGTCAGTGAAATTCTTTCAGCAGTGAGGTAATATGTTGATGATATCCTGCTCCAATGAGCAGTTGCACTGCTGTATATTGCACCAGTTGCAGCTTTCAGACCATTTTCAAGGGCAGCCCCCCATATAGAGCACATTACAGTAATCCAGGCTGAAGGTTACCAGTGCATGGACAACAGTGGTCAGGCTATCCTGGTCCAGAAACGACTGCATCTGTCTTACAAGCCGAAGCTAGTAAAAGGCACTCCTAGCCTTTGAGGTCACCTAGGCCTCTAGCGACAAAGACAGATCTAGGAGCACCCCCAGACCACAAAACTGCTCTTTCAGAGGGAGTACAATCCCATCCAAAGCAGGCAATTGACCAATTATCCAAACTTGGGACCCACCAACCCACAGCACCTCCGTCTTGCTAGGATTCAAACTCAGTTTATTGGCCCCCATTCAGCCCACCACCAAGTCCAGGCACTGGTCCAGGATTTGCACGGCCTCTCCCAATTCAGATGTTACAGAGAAATAGAGCTGGATATCACCAGTGTACTGCTGACACCTCACCCCAAATCTCCTGATGACTGCTCCCAAAGGCTTCATATAGATGTTAAACAGCATGAGGAACAAGCGTTCCACACCTACCTGCAGGGTTGCTACCAGAAAGTAATACTAGTTGTTCCTCAGCTCCATGGCTTTTGAGCTGTGGGGTCCCGCAAGGATCCATTCTGTCTTGGGAGATATGAAACTGTTGGGAGCTGTCATCCAAGGATTTGGAGCATGGTGTCATCAATAGGTTGATGATATACAGCTCTCTCCATTCCATCTGAATCAGTAGAGACTATGAAGGTGTTTGACAAGTGTCTAAAGGCAGTAATTGGCTGGATAGGGGCTAATAAAGTGAGGCTGAATCCTGATAAGACAGAAGTGCTATGGGTGGGTGGTTCCCATGTACAACCTGTTCTGGGAAGGGTTGTACCCCCCACTGAAGGAACAGGTCCAGAGTCTGGGAGTACTCGTGGATTCCAACTTGTCACTAAAGTCCCAAGTGGCTTCTGTGGCTAGTAGTGCTTATGCCTAGCTGAGGTTGATTCACCAGCTATGGTCATTCCTTGAGCAGGATAACCTGGCCTTAGTTGTCCATGCTCTGGTGACTTCCTGTCTTGACTTCCGTAATGCACTCTAGGTGGGGCTAGCCACTGAGCCATATATTTACATTTACGTGGCTTGGGAACCAAGTATCTAAAAGAGCAACTTCCTTGGTATAAACCTTTTTGGACCCTGCAATCAGCAGGTAAGACCTTGTTTCTGCCACCACCACTAAGCACTGCCTGGTTAGCGCTAACCCGTGCCAGGGCCTTTTCAGTGGTGGCTCCCCATTTATGGAATACCCTCCCTGGTGAAGTGCATCTGTCTCCATTACTATTAAATTTCACAAGGAATTTGAAAGCATTCCTGTTTACCCAGGTATCTGATTGCTGAAGAGGACTGTTCCTGGCAACCTGAAGATCACTGAAATTATGTTTTTAAACTGTGTTTTAGAATATTCTTAACTTTGTTTTAGAATGTTTTTAACTGTTTTTAGTACATACATACAAAACTTTATTGCATATAGCCATAGGCCTTTGTAAAATACAAAGAAAATTAAAATAGGTAGGCAGGTGGGACGCCAGGGGGCTAAAGTTAGTCCAGACTTAAAAGACGATCACAAGGCATTGTAAGTCTGAATATGTCTCACTCACAGCTTCCTGGCGGCCAAGGCAAATTTGGCCACTGTGACTTTTACTTGTTTGGAGTTGTCAGCTAGAAGGTCGACTACTAGCTCCTGGGCGCGTGTTTCTAGGTGTAAGCAAATATGTTGGGCCAGGAATTTCCTCCTGGGATCCTCGTACAAGGAGCAGTAAAGCAGATAATGGGTGATGTCCTCTATCTGGTTACACCCAAAGATACATCTCCATTCTTTGGCTGGGATTCCCAAATATCTCCCCTCAAGGTATGCCGAGGGCATCCTTTGGAACCTAAGTTTCATGAACGCCCTGCTCAGATGAGCGTGTGTCAAAGCCTCAAAATAATATGGTCTGGCGTGATTGACCTTAAGTAGGGGGAACCAGGGAGAAAAAGGAGCTGTTGCAATAGCTGCCCTATCTTGACACGCGTCATGGTCAAAAATCCAGTTCCTGAGTGCGTGTGGGCTTAAGCTTAGATATTCCCCCATAGAAAGACTGTAAGTTCCTAGTTTTGCTTGGCACAGGTGAGCCCAACCCCCAATCCTGTGTTGCTCAGACCAGCAGAGTTTGGGAAGGGAATGATCATCCATCCTGGCTAGTCTCCACCAGGATCTGAGATACGCTAGATTGATTCTTGCTGAGAGGGATGGTAGGCCCAGCTCAGCTCTGAGATGGGCTGATGGCATCCCATGAGGTAGCCCCAGGACCTGCCTCATGAACTTGTTTTGAAGAACTTCTATCATAAGTTTTGCCGATACCCCCTACAGTTCTGCCTTGTAGAGGATTTGAGCTAAAGTTTTAGTCACAAAGACCTTAAGCACGGGGTTAACTTATTGCCCTCCTCTGGTGTAAAAAAACCCTCTTGATTTGGCCTGTTGATCTGTCGCATGAGAGTTTAATTGCCTGTAGATTGTATTTCCATAAAAGTTTCTCACTGAAACACAGGCCCAGGTATTTAAATGAGTGGACCTGTTCCAGTTGATGTCCATTTAGAACCCAGCTGGAATTGGGCCTCTTCTTACCAAAGATCATGATCTTGGTTTTAGAATAGTTGACAGACAGATGCTACTCTTTACAAAAGTTACCCAGACGGGCAAGCATCCTTTTGAGGCCAATTTTATTCAGGGATAGTAAGACCAAATCATCAGCGTAAAGCAACGATGAGATCTTACGGTTCCCAGCCAATGGCGAAAAAAAGGAAGGGGCAGCCATCTCAGGGATGATGTCATTAATATAGAAGTTAAATAAAAAAGGGGCCAGGATGCAGCCTTGCTTCACTCCTCTCTCGACCTGGATGGCTCAGAATAAAGTACCTTGCAGGCCCATTCAGACCTGTAGGGTGTTGGCCTGGTGGAGAGACTGAATAAGCCAGAGCAGCCTTTTATCAATATTTGTCTGGCCTAATTTGTGCCATAACAAGTCCCTATCAATTAAGTCGAAGGCCGAGGTGAAGTCTACAAAGGCCACAAAAAGGGACTTGTTTGGGCCCTTGATGGTTTTATGTATTAAATGCTGCAGGACAAATATTCTGTTTTATATTATTATTTGTATTATTTTAAATTGTTTTTAGATTTTTAAGTGCCTTTTAAGGTTTTAAGGTTGTGCATTGTTTAATCATATTTTAATTGTATGTTTTTCTATGTTTTTAACTACATGTAGTTTTATTTGTAAGCCGCCCTGAGTTCCAGTTTGGAAAAAGGGCGGGGTAAAAATAAAGTTTCATTCATTCATTCATTCACAAATGCATGATCCACGGTGCTCCTGCCCTTCCTGAACCCGGCTTGTTCCTCGTGGAGGATGGAACGGGTGGAGTCCCATGTGAGGAGCTTATTTAAGAGATTGTGCCCGTAGAGCTTAGATGTCACATCTAGGAGACTAATGGGTCTGTAATTAAGTGGGTCTGTTGGATCTCCTTTCTTGAAAATGAACACCACGATACTGGAACGCCAACCTGGCTGGATATTACCAGTAGAATTAATGTGTGTAAATAGAATAGGTAAAACTGGAGCCCACCAGTTGGCGTCTAAAAGGAAGACCTCGGGGGGAATCATGTCTTCACCGGGGGCCTTGCCGGGACGGAGCAACGAAATTAGATCCCCTATGTCCAAGGCAGTTACGGGGGGCCAGGGTGGGAAGGGAGGGGTGTCTTCGGGTGAAATTGGAAATGGGGATGAAGTGCTTCCAAAGATGGTGTGAAAGTGAGAGACCCAGGATTCAGGGAGGATTGGAGGAACCGCCATGGAATAGTTCTGTGAGAAGCCCCCCTGGATCAGCTTCCAGAATTTGGGATCATTCCCTTCCATTAGGGCGGAGCCCAGGGCCCTCCAATGATTGGCGGAAAAGGCCTTTCTTTTTCCTTTTGAGCATTTTGTTATACTCTCTCTGGCATAGTTGCAAGCGGGAGATGGCCTCGTCTGCACCATTGTGCATTGTTGTTCTAATTAATTTGCGCAGCTCTCTTTTCTTCACCTTACATTCTCTATCGAACCATGACCGAGAACCAATAGGAATTTTATCTACTAGGGTTGTGGTCAATAGAGGTCTAAGTGAGGTGATTATGTCCTGGTAAATCCAAGGTATAGCCCCTGGGTTTTTGATGGCCGACAGGCGGAGTTGTAAAAGGTTGTCCGACCCTAGCATCCACCCTATATCCACTTCGATTTCCAGGGACCATTTGAGCCGTCTCCCGCCCCCTGCAGACATCCTGGCATTTTGGAGTCTATTATAACGTTAGAGTGAGAGTTTTGTAAATAGAGGGTAAGCCTAAGCGGGAGGTGGTCGCTTTCCGGTCTGTCTTCTAGCATCAGGCCTTTAACGGAGGGAACAATGGAAGGCGTCCTTATTATGTAGTCTATGACGCTGGCTCCCTTCTCGGAGATGTAAGTGTAGTATCCCATGGAGAAGTCAAGGTGAGTACCATTGAAGCACACCAGTTGGAGTTTGAAGCTAAGGTGAAACAGGGCTAGCCTGTGCTTATTGATTATGTTGTCTCACGACGAACGGGGGAGACTGGCTAATTCTCCCGGGTCAAGCCAGAGTTCTTTTTCCCGCAGTGGGTAACTGCACCCTGTCATGAATCCCTGCCGTCAAGGCACAAGGATCATGCGTCAGACCCAATTCCCACCCTTAGGGCAATTGATCTGGAACCAAAATATACCAATTCACCCTTGCCAAGGCTGTGTGTCCCACACCAACCCTGCAAGGTAGAAAAGTAGGCTGCCACCACCCCTTTTACTGGTACCACTCAGAGCCAGGGGATCTCTGAGCCCAGACACTAGTTAAACCAAGGTCCAAAAAGACAAGAGCCAAACTTACCCTCCTTGTCAGGAAACCTCTGGTAAAACCCACAAAATAGAATTAAGCTTTTAACTTCTTTTTCCCTCTTTGGTAGTTGCGTGACTGAGATGGTCAAGGTACGGGATCCAGAACCACCCTCTCTCTCAATGAACACACCAGGTTAAATAGAAGTAGCTTTATTAAAATATATAAGTGCACATCAAATATAGCAGCAAGTAATTCTTTAAGACCATACACCCAAACAGGGGTTTAGGTACACACAAGAGAGTTCATACACACAACAGGAAAATAACAAACTAGCTTACCTAACTACTTACACATGAGGTAGTTGGTTGCAGTGGCATCTCTCCTAAGAGAGATGGATGTTAAACACAAAGCAATGGAACCAGGCATAGGTTACCTCCCGTAGGCAACACCATGGAACCACAAAAGCAGAATGCTATGGAACTCTGGAGCCAAGGCAGCAGAGAACAAAGGCTATGGGTCTCCAGCCCTATACTTAAGGGAAAGAATCCTAACGGTCCAGGATTCTTGAACCAATCAGAAAATATCTGATGTAACCCCCTTCTAGGTGTTTCTCACTTTTTCGCGCCTTCCAGGCCCCCCTCCCAACCGGTGTTTCAGCTGCACAGGCCAAGAATGACCTTGAGTGCCAGGCACTTGCTAATCAGTACAGATAGCCAGGTGCTGCTGTTTAGGCTTCTCTCTAACCGTCTTCAGCTGGAAACCAAAACTTAACATTTTTACCCTTTCAGAGGCCTACCTTTCTAAGGGTTGGCACTCCCAGAGTTCTTTGCTTGAACCAAGATGTTACCTAGGGTTTTTTATAACTCATGAACATATACAGGTTCATGACACACACCATCCTTGCATTGAAGTCGCTGCAGATGAGAAACAAGTGGGAAGGATAATCACACAAAAGACTGTCCATGAAGTCTTCAAGATTTCTCCAGTGGCCAGGCGGAGATCTGGGAGATTGGGGGGGGGTAGATAGACATTGACACATATGAGGGAAGACATTGTGTGGTCCTGGATAATTAGGGCCTGGCAGGTGTTAGGAACTGGCCCAGGAATCTCAGAAATCTGCACGTCTAAAGATGTGGCGATCAAAATGGCCAGGCCTCCGCTACCTCGACCTGCTTGGGAAATTATCCGTTTTCTGCGCCCAGGATCTAAATCCTTGCAGGTGTAGAGAATTGTTTTCCAAGAGCCAGGTCTCTTGGAGGCAAACAATGTCAAAAGACTGCAGGTAGAGGATGAAGTCTGAGTCCGCCAGTCTATTCTTCCAACCTGCTATATTCCAGGAAAGGAAGTTTATGAGATAGCTCGAGGGTTTCTTGGCCAATGTTCGATCCACACTAGGAGGGAGCAAAGACCCGCTGGAACTGGCTTGATGATGTTCTCCACCCGGCTGACCCACAGAAGGAGAGAGATTGTGGGGAGGCTGCCAGGGTGCCTGCCTTTTGGCTGTGGCCGCCGCGGTGGATAAAAGGCATTGATTATCTCCATAGGAGGATGGACCATTCTCTGGGTATTTCTTTATTAAGTCCCCGTCAATATAGGAATTGCACGCAGTTCTCTATGAAGACTTAGTTGGGGCGATATAGAAGGGATGGCCTTTCCGTCATTTTGGAGCGTCCTCCAGAGGTGTGATTGTCTCTAAGGTTGGACTCCACGTGCTAACATTTGAGTTGAATCGTCCTAGCTGGGGGACGGGTAGACAAGGAGGGGGCGAACTCCTTTCAGGGGAGCCCAATTTGTCATTCTCAAGATAGCACATATCTTGCCAGGAAAGATGGTGGGATGGCTTGGGATTGTTTTTAAAAGAGCTAGAGAGAGGGGTACTCCTGTCACAGCTTGGGTCATTTTTATTGGAGGCTGGGTTAGTTTCTACAGCAGCTTGATGTATAAAGTGACGATGCCCCGGGTAAACAGGAGCTCATCTCAGGTGGCCGGGGAATGAGGGCCTCATTACCGGGTGAACTTTGTTGTCCTGATTTTCCAAATAGGTTTTAAGCAGGTCCAACTTTATCAGAATTTCATTTTGGTCATCCATAGGCAGAGCTCGAAAAGCGTCTAGTTGCATCTCTTCGGGTTCAAAGGGCCCAATCCCCTTCTTTGTGGGGCACTTACTCAGGAGGAGTGGTGGGGGGCCAACACCACCCTGGGATGGCGAAACAGGACCTAGGGTGGTGTGAAAATCTATCAAATTGGTGGGGGCGTTGGAGATGTTTCCCCCCCATTTTTTTGTGCAAGAGGTGGGAAGGGCCCAGGGCCAGAGGAGACACCACAACTTAAAAAACCTTGAGACTGTAATCCCACTCACAATGAGGGTGTTTCTGCTGTTGTATACCAGCCTGGTGAGGTTCCCATCCCTAAAGGTGACCACTGCTCACACAGTCGAATAGTTGTTGAACAAATAGTCTACGCAAATTATGTTTGATGTGTGTAGCTGGCCAGGTAGGGCTACCTCCAGGTATTCCAAAAGGTGGAGTTTGCGCTTATGTTGGGGTAAAAGGCCTTCAGGTTTGGGATAGTTCACTAAAACCAGCTTATGCCGGTTCAGTACTAAGTTCCAGGGTGTGTTTTTTTGCCTACTCTGCAATAGGTGTTATGTTGACGAAGGTAGAGGCCGGGGGCATGGGCTGCCGCATCCAGGGACTGGGCCGGGGGTGACTGTGATGGAGAGGAAGGTGAAGGGGAGGTACATGAAATAGAGCTGGGTGGGGCAAGATCACTGCAAGCTGCTTTGTGCCTTGCTGCCTTTTGGGGGCCCTTCGTGGGTTTTAGCCCTAGGGTCTGAGACTGGATACCATCTAGCAATTTGAAGAGTTGATTGAACCTCATTTTCCTATACCATAGGGGTTTGGGGTTTTTGATGTTTTTGCTCTTCTTTAAGGTTCTCTTTTGCAGGCCGCTAGTGATTTTGTTTTTAGATGTTTGTTTACTCACCACCCTAGGCTGTAGGGTGGGCTAGTTGTTTGCGAACCCACATTTCTCAGACTTGAGCCTGGTGGCTCTCCACCGCTGTCCTGCCCTGCCTTTTTGGATATGTCCACCAAGGTGTTTAGGAGACTGTTGCACTCAGAGAGAAAAGATTTAACAAGCTCGAGGTCCTCCAGCATCAAGAGGATCCAACCTTCTAACGGGACTTTGGGTCCATATGCTGGGATTGATGATTCAGGGGTGTCTGTGGGCTCCTTTAAGATCCCTAGATTCATGCTGCCTTTCCGCCCTGTAAGTTGTCTTGGAGATAGGTCCTTGGATAGATTGTTTTCCTTGGACTGAAAAATTGTTGATTCTCCGGCTGCCGCCAACTCAGATGCTAGGTCCACTGAGGCAGGCTCCTCCGTTAGTCCAAGGACATTATTTTTATAATCCAGTGTCCAGTCCATGATAGTGGTTGGGGAGGAAGGTGGATTCGGATACGCCTCTTTGGTCTTATGTTCTTCCTCCATGGATGAGAAGAACTGGGTGATTTTTGTTTGATTGTCCCAGGCATTTGGAGGGGTCTCCTCTGCAGTGGGTGCAATGCCTAGGTCCCTGTAGCCCTTTCTAGTGAGCACCATAATATCAGAGAAGGCGCCAGTGCAAAAATAGGCAGGGAAAAGGGGGAAAAAACTGCAAAAAAGGAAAAGGGCAAAAGCCTGATAGGCCTGAAGTCCTTTTATTTTATTTCAGTCTGGAGAGTCCGAGTTTCCTGGGGGAAGCCAGACTGCTAGGCTGCTGGAGGTTTCCAGGCTGCTAGGCCTTTATCGCATTCTTGGCAATTCGTCTGGGCTGCCGTTATTTCCTTTCCTCTCCAGAAAACACTTAAAAGATAAGAAAATTATCCAGCTCCCCCACACAGCTGCCGGGTTAGAACTCTGCCGGTAGACTCGAGGGGGATTAAAAGCCTTTGAAAGCAATAAAATTATTTAAAACAAACAACAGAGGTTAGGAGCAAGCTACTTTACATGCTGCCATGTTCACTCCTCCCGGTTGACTGGTCTAGGGCATAGTCATTTAGAATATCTAGAAATTTTGCTTCTTTGTTGTGACTGGAACACATATGCGGCTAGTCTATGTCTGGGTAGTCTGTGTCCCAATACTACCACATTTCCTAGTTTGGATACTTCCTCAATTTCGTATCTCATCTCCAGGTCTCCCTGAGCATTTTGATCAGGGGGACGATAGATCATTCCCAGTATTAAATCCCTCCTGGGACATGGTATCACCACCCACAACGATTCTGTGGAGGAGTCCGCCTCTTTTGGGGCTTGGCTAATTTTATTTATTTGTTTGTTTATTATTTGATTTATCCCGCCCTTCCTCCCAGCAGGAGCCCAGGGCAGCAAACAAAAGCACTAAAAAAACACCATAAAAACAGACCTTAAAATACATTAAAACAAAACAACTTTAAAAACAATTTTAAAAAAAGCTTTGAAGACATCTTTAAAAAAAGGTTTTAAAACATTGTTTTTTTAAAAAAGGTTTAAAACATATTAAACAATTCCAACAGAGAAGCAGACTGGGATGATCAAGCTAATCAGATAATCAGACTAATCAGGGGTCCACTCCCACAGCTGGCATCCCATCTTGCCCTGATTTTTGTATCTCATTTATGCCAAGCAGGGTTCATGGGTGTGCATGAATCCCGCCCTTCCTCCAAGAAGAAGCCCAAGGTGGTAAACAAAACACTAAACACACTTTAAAACATATTAAAAACAAAACATCTTTTAAAAATGTTAAACAAAACATCTTTAAAAGCAATTCCATCACAGACACTGACTGAGATAAGGTCTCTACTTAAAAGGCTTGTTGAAAGAGGAAGGTCTTCAGTAGGTGCCAAAAAGATAACAGAGATGGCGCCTGTTTAATATTTAAGAGGAGGGAATTCCAAAGGGTAGGTGCCACTACACTCAAGGTCTGTTTCCTATGTTGTGCGGAATGGACCTCCTGATAAGATGGTGTCTGCAGGAGGCCCTCACCTGCAGAGTGCAGTGATCGACTGGGTGTATAAGGGATAAGACGGTCTTTCAAGTATCCTGGTCCCAAGCTGTATAGGGCTTTGTAAACCACAACCTTGAACTTAGCCCAGTAGCTAATAGGCAGCCAGTGGGCACAGTGTGCATATGCCTGCCATCAACCAAGATGGCAGTGGAGGCTTCTCTAAGGGGCTGATGCCCCTAATGCCATCTTGGTTGATGGTAGGCATGCACACACAGAGCACACGTCATTCTCAGGAACAGGAGAGGTAGTTGGGAAATGTGGATGAGCTTATTAAGCTTTTGCTGCCTCTATGGGGATTGGGTTATGGTGCCCTGGGCCTGGGGCAGGCTGGTTCCCAAAGGCGCAGTCATGCCTGATGCCGGCCCTGCTGGCTATAGAACTTCTATAAAAAGAACAATGGCACAAGCCAGCAAAAATACAATATTAGGGGGGGAAACTGCCTTGCATTTGTTGCAACAATAGTCAGCCCCCGCCCAGGCAAACATAATGAAGCATATAATGAGGCTTTCAGTCATATAGGCTGTCAGTTTGCCCCTCTCTTTCCAGCACCTACAAGGTGTAGTGATAGTTCTGCTGGACAGGAACACACAGTAGGGCCCCGCTTTACAGCGATTCGCTAATACAGCGGACTCAATTAGATGCAATTAAAGCTCCACTCATACAGTGCTTGTTCCACTTTTACGGTGGTTTTCGGGCATTGCGCCCCATTCTATTCAATGAGTTCCGCTTTACAGGGGTTTTCGCTTTACAGCAGGGGTCCGGAACGTAACCCGCCGTATGTGTGGGGCCCTACTGTACTCCCAAGTGCAATGCTAAATGCGACCTTAGTGTTGCACTTTCCACAACACTGAGGTGCTGCCTCAGATCTTTTCCCTTTTTCTACCTACAAGCAAGGTTTTAGGCAAACAGCTGCAGTAGCACACAGAACCCTTTCAAACACACACAGAGAGAACTCTTCAGGCAGCTCTTCACCTAGTGAGTTCCCTGTCTGAAACCCTGGAGGAGGAGCTGCCAGTCAGTGTAGACAGTACTGAGCTAATGGACCAATGGTCTGACTCAGTATAATGCATGTTCCAACAGCAGAGCTGGCAAAGGACATTTCCCTAAGAAAAAGTGAAGAATACAGTAACTATGGCTTCTCACTCCTCTAACAGCCCCACCCCATTTATTTTGAGCAGAGGATGTTCCCTGGCATGCTTTAATTTTACTACCAGACCTAATCATGCATGACAAAAAGTGGAATAGGAAAACCTGTTCATACAAAGGGGCGGGGGGAGAGAAAAAGCTTTAAAGAAATAAACAAAAGAGAACAACACAGGAGTATGATTATTGTCCATTTGAAATGTATTTTTATTGATAGTTTGTTGTGGGAGGGAGCAAAATGTTTGCAACACAAGTACACAGGAGGGAGGCAGCCCAGCTTCTCCAGATTATACATTCACTTCCCCTCAGCCTCCCCCTCCTCCTTCACTCCATTCATCCCCCCTCCCCCTGCCTCCTTCAGCCACCATGTCCTTTTGTGACATCACAGGCAGTCCGTTTCCGACAGTAACAGCACAACCTCCCTTAGCCTGACAATGGTGAGGACACTTCAGCATCGATTTATTCATTTATTATTAAGATATTTATAGCTTCATGTATACTGATACCAGGGAGGGGCACACCGTAACACTCTGAGATTTGATCTCCCATTATCTGTTTTTGAATAAAACAAAGGACTCCACAGGAGATGAATACAAAAAAACATTTTATTCAGAAATAAAAGCTGGCTTCTTGAAGCCTTGCAGTCCTCTTTGTTGCTTTCACAGGTGGTCTCTTCCAAAACCTCGCCAGCTTCAGAGACAACCCTGGAAGGAAAGAAACACAGACAATGAGGGGGATGGCTACTATCCAACAGCCTCACCCACCTCCACCAGCATCAGCCCAGCAACTTCATCCCTAACTTCCATTCAAACATTTACGGGTTTCATCTATTCATGAATATCCACCGGTTTGTCACATCCACACACTTACACCCCCACCCCACCCCACCCCACCCCTCGACCGTATCCGAAAGCCCACTCACACACAAACACACGGCCAGCTGACATCCATGAAGAACTCCAGTGGCAACATCCGCCCCTCTCTCGCCCCCCCATTCATTCACATTCGTTCCCCGGCTTCAACCCACAAATATCCACCATCCACTAGGTCAGTCGCTAAACATCACCCAGTTTCAGATGTGAGTATCAGCCACCTTCAAGCCACGATTCCTCTCAGCAAGTAAACTTGCCTCATTATCGCTCCATGATGGCATCCCGCAGCTAGATGATCATCTCCTTGCATTCGCCAATTCGCCTTCTCCAAGTGAAAGAAGACCAGGCAATGCTTTTTGCTTTCCACCTGGCCCACCTTTGTATCCTCTCAGCAGCCATGTGGTTTTGTGATGTCACAGGCAGTCCACAGCCCATAGCTGGGGAGGCCTCATGATCATCATCTCTTCACACACCTCACAATTGTGGGTGTAACTCAGTTGGGATTTATTTGGTTGCTCTTTTAATATTAAAAAGTGTTATAGCCCACCCTTCATGTGTACTTATACTGGGCTGGGGAAGATTGTTCAGCCCAAGGATGGCCTTCCCTTGCGGGCAACGTTCTGGGGACTACATGCCAGAGGGGGGCAGGGCCAGGGGCAAAAAGTAGGCATGGCCAGATGCAAGTGTGGGTGGAGCCACTGTCATGACTTGTCTTTGTACATTCGGCTCCATTCAAGCTATGCAAAAATCAAAGGTTTCTGCACTTTCCCATCTCTCCAGTCCACTTAAGCAACAGGTGTCATCACAGTTCAAGGACACAAAAGCACTTGAGGAGAGTTCGGAGCTGGACCTGTGATGGGCATGGCCTGGGAATATTCCTGAGGGCTGGGCAGAACGTATTGGAGGGCTGCTGAGATTCCCCACATCTCTGGGATAACAAGGCTAACTGAACACTGTGTATGCTCATATATATATAACCAGCCCATTTTGTATGCATGCCTAAGCATGGCGATTGGCTTATGGTATGGAATTTATTTATTTAATTATTTTACCTTAAGTTGTGAGTTTTTTATTGGCTGTCCTATATCACGGGGTCCACCACAAAATTCCCCTAAAACAAATGGTTGGGACCATTTGTTCTTCCAAACTTTGTAGAGCAGCATTTTCTACGCTGCTTTGGAAATTCCACACATTTTTACAAAATAACATGGATAACTGCTTTACAAGATTAATCAGGTCTGTTACAGCCTCAGTGAGTATCTATATATTTTATATAGGTTGTGGCTGCTTGTTTTGAAATGATACATAGGTCTGATTGATTATATATACCTACATTGCTGGCTTTTAAACCAAAGGCTGTAAAGGAGGGATAGAGGTTGGGTGGCTTGGGGGAGGGGGTTTCACCCATGTAGACTGTCTACTGCCTGCTACCATGTAATGTTTTCTGTATAATTCCCATGCTTTTAAACAGAGCTTTGGCATGTAAGGCATCTCATTAAGATTGTATAAACCTACACTGCTGGCTTTAAACAAAATGATGTAATGGGGAGCTGTTATCATTGCAGGTTTTAAAAAGCCTGCATTGGGGAAGTGTTTTAGCTTCCCATCTCACTTATAGTATCACCCTCAATATAATATCTGTTACAGTTCATTGGGAACCTACGTATTTTATTGTTTTCTATTTAAAAGTAATGAACAAAGGAAATTGGGTTCTATAGCAAAATTAAATAAATAAATAGATCCCTGGAACAAATGGTGGGGACCATTTGTCCCTCCCAAACTTTTGTAGAGCTGGCTTGGGAAATATAACTTTCCACATGTGTGGTTTTAAACATATAGCAACGGAGAACTGTTTTAGCACCCCAATGCAGGTTTAAAAAGACTGCCATGGGAAACTGTTTTAGTAACCCATCTGGCTTATAGTATCACCCTGAATATAATATCTGATACAGAGCGTTGGGAACCTATGTATTTTATTTATTGTTTTCTATTTAAAAGTAATGAACAAAGGAATGCTGCCTTAGGATTGGGTATCACTGTATGGCTTTATGGGTTGTGGGGATAAGGGCTGGGGGTTGGGGTAAGGGCTAGGGGGGGAATGGGGGGGAGGCGAGGGGAGGGGAGGGGGAGGAAGGGGGCAGGGGGTCATCAATCATTTTGTCAGGATGTTTTCTGTTTAAACTATAATTCCCAAGCTTTTAAACAGACTTTTAATACATGTTTTCAGATATAAACTTTATTGTTCAACAACTTTAACATCCTTAGTCACCAGAGAATATTTCATCCGTAGTTTCTTGTGTTAGAACAAGACAATTCATACTGTAAGCTGATAAGATAACAACATGGAACACACATTCTCAGTTTTAGAGGATGAAATCTGCCCTCTAAAATTGAGAACTGAAAAAACTTCTATAGCCTCTGTTTCTGATGACACTTTCAACATGTTTTAGAAACATTTGGTCAGTGTGCTTCAGGATCTGATCAACAATTTTAACAGAGTCCTGGGAACGGGCTACCTTTGTAACCAGATTTAATATCTCATTAACAGTTTCTTGTGTTAGAACAAGACAATTCAGGCTGTAAGCTGTTAAGATAACAACATGGGGCACATTTTTAAAGCATATTTTGCCACTAATAAATCGTAACTTCCTAGAAATCTCAGTTTCCCTCCAAAAAAGACACTCATGAGAACTCTGTCCCGGGGCATCTATGATACAGTCAGCACATGACTCCCTCATATGTTGCATTAAACAGTGCTTTAAAATGGCATACACAGTTGTTCTGACAATAGCTTTCATTCCCCCCCCCACATTTTCTTGGTAAAATATTGTCTGTTTCATCCCAAGAATGCTTCTAAGGATGAGATGGGAGGGCTTATTTGATGTCAGATCTGCAGAATCCTAAATAATAATAATAATAATTTAGAAAATCATACACAGACCTTTCTTTGGTTTTATACTACATCATGGAAATAATGACTCCACAAACCTGCATTTTAATGCTTCCTATTGATGCCATTTTCCAAAGAGCTGAAGGTGTTGGCTGTTGACAAACTTCAACAGAGTTTTCAGTTGTTGAAGGACCCTAGAAAATTAAGCACATGCTTTAACATTTTCGCAATCTTTATTTTACACCTCCTCAATCATTTACTTTCCAAATAAAAGCTTACCGGCATTACAGCGTTATCTGTGGCAATCGTGTCCAACATGCTGATCCATCTTTGGTTGACCTCATTCGCTTCCTCTTTTAGCAGTTTAGCTGGTGGAAAACAATCATCTTCATCAGAACTTGTGCTAATATAGCGCTTTCGAGGTTTAGGCTCCTCTACTGCTGGCTGCTTGGTTAATTCCCCTGGACTCTTAGGAGTGCTGGCTGCTTCCATGTCTACTGCTGGCTGATTGGTTAATTCCCCTGGACTCTTAGGAGTGCTGGCTGCTACCATGTTCAAAACTCAGAACAAGCCTGAGCATGCAATACTGGCCGGGGATGTGTTCAAGGCACAGAACATGCCTGGGCATGCAAAATGCCTGCTCTGACCACCCCCCTTTCCTGAGTGGTTCAAAACCTTGGCCTGATGGTTGCCATAGCAACAGTGGGGCCATCTGGAGGGGGAGGGCTGGAATGGACCCCAAAGGGGTCTATTTCCAAAGTGTTGTGGGTGGGGGAGGGTGGGGGGAGGTCAGGGTCATAAATCAACACTCCTAGGTCCACAGACAGGGGTTGGGGTCGGTGATGTCATTTGGAAGGGGTGGGGTTGGGGGAAGGGGTCAGAGGTCAGGGGGCATCATCAATCATTTTGACAGGAGGTGGTCTTTCTATACTACTCACCATCTAGCAAGAATACTGTTCTAAGTAAAGTTGGCTCAAGTTCCACTGTATCTAATACTGATTAGTAGCATGGATTTACTCTGGAATAGACCTTGGTGAACGATCAATTGTAACAAATGCTTGTGCCAACCTCTGTGAAAAAAGCATGAAAGGATAATATGGTACAGATTATCATTTGACACTTGTGCCAGGATGGATTTATCTTTCAAAAGCATTTAAACATATTTTGTATGAAAGAAACTTGTGTTTCTCTGACAGCTCCATACATCATATTGATGTTAAATCATCTGGCACTTTGCCCTTTACAGTCTTCAAAATGTTTCATTTTGCCATTGCAGAAAATTACTCATTTCATTTTCCAGAAAACTACTTTGTGCTAGTTTTATAATGATGATGATCCACTGTAGTTGATGGAAATTGCATTATTATTATATATTATAACAACAAGTGCTTGTATAGTTAAGATTGAGTTCTTGGTTAGGATTCTACCATTCAAAAGGTTGAAAATTCTAAACAGCTTCTCCTGTAAATTAGAAATTGGGCATGGAAAATCTACTTGTGACAGGGTAACAGGGTACAATCCAGCCAAACTTCATGAAGATCTGATAAAATATCCACATTACAGATAGCTCCCCCTCAAAAAAAATGTCCTTTGTCTGTCTTTTGGTTGCGAACGCATGAACCAGTTTAAAGTAAAACAGACCTTTACTTTAGTTTTTCCTACATTTAGAATCTGTTAAAAATTAAAGCATTTGACAAGGATATGTCTTTCCATTAGTCATGTTGTAGGTTTCCAAGATAAAAGTCTTTAAGGATTCCATTTTAAAACTGATACTAGACGCAAATAGACACACATCAAAGAAGGAGGTCTTTGACACTGCCAGTCCATCCTGCAACCTGGGTCTGCTCCCCTGTTCCTTCCCCCCTGTTCCTTCCCCCGTGTTCCACCCGTCTCTCCTTGCTTTTCCTTTGGAAAGGAAAGAAAATGGCATACCACTACATAAGCGGCAATAATGTTGCACTCAGTTGTTTGCCTGTTGCCTGCCTTCCTTCCTGATCACTCACCTATCTCATAGCATGTGGTGGATAAGCACAGTGCATTTTATGGATGTGTTGAGGGAAAAAAACTGATTATGTATAAGTAACAAGCATTTGGGAAAGATGTATCTTTTAAATTTCCACCTGGACACAATGTCCAGCTGAAAGACTAAGGCAAAGAATAGATAAGTGGACATAACATGGAAGATTATACAAAGTATTTATTGTTTACATGTAATGGAACTTGAGGCATTTACCTTGACTTTCAATTTCCAAATTTATGGGAACACAAATGAAAACTGAAAGTGCCTTGGAAAGAATATGCAATAGGAATATGAATTTTATTTACTTATTTGTTTGTTATTTGATTTATATCCCGCCCTTCCTCCCAGCAGGAGCCCAGGGCGGCAAACAAAAGCACTAAAAACACTATAAAACATCATAAAAACAGACCTTAAACTACATTAAAACAAAACTACTTTAAAAACAGTTTTTTAAAAAAGCTTTAAAGACATCTTTAAAAAAGGTTTTAAAACATATTGTTTTTTTTAATAAACTTTTTAAAAAAAAAAAATTAAAAAGCAATTCCAACAAGCTGTATAGGGCTTTGTACACCTAACTTAGAACCTTGAACTTGGCCCGGTAGCAAATGGGCAGCCAGTGCAATTCTTTCAGCAGCAGGGTGACATGTTGGCGATACCCTGCCCCAATGAGCAGTCTCACCGCTGCATTATGCACCAGCTGCAACTTCCGGACCAACCTCAAGGACAGCCCCACATATAAGTGCATTAATGTAATCCAGCCTGGAGGTTACCAGTGCATGGACAACAGTGTCCGGTCTAGAAATGGCTGCAGCTGTCTTACCAGTTGAAGCTGGTAAAAGGCACTCCTAGCCACAAAATTTCTGGTATTATACTAGCATTTTCTGGTATTATACTGGTAAAAGTAATGGGTATCATATCAAACTGCATTTTCATGTAAGCATAATCCTAAAAGCCCATCATCCATATACTCAAGTTCTGTTTTGCTTTTGTTCTTTTTAAAACACAGGCTTTCTAGGGAAGCCACAGTAACCCAGCAGGTTCAATTTTTGATGTGGATATTGTTGTTTGGTTACTCTGAAACCAGTTTATATCTCATTCTGTCTAATTTACTTTCCTCAAGAAATTTATTATTGGTTGCTTGAGGTGTAAACACTTGCACAGGTTTAAGAATGAGGAAATGCATTGGAATGTATATTCAGATACACGTTTTATTGAATAATTGGATAATGTCCATGTCACCTCCCATGTCCCGGGTCTACAATCCTTCCTGCTACTTCATGCCTGAAACAGATGACTCCAAAGACATCTGCCTCAGTTTTGGCCAGTTATCTACTGCGGGTCAGTGTGGGGTTTTGGCAAGAGTTTTGTATTATTTACTGTTTATTATGATCAAAGTATATATTATAGATACTATATTTGATATAGTCCTAAACCTAACCTATCTACGCTATACCCAACCCACAAAAATACCCAAACCCAACACTATCTACCACACAAACGTAGCCCTGTCTAACACTAACAACCCTCAACTCCTTCAATGGTCACTTCTTTCCTTTTGAAACTTTTCACTTTTTAAACCTCCAACTGTCACTTCTTTCCCTTTTTAAACCTTTTGCTCACTCGCTTCCCCGTCCCTTGCAAGCACTCCAGCTAATCACACTCAACATTCTGCTAACTCTAACCTATCTGAATGTACATGAACAGTAACAAACAGTGCTTTCATCACAGTCCACATTTTTGGTTGCACATTCTGATGTGCATTCCAGTTAAGGATGTTAATGGTGATTGTTATCACCTCATTGAGACAGAATTCAAAGGAATACACATAGCAGCACTTCAGAGCAAAGCTGTTTATGTTAATAATGATGTCCAATTAACCGTGGATTTGTGCTTTTTAAACACCAGTGTCGCTGACAGTCGCAAGCATTAGTCAAACCCAACCCAAAGACATACAGGACTTACGGATTCTGACAGAATTTGGTAACAAATCCGAAAAAGCTTAAATTTATCCCCATCTCTAATTCCACTGGACATCTGATTTATGCTCAGTTTCTAGAAGCAATAATATCTGAGGTACTCCATGGTAGGGATCAGTGAGAATTTGATTCAGTTCATATTTCAAGATTTCAGGAATCTATCAGTTTCTCACTTTCTGAAATAATATGAGAACCGAAACACAGCCATCCTTCAAAATTCACACTTACTCAAATTTGGTGATGCAGTTCACCACCCAAATGATGTTTGCAAAAATGCATATATTAGGGGAAACATTAAAAGTGAATATATGAGTGAAAATAACATAAAGAATGGCATTGTATGATGAGAAATGGCTTGCAAAATGTGTACAGTAGTCAAAACTGCCTACAAAAATGTGCTAGGAGAAATTTTTACTAAAATGCTGGAGAATTTTCATGATTTTTTTAAATTGCAAAGTGCTGCAGAACTGTGGAGAACTGAATTTAAAATTAGAAAAATGAAACTGAGAGAACCGAAATTGACAGATCTGTCCATCCATGGTGGTATGGATAAAAGGTAGGTTTCACATATAGGAGCAGGCTTTCCTATTTGGAAAGAAAGGCTGCAGATTTAGGTGTGATATTTAAATTGCGCTTGGGTGTCTAAGAATTGTCAATTACCCAGCAGTCCTGGCAGGTGAAGGATAAGGTGTGCTCTTTGATTTTATTTAAGCCTGTCTACTAATACACAAAGGCACTTCAGCTGTAACCAGCCAGCAATCTATCTTTCTCACTCTTAAGCATACCTAGTTGGACTGATGTCAAGGATTGCAAAGTACATGAAATGCAAAATGGATGTCAGTTAAGGTTTCTTTCATTTTAACAACATGTTATTTGTATATCTTTAAAGTAAACTGAATGGAGGAGGGGGAGGCAAAAAGAAGGCTTGAGTAGAGAATGGAACAGATAAGGAAGTCATCTACAAATTTAGTCAAAATCAAAGGAGCTGGTTGACCATACGAAAAAGGTTATAAATGGCTCACAGGGGGACTGGTCCATTCAAATTCTATTTAGGATTCTTGCTGTACAGAGTTGACTAACAGTAGTCTGATTCTGTTTAATGATAAACAACCATAAATCAGCAATTTAACCTTTTAAACCAAGGGGCTGTTAGCATTGCAGCTGAATGCTGGCAGAAACTGAACTGTAACAGAAATCTGCCTTGCTGGTGGGCCTTTGCAGCTGTGCCAGAGAAGTCCTGGCTCGGCTTCAGTTCCCTTAACAGCATGGCCACACCCTACTCTGCCTTGGCTTCTTTCCAGCCCTACACAGCGCCCACTCTCCCTCCCTCAGGGTAGTACAAGTTTTTACTGGTTGCCATGTGGTGCCAGGGATCATTTTTTAGCTCATTGGCCTTTGTATGCTGACAAATTTTTGGCCTACCCTGTACTGTTCTTTCAATTTGGCTGCTTGGCTTGTTTTAATTTGGCTAATTTGTTTAATTTGAATTTGGCTGTTTCGTTGCACTTGCCGAGTAGTTTAAAACTGTAATTGTTAACTGCTCATTGTGCAGATATGTGCAAGAATTTCATAGGGTGTTCTTGATGAGAACCCTTAGGCACCCTTTATGGTCCAATGTGGGGCCTGAGACTTGCCTTCTGGGCTGGCGAAGCCTGTTGACAGGATAAGGTTCACCTTTGTGGCTAACTTGTAACACCCACTCAAAGGTGAGGTCCTGGGAGGGGGTGGATCAAGAAGGCCTCTCTAACCACCTTTTGGGTTGGGGCTGGTGGAACTCGGGGGGCTTGGACCATCCCTTTTCACATGGCAGGGTGTCCTTGCCTGATTGGTTAAAAATTACATCCTGCACATTCACTCTGTAGATGATCTTTGCATATTCATTCCCTTAAGTGGCTTTATCTAAATAAATGTGGCTCTTGTTCTACCCACACTTCACCTTGTCGTGCCTCTTCATTTCCTGACTGCAGCTGCAATTCCTGTTGAAGGAACACACTTTACCCTTGATACAATCACACTGAGACTCTGGCTTTAAGAAAACAACAAACTGGTATCTATTAAAGGAAAAACAAGTTGATGGGAAAGATCCCTTACACTGGATGATAGATCAACACAGGTTAGATGGATGTCTAGGAAACATGGAGGCTTCTTTCTGTCTAC
Organism: Rhineura floridana; assembly: GCF_030035675.1. NCBI lineage: Eukaryota > Metazoa > Chordata > Lepidosauria > Squamata > Rhineuridae > Rhineura > Rhineura floridana. The sequence goes on along the minus strand of NC_084484.1, from coordinate 117,873,547 downwards.
TTTTTCCCATGCAGACTTCATTGCAAGCTGAGCTGTACCCCAACACTTCCAACAGGGGCAGAAAATGGGTGTCATTGGTTCATGTCAAGCCCAGCATTAAAGCTATGAAGCAACATAAGATCTGAGTATAATGTGGTGGTTGTTTTTAGCTAGTTCTGCAAGTGTTAGTCTTCTTTCTGTACAGTGTAATCAAGTAAATATCTTACATATAAAGCAATACTTTTCTTCAGGTTATTTAATACATACAAATGCTAAAACTTAAAGGTTATGGTTTCCTACTAATATGATTTTTTATATTTTTATATTTTTATATTTGTATTTTCTCTATCACATTTTTATATTTTTATATTTGTATTTTCTCTATCACATTTTTATATTTTTATATTTATATTTTCTCTATCACATTCGTATAGATCTTATTATTATTATTATTATTATTATTATTATTATTATTATTATTTGTATACCACCCCATAGCCAAAGCTCTCTGGGCAGTTTACAACAATTAAAAACATTAAAAACAAATATACAAATTTAAAAAAAACTTAAAAAAAAAAAATTTAAAAACACATGCTAAAATGCCTGGGAGAGGAGGAAAGTCTTGACCTGCTGCCGAAGAGATAACAGTGTTGGCGCCAGGCGCACCTCATCAAAAGAGTCTTTCCATAATTTGGGGGCCACCACTGAGAAAGCCCTCTCCCTTGTTGCCAGACTCCCAGCTTCCCTCGGAGTAGGCACCTGGAGGAGGGCCTTGGATGTTGACCGTAGTGTACAGGTGGGTTCATGTTGGGAGAGGCGTTCCGTCAGGTATTGTGGTCCCAAGCCATGTAAGGCTTTATAGGTTAAAACCAGCACTTTGAATCGAGCTTGGAAACATACAAGCAGCCAATGCAAGCAGGCCACAATCGGTTTTGTATGTTCAAACTGTCTGGTCCCTCTTACCAATCTGGCCGCTGCATTTTGCACAAGTTGCAGTTTCTGAACCGTCTTCAAAGGCAGCCCCACATAGAGTGCATTGCAGTAATCTAACTTGGAGGTTACCAAAGCATGGACAACTGAAGCCAGGTTATCCCTGTCTAGATAGGGGTGTAGCTGGGCCACCAACTGAAGTTGGTAGAAGGCACTCCATGCCACCGAGGCTACCTGAGCCTCAAGTGACAGAGATGGTTCTAGGAGAACCCCTAAGCTATGAACCTGCTCCTTCAGGGGAAGTGCAACCCCATCCAAGACAGGTTGAACATCCACCATCCGGTCAGAAGAACCACCCACTAGCAGCATCTCAGTCTTGTCTGGACTGAGCCTCAGTTTATTATCCCTCATCCAGTCCATTGTCACAGCCAGACACCAGTTCAGCACATTGACAGCCTCACCTGAAGAACATGAAAAGGAGAAATAGAGCTGCATGTCATCAGCATACTGACGGCAGTGCACTCCAAAGCTCTGGATGACCGCACCCAATGGTTTCATTATAAAAGAGAAAGACTTAAGGGGGAAATGTTACAACTTGGTGTGAAATCAGTGTGCGTAGTTTCTGTGTACAATGTGCATCGTTTAAAATTTTTCTCATTTAGGCTTCATATAGTAGGCTTGACTGAGATACCCATCTGAGTGAGCATTATGGCCATGTAAGGATTTAACCTACCAAAACTAACATTCTTTTCGATGCAACACACTATATCCCATGCAAACACTTGATATATAAGACTTTATCCAGCGGACCTGGTCTATGCATGCAGTTGGACTGCCCCATTGTGAGCTATAAAAAGAGAGAGAGATAAGTTCCATGTATTAAACGCATAGCTGTTTCCTGGTCAGAGCAGTACCAAGGGCTTTCTGCACATGTAGAATACTGGTTTCTGGTATTGGGCAAGCTGTTTTATCCTTGTGATTTCACTTTTTCCTCCTTCCATTAAAATCTAATTGAAATTCTAAGTCAGCCTTTCCCAAGTAGGGGGCCACCAGATGTTGTTGGACCACAATTCCCATCTTTCCTGACCATTGGCAATGCTGGCTGAGGCTGATGGGAGTTGTGGTTCAACAACATCTGGTAGCCCACTAGTTGGGAAAGGCTGTTCTAAGTGATTTAGGCTGGTTGACAATATGCGCAGGCACCAACACTGTTATCTTTTCGGCGCCAGGTCAAGACTTTCCTCTTCTCCCAGGCATTTTAGCATGTGTTTTAAATTGTTTTAAATTTTTAAATTGTGTTTTAAATTGTTTTTAAAAGATGTGTTTTTACATTTGTATATTTGTTTTAATGTTTTTAGTTACTGTAAACCACTCAGAGAGCTTCGGCTATGGGGCGGTATATAAGTACAATCAGTCAGTCAGTCAATCAATCAATCAATATAGTCCTATACACACTTACTGAAAGTAAACATCATAGAACTGAAAGAGACTTACTTTTGTATAGCTATTTATAGGATTTCACTGTTACAATTTAGTATATACTGTATTTATTTAGTTATTTTACTCAATACAGAGATTGTTTTGAAGAACCATCTTGTGGCTAACTACATTTTCAAAAATACATGTCAATGTCTTCTAGCCAAGTCCATACTCTTTAAAAAAAAGCCAATAAATGCTGACAATATACTTTCCTTTTTGTTTCTCTTAAACCTGTGTAATTTTAATCTTTAATTCATTTACTGAGCCTTCCTTTTAAATTTACAGTAAAGATATCACATCAGAGGTGATCTTAAATTTGTTGCACAGAAATACGGTTCTGGCAAGATAACATTAAGCATTTTATTTCAAATTAATTTATAATTTTGTAATTGATTGTTATTTTCTGTAGATTTAATCTATCTTCTTACTTCACTATTTTGCAATTGATTATGAATCAAAATGAATTAAAATGCAACTATAAAATATGTTATGTTCTAGCCTAGTAACATTACTAAATCTATGCATGTCTGTTCAGAAATAAGGCCCATGGAATTCAGTGCAACTTGCTTTCAGGAAAGTGTGTATAGGATTGCAGCCTTAGAGACAATAATTCAATATTTCTGTTTCTATTGTTGTTGTTATCAATTAATTTGTCTCTAAGTGACTTACAACACTGCTAAAACACAAATATACACACAAACATCTCTATTTGATATCAAATAATTTGATTAACTTTTCATATTCTCTGGTGTAATACCAATTATTTTAGGATTGCTTCCTTGGAGGCAATAATTCAATATTTTGTATTTTATTTCCATTAAAGTTTCATATTATCTGGTATAATACCATTTAACATTTATTTTAATCATTAATAACAATGTTTTTTAGGTTGCCTTTAACTTGAAGATTTTAGCTTGTCCTACAATATATTGGTTACTGTGCTTGCAAAAGTTTTTTAAAAGAATTGATTTCCTACTTATCAATTCACTGTTAATTTTTCAGTTCACCAGAAAGCTGTATAGCAAATGATAGGAAATCATTTGGTAGCTGTTGCTTCTCTGTTCTGAGAGTTTACTCAAGCATGGTAGCCACCTTAATAATACATAACTGGATCTTAAAATATAAAAGTAGTTTATATTGATTGATTTCAAATACAAATTAAAAAAATATTGCAGTAAGTGAAATATTATTATTAAGCATCACCTGAAATAATTGTCGTTTAAGTCAGTGCCCAAATTCTAATGGTTTCAAGTGGTCTAAGCATACTGAAATATGTGATGTCCAGTTGCTAAAAAGATCAGTGGCTGAAACACAGACCTGTGTGACAATTATTGTTGATTCTTGAAGACAGATCTAGACTCTTGTGTCATACTATGTAATTCATTCCTTATGCTGACCTTCAGCAGATCTTCATCTTTTGTTTCCTTCTATAATAGGCATAAAGCATACTCATCTTGTATAATCAATGCTTTGATGTCATATTTCTCAATGTTTTATTGGTGTTTCTGAGTTTTTAAATAGTTTTTCTCAGATTGTTGATTATAATTGTACATAACTAAATACAGCAAATTAATTTTTCCTAAACTTTCACACAATCTATAAGTCAGAGCATATACCTTTGAAAGCTATGGCCTCATTCCAGAGTAAGAGGTTTAAAAAGAAAGAAAGAAGATTGCCATTAACACTGCCTTTTCTTGGTGATATAATCAAAGTTGACCATTATCTGCATTGGTAGGTTGTGGGGTGTTTTTTTTGTTGCTGCTGCTGTTTTTCAGCAATGCTTAGCATTGCATACAATAGTTATACATTCTTCAGATGATTTGAAATCAGTGGGGATTAATGCACAACTTTATTGGATTATTCCAATCATGATTCTTATAGTTGGATATGTAAATAAAACTACTTGCTTAAAAACTCTCTGCCCCCCTCCCAACAATACTTGTACTTTGTGATGATATAATTGTGCACATGTGTATGTACACACACACACATACATACATACATGTTCCTAGGTTTTGTACTTTTATTACATTCAAGTATGACCAAGAAATGGAAGTCAGGACTATCAAAATGAAAGAGTCATGTTACACAAATTGGGCAGGCTCAGTTCTCAGTGGCACCAGCTACTTTCTATGGAGCCTAATCTAGCTCTGTCCTAAATACACCACCTGTTGCAGTTGTTGCGGTACTGTTGCAGCTGGGGTAAAACTTGCATGGCCTCTGTTGATCCCACAGAGTACAGAGATGCACTTTAGCCCTTCCCTTTGCCTCTGTCCATTACAATGGTGATGTTACTAGTATAAAATGAAATAATGCTTCAGAAAAGTGAACACATCAAGATTGCAAGATATACACTGAGCATTCATTTCAAAATTATTGCATATGACTTGATGAAGCAAAGGACCTGCTCAAAACTTGTGTCTTAAACACAGAATTGTGTCTCTGACAAAGCAGTACAAGTCTGCAATAGCCTTGTCTTGGATGTGGAATCAGCATGATTAGAGTCAGTGAAAATTTCAGGCCCATTCTATGACAATAAATAAATGGAGGTGTCGAGTCTCATTTCGATCACCTTCAGTAATGACCTTGAAGGCATGTAAATGTGAAATTTACTCAATGGGGACTATGTGGCAACCCTACGATTCAACTGTGAAATTAGAGCAGCTTGTCCTTAAATGGAAATTTCACACCTGCTGAACTAGTAGAGTCTATTTGTAAGGACCAGAAACTGTGTAATGCCATCTGTCAAGTTGGTTATACGACATGGTAATGTTTGAATTGCCTTGTTTATGTACTTATGTTTAAACCAATTAATGAGTACTCAAGCAGTCAAATGCTGGTTGTACTATATAATAATAAAATAAATATTTATAAGATTTATTCTTTATTTAATTGTTAATTTTTTTTATCCTGTAGTGCCTCCTGAAGGAGCCCAGGGTGGCAAAACAAACAGAAAAAAATACAAAATGGTTAAAAACATTTAAAAATCCATCCAGACATTTTTTAAAATTCTTGATAACTGTATTTCTGAAAGCCAGTTTCTGGATTCAAGTTGGTAAAAAAAGTATAAAAGACCTTTTATAATATTGTTTGCATAACCTCTGTGGTTTGCCCTAGCACACACAACAAAGTTCTCATTCCCTTGTGTATACTTGAAGATCAATACACCGTTGTTCTTACAGTAAATATCCCAAAGAGCTTTGCAAAATAATCAATTTGAAATTGACAATGTAGGCGCAAACCACACACACAGGGAGAGCTATTAATCATATGCAAAACTGCTCCCCAGGAAGAAATAAGAAAGGGAAAATTTCCTTTTGTCTAAATGTCTAATTTCTTTAAATGCATGCATTTCTGTCCTGCTGAGTATTATATCTGCAAAGTGTTTGTTCACGTAAAGCCATTATCCAATAAAATAAAACACAAATCCCTTGCCAAATGCATATCTCATTTACTTTTTGATCTCCACTATCCTCAGGCATTCTTTTGTTCTGTTTCTGGGTATACACACTTATACGTATAAAACATCATTCCATTCCTTGCATGAAATGTTTCCTTTCTTCTGTAGGGAAGTCACAGAGCCATACAGTCTTCAGCCTGTTACGTCTTCAGATTCATCCCTTTTTCCATTCATCCTCTTTCGCTGTACCTAGGCCCTCATTTCTCAGTCATATACTGGCTACAAGTTAACACTGAATGTGCATCTAATTCAAGGACAACAGTTCATAGTACATCTGACAATTAGCAGCATAAACCCTCATGTGGTGAGCTTGGATTGCTACCATGTGGCGCTTCACTTTCTCTAATGTGTTGTGCTTTTGCTCTATTAAAGGAAATTGCTTCTTCTGAAGTTAGCATTTCAGTTCATCTGAAAATTGAGCAGTGACATACTGTTGGGGCCCTCTCTTTGGAAGCAGCTTGTTTGCTCACTATTGCATAATAAGCTGATCCCATAGAAATAGTGTACACTGTTTAATTCTGCCAAATTATATACTCCTGTGCTCACAGATGTTTTACCATCTTTCTCATTTACATGCAATCCTTGTTTCTATATTGCCACATTCTAAGTAACATGCCAGGTTTTCCCCTTCCTTTTCTTATTCTGCACTAAGCTTGCCCTGGTCCCATGTACCTATGTTTCTTAGCTATTAGTACCATTCCAACCTTTATCTTCTGCATGACATTCCCATTAATGTTTGTGTTTTTCTACTGTGCACTGTGTACTCCTTCCTGCCTATCTTTCTGTTCACCTTCCTCCTGGAGCACTCAATTGCAAATAACTTCAATGACCTAGCTCTTGCCTTTCTGCCATTCTGTTGTCTTTAGAACACTTTTTTTTAGAAGCTTTGGAAACAGAATTGGAAAAAGAAGGGTTACACAATATATTGAAGACAATTTTTGTTGTTCCACTTAGAAATTGATCATAGATGGAGAAAATCAGGAAAAATTCTACTCTCTGTCTGTCTCTCTCTCTCTGTCTCTCTCTCTCTCTCTGTGTGTGTGTGTGTGTGTGTGTGTGTGTGTGAGAGAGAGAGAGAGAGAGAGAGAGAGAGGTGAATCATTTGGCCAAAGTATGGGAAAACACACTTTCTAATGAACACTTATCTGGATAAACCACTGGGCATGATTTTATAGCGAGACATCCCATTGAATATACTGTGTGAGCAAAGAATTTTAACAACTGTTGTGTAAATTCATGACGTTCAATAAACCAGCATGTCAGATGGTCCCAGTCAAGTGTGGCACAATACAGAACTTAAATCTGCTGCTTTTAAGCTGTGAAATACACTGCATAAAATCAGCATGGCTGAACTGCCCATGTATGTGAAGCTCCATTAAGATTAAATAAGGAAATGTGATTATTTAATGTTAATTTCTTTTCCTGCTGTGCAAGAATGGGTGTTGAGTGTAATCTGCATAGTTAGAGTGATTTAATAAAGAGAATAATAGCTTGTAAATTGAATTGCTTTGCATTAGAGAACAGTTAGGTCTAATTTAGCAGTAAAGGTGGATTGTCTAAATGCATTTTTCAATGATAGCTGAAGGGAAGCCAGGGGCAGCGAGCTTTAATTATGACAAATTTCTTCTTCTGCTTTAAAAACTATACATACTTGTGCAAGTATGTATTGCTTATGTTTGCAATTAATACAGTCATAATTGATTAAACATGTTTGATGAAATTAAATGTTTTATTATACTTGGCCCTAATCTTTTTTTTTTTTTAAAGTGCAATGATTGCTAAACAATACACTTGAGGAGTGACGTTATTCAGATCCGAACTAAAGATTGCACTCATATGTTGTAATGGTATCCTTATGGTCCCAGTGACAAGAGAAACATCTTCTTTTCATTAGTTGATTGTGACTGACAGCTAGAAGGGGGAGAGAGCATTTGAACTGTTTTCTGAACACAATTTCCCTGCCCCAGTGTTAGCCCAAGATAATAGGTCTGAGCTAAAAATGCCCCTCCCTTTTCATTTCCCTATTCTCAGACTGTAAAAGTGTGTCATTTCAGTTACTCAGTGATCTTACCAGAAAAGCAGTGATGAGATTGCTCTTTTTAAACAAAACTGCTCTTCCTTCTTTAATAAATATAAATGCTGTATTTATATTTTATTTTATTTTAAAATTTTCTGTCCCACTTTATAGATACACAAGGTAGCTGTCTGCTTTGCATGCAGAAGGTCCTGGGTTCAGTTCCCAACATCTCCATGTAGGGCTGAGACTGTCCTGTGTGAATTCTTGGACAGCCATTTACTGTCAGTATAGACAAACCTGAGCTACTTAGACCAATGGCCAGTTTAAGGCAGCTTCCTATGTTCCTAAAACCGAGCACAATTTACTCCCTCCCCCCAAAAGTATAATAACAACTATATACAACAGATTTAACAATGCCAATAGCACAAGATAAACATCAAAGTAAGCCTGCAAAGGATTAATTAAATTCAACCCTTTTTAAAGTAATATAACAATGGGGCCTGAGTGACTTTGTTTATCAAGGTATTACATAGGTAGTTTTACCACCTGAACCCTTTAGTGGGTGTGCAGGGATGAGGGTTCTTCTTAGGCTTATGTCTCACCTAAGTCAGTCCTGTTATCGGCAAGAGACGACTGGAGTAGACAACCCTAGAAATAGAAATCCTACAGTTAGTCCTTGGGACTGTGTCAGGAAATTTAATAGTAGGATTCCACAATGGAAAATCAAAATATCATTCTTTATTTATACTAAGGTTTGTTCAGACTAGAAATACAAGTAACTGGTCTCAGACATTGCAGAAATTATGCATACATAATCATATAAAGAATCTGGGTTACTCAGTAATAGTTAATATATAAACAGACATATATTGCTGGCCATAGCCAGGGCATGCAATGCTAACAAGCATATCACTTGCTCTATCTTATGTCACATAGTTAAATAGGCACATAGATGGCTTTATCTTATAACCTAATGGTTAAAGAGGCACATAGCATTTAATAACAGCCTTATACACTTCTTATTTGTACAAACAGCCTTATACATTTCTTATTTGTAGAACTTACCTTATACATTTCATTTGCTGACAAATAATACTTTCTTTCGCCTCAGCCAACATGACTGAAACTTTACAAAATATTTTATTTTTGGCCTCAGCTAAAGAGTCTGAAAATTGAATCTACATCACACGTGGGGATATACTATATATATTTCTTACAGTCTTTGCCATGTTAAAAACCTGCCAAAATACAATACAAACTTTTCACTTCAGGAAAAAGAGTGCTCTCACCCTTGTGTGTGGATCTATAAAATGGAGCTATTTGCTGAGCTTCTAAGCAGCAATTGTCAATGTCAGGTAGTGTCTCTGGCACAGTCACTAAGACTGGCCTGTTTGGCACAGTTCCAAAGGACCGGCTTCATAATCTTATCTCCAGTCTCTTAGCAATCTTTGATTCAGCAGTCTTCAGCACAGTCACTAGGACTGGCCTCAAACAGCTCTGTTGTCTCTTTTATAGGAAAATGCTCAAGGCTGCACACAAGAAGGCAGCTTTCCCAAGGCTTGACAAGGCTGGTTCCTGTCAACCCCTAGAGAATATTGGAGAACTCAAGAGGGCAATAAACAAGAAAAACAAAGGGTGGCCTATGACAGTAGGTACCACAACAGAAAAGGCCCTAACTGAGCTGTAACTACCAGTGCCTAGTGTGCCACCATTTCCACTTAAAAATGCCTGACTTTGAAAGATGCTACATCATGATGTAGCATTATTCCAGAGACATGGACAAGGGAAGGCCACCATTTTCACCCCCAACAATGCCTTTGGAATGATGCTATCATGAAACACTGACTTTCCAAGGAAAGGCATTGGGGGGGGACATAAGAAATAAGAACATAAAAAGAGCCTGCTGGATCAAGACAGTGGCCCATTTACTCCAGAATCCTGTTCACACAGAAGCCAACCAGATGTGTGCGGGAAACCCAAAAGCAGGACAAGTGCAAAGAGCACGCTCCCCTCCTGCGATTTCTACCAACTGGTATTCAGAAGCGTACTGCCTCTGTCTATAGGGGTGAACATAGCCATCATAGCTAGTAGCCATTGATGGCTTTATCCTCTATGAGTTTGTCTAATGCTCTTTTAAAACATTCAAGTTAGTGGCCATCACAACCTCTTGTGGAAGTGAATTCCATAGTTTAACTGCATTGTGTGAAGTACTTTATTTTGTCTGTCCTGAATCTTCCAACATTAAGTTCACTGGATGTCCATGAGTTTTTGTGTTAGAAGAAAGGGGGGGAGGAAACCTTTCTCTACCAATGTTTGCCATGCATAATTTTATACACCTCTTACTTATCTTTTCTCTAAACTGAAAAGCCCCAAATGCTGCAGCCTTTCCTCATACAGGAGTTACTCCATCCCCCTGATCATTTTAGTTGTCCTTTTCTGAACCTTTTCCAAGTCTACAATATCCTTTTTTGAGGTAAGGCAAACAGAACTGTACACAGTAGTCCAAATGCAACCACACCATAGATTTAAATAATAGCATTATGATATTGGCAGTTTTAGTTTTAGTACCTTTCCTAATGATCCCTAGCATGGAATTTGCCTTTTTCATAGCTGCCACACACTGGGTTGACATCTTCATCAAGCTCAAGCCCAATGCCAGTGGGTGGCCAGGTTGGACATGGGCCTGAGGGCCCCTGCAACTCAGAAGGGTCCCTCCTAAATATATAGGCTGGGGCTGGGAGGGTGGACCTCCCACTCCATGATCTGTGCCAGCATCTGGTCGTGGGGTGTGATTTATGGTATCTATTTAGATGTATTGCTTACCCTGTCTTCCAAGGTAGAGCTCAAGTCAGGAAATAACATTAAAATTAAAATTCAAGAAGCACTAAATATATTATCATATCAGCTCAGATCAGAGGTTTGCCAGTTGCATTTAATAGCTTTCTCAGCAAACTCAGGACCCATCAAAAGGGGTCTGGGGGACCTGGGAAGATGTTAAATGGTTTGATAGCAAGCTACTTGGCAAAACATATCAGCCATTAGTATGGTACTAGAACCTGGATTGCCTGTACTCTTCAAACCCAAATAATTTCCATATCTACTACTAGCTTCTCTTTTGCTAGCTTGTGCCTTGCACATGTCCTCACATCCTGCTTTTTCTAATCACTTGTGATGGTGGGGCACTGAGCATGTCAGGTCTCAGCCAGGGGATTCCTTATCAGAGGAGACCAGGAATCTCTGGCCTTAGACCCAACCTTGGGTCAGGCTCCAGCTGTAGGTCAGGAGCCAGGGTCCTGCAATGAACCTGAGGGAGGACTGTCTGCACCCAGGGCAAGTTCAGCCTCTGACATCAAGGCTGAATCAGGTCTTAAGCCCAAGAGAGAGGTGTCGCCCCAAACACAAGTTGGAAACCTGGCCTATTTGGAGAAGTGCCCAAGTACAGGCAAGGACTCCTTTGGAGTAAAGGTCTCATTATACGTAAAGTTCTGGCTGAAGGTAGTGTATAGGAGTCAGCTGAAGTTAGGGTTGTGGTTTCAGCAGCTCCAGCTCAAAACCCTCATTGCTAAGCAGGAAAGAGCTGCTGGAACTAGTTCTATGCACCAGCATTGTACTTGGCCTGTTAGCTCATCTCATGGTGATTCTAAGCCTTATCCTGGACTTGCCCTTGCCCTGCGGATGGACTGAACCCTGACCTTGGTCTGCTCTGTTCTTGCCTCTTGCCTAACTCTTTGTTGTGGTTTCTGCTTATTTGGATCCTGACTTTTGACTGGCCCTGGATACTCCTTCGGTTGTTGCCCACACTGGTATTCTTGCTGTTAAGTCTCTTGCTTCCTCAGGAGCCTAGTGAGAACTGAACAGAGCAGCTAGCACTGGTTTCAGGCCTCATATTTTTATTGTAAACTCATGCCATTCATTTACTCCTTGCCTGCTTCAACAAGGCATGCTCATGATATTTTCACTAAACTAAAGCCAGAATTTGTGAGGTCTGAGTCAATGATTATTTTTGTGTGTGTATCTACAGACCGTTTCATTCATTCAAGCCCCAAGCAAAGCCTGGGTAACCTCAGTAAGTGCTTTTAACATCATATTCAAATGCTATATGAAGAGATCATTTTTCTGTATGGAGATCTTGCTAGGATTGTTATGTATATGTAGCTATGTGATTCAGTTAAAAGTTGAACAATATAATAAAGACCTCTATTTTTCCACATCCAACTTGGTATATTGAGTTAGGGTTCTATTACTAACTACGTGGATATCAAACTATAGTTTTGATTTTCTGTGAAATTTCCTTTGGATAAGAAACCAATTTGTAGAAATGTTCAAGAGAAGGAAGAAAATGATACCCTGAACAGTAACTCAGTCAGATAACTCATCAGACCACAATAACTATCACAATTGGTCTGGAATTGATTTTGCTACAAAGAATACTTTGAAATGAAATCATCATTTCAAATGCTTGTATAAATGAGCCCACAAAACCTTTAGTTCAAACAAGCATACAATCTGTAAGAATAGAAACTATTGAAAAATAAACAAATCTCAAATGTTTACACTTTTTCTACTTACACAGAACATAGCTACCAGAATGTATTGCCCTCATTTGCACATAATTCTAAACCAAACCATAGCTTAGCACTAATGAGCCAAAATGCAGGCTCCTAAAGAGAAGATTATGGCTGCTTTGCTCCCCCTCCATCGCTTCACTGCTGTGTGGAGCTAAGCCATGATTTGGCTTAGTGTGTCCTACAAACCTGGACTTATGGTTTGTCTGACTCAAAAAAAAAAATGAACTGTAAGTTCAAGACCAAACCTTGGTTACAATTTGTGTTTTTTCTCGAGATGGCTAAACCTGCATTCAGATGGCATGAATAGAATCATAGAGTTGGAAGGGGCCTATAATGCCATTGAGTCCAACCCCCTGCTAAGTGCAGAAATTCAAAATAAAGCATACCCAACAAGTGCATGTCCAGTTGCCTCTTGAATGCCTCAAGTGTTGGAGAGCCCACCACCTTCCTAGGTAATTGGTTCCATTGCTGTACCAATTTAACAGTTAAGAAGTTTCCCTAATGCTCAGTTGAAATCTGGCTTCCTGTAAATTGAACCCATTATTTAATTAAATATGCTTTTTTATGTGTTACCTGCATAAAGCTGCTGCAGACCAAACAGTACTATGGAATAAGACTCATTGAACATAGTGGGACTTATATTGTACTGCATGCCTTCAGACTGGGGTGGATTATAGATATAAATAAATAAATACATTCTAGATTATGACTGAATGTGTATTTTTTTATTTATTTAACAACATTTATATAACATTTGATTATAAACAGAACCTCTAACTGATTTACAGAAAATAAAGCAAACATTAAAATTGTTGGTACATGTTAATTTACATTCATATATTCCCAGAATATGAATACTGATAGAAAAATGCATAACTTCACATCATAGTGCTTGTCAGTAGACCGCTTACTTGGGATATACTTCTGAGTAAACAAGTATAAGAGCTGGCTGCTAAGGTATATCCAAATAATGGCAGCTTCTATCCCGTTACTGGCACTCAGTTGTACCATTGTCATTGTGTGAAATATCGCTGAAAAAAGCAGATACCTTTTCTTCTGATATACTTTCACAATCAGACCACAATCCCATAGGAAAGAAGGTCCCTGAGAACAGGTCTGTCCTGCCACCATGAATCCAGGGTCACAGTCAACCATATATCATGCAGATCAGTGGAGACCAGCATAGGATGAAATATCCAGATATACATATTCAAGAGATGGATTTGGTTTGAAATATATGTTTCATGTCCTTTTGCTTATAAAACCAATATAATTTTCTTGTGTACTGCTTCTCTTATCACAGAAGTAGGTTTTTCTAAATGGCCTTTAAGAAGATGCACATTCATGTATCTCAAACTACTGTGGAGTAAAACAATTACAGGAGTTCATCTTTTTTGTGAAATCATTCAGATATATCTGCTGTGTTCCATGTCATTTAAATCCCAGATCTGAATATTATGGGTCTCAATCTAACTACTAACGATAATGTTGATTTAACTCTACATTACACTGATTGCACCAGCGCTATTAAAATCCCATCATTAGTACCCATTAGTCTCTTTTGAACAAAGGAGGTATTTTGAAAGGGAAAAATGAGCTCATTTGGCACACCAAAGGCTTGCCAAAAATAACTAAAATTTTATTTAAAGCACATGTGGCAGGGACATCCTATATCTGCATTGAAGTAATTGAATATTTGTGAAATATTTCTGTGTGTGAGAGAGACAGAGAGGCTTGCGAGATAGGCAGTTCCTTGGTGTATTGGAATAGCATGCAGTACAGATGTAAGGGAGATCATGGTGTCACTCAGTAAGGAATCCTGTTGGTATGATTGACACATAAAGCAAGATCTTTTGCCATTCTGATATATTTTCATGTGGAGGGATAGCTCAAAGGCCCACCATTGGAGTTATCCCTCCCTATTGTAATCTGTTAAGGGGATTTTTATTCTAATGAAAGCAATCTGACTTGTGTGCAAATAACTAGCCTTTTCTATTTGATATGCACAGAAATTCAATCAGATGCTTAATTACATCTTAACATGAGTTCCAAACAGCTGGCTAATTCCCTTGTTTCTGATTAAAGAGATTACAAAAATAAAATTTAACATTGCATTTACATACTGCTCTAAAAGAAACATTTGCACATAAGTTTTAGTCATTTAGGAAATCCATGTCTGCTCAGCACTGGGGATCAAAGCTTTTAGCACTTGAATCACTGATTGATAATATGGAGCTTTAGATGGAAATTGTTGGTTCATGGATTTTTGTAGGCATGAGGAATACTAACTGCTTTTAGGCTGTGAAAATAGGGACAAGGCACTTTTCAAAACATGTAATGTGGGTAATAGTTATGGCAAGGAATGCTTGCATGATTCTCTACAGGCGTTCACTTTACTTATTACTGTTCACACACTCCAATATATTGATCATTCTGAATACCTCCCAACGCACAAGTTAATTAGAAGTCTGTCACATACTGAACATGAAGTTTCAGGATTCTGACCTACACTTTAAGAGGTAATGCTCAATGATATATTGTCACTTTACATAATATTCAGAGCACCATTCTTCAGTAACCAAGTGACCAGTGCCATATTGTGGTGAGTAGGAAACCCAATTATTTTATGTATATGCTACCTTATTTATTTATTTATTTATTTATTTATTTATTTATTTATTTATTTATTTATTGTACTTATATACCACCCCATAGCCAAAGCTCTCTGGGCAGTTTACAGTAACTAAAAACATTAAAACAAATATACAAAATTAAAAACACATATTTTAAAAACAATTTAAAACACAATTAAAAATTTAAAACAATTTAAAACACATGCTAAAATGCCTGAGAGAAGAGGAAAGTCTTAACCTGGTGTCGAAAAGATAACCGTGTTGGTGCCAGGCACACCTCGTCAACAAGATCATTCCATAATTTGGGGGTCACCACTGAGAAGGCCCTCTCCCTTGTTGCCAGACTCCCAGCTTCCCTCGGAGGAGGCACCCGGAGGAGGGCCTTTGATCTTGAATGTAGTGTATGGGTGTGTTCGTATCAGGAGAGGCATTTCGTCAGATATTCTGGTCCCAAGCCATGTAAGGCTTTATAGGTCAAAACCAGCACCTTGAATCGAACTCAGAAACATACAGGCAGCCAATGCAAGCGGGCCAGAATCGGTTTTATATGTTCGGACCATCTGGTCCCTCTTACCAATCTGGCCGCTGCATTTTGCATAAGCTGCAGTTTCTGAACCATCTCCAAAGGCAGCCCCACGTAGAGTGCATTGCAGTAATCTAATTTGGAGGTTACCAGAGCATGGACAACTGAAGCCAGGGGTGGGGAGCCATGACATTATAAGGCTAGGCGGCAGATCCTGGAGAGGTGTAGGTGGCAGGCCACGCCAGTTTAGGAGAACAAGGGATAGATGCATTATACATCTGTCCACAACCAGAAGATAACTGGGGGATGTCAGACTCCATCCAACCTTCGACTGCTGTTGTGTAACGCCAGGTCTATAGTTCAGAAAACATTGCTCATCCATGATCTTATCCTGGATGAGAATGCAGACCTGGTGTGTATTACGGAGACCTGGCTGGATGTGCCCAGCAGGTTTCCAATATGCACAGCAGCCAAGGATTGGTAGGTGGGGAGGGGGAGTGGCAGTTATCTATCGGGAGTCCTTGGTTTTCGCCAGACCTCCTCTCCACGAGACCAAGTTTGTTGACTGTATGTACTGGAGGTTGGGACCAAAGGGCAGTTTAGGGATTCTGCTTGTGTACCGCCCACCCCGCTGAATGGCAGACTCCCTGACCTAGGTGCTCGAGGTGGTCTTGGGTGTACGGCTGCTCTCCCCCAACTTATTGGTTTTGGGGGACTTCAACGTGCACGCTGAGACCACTTTCCCTCGGGATTTCATTGAAACCATGACTTCTTGGGAACTGCACCTAAGTAATATAGGCCCCACCCATGTAGCAGGTCATACTATAGACCTTGTGTTTGTCTCGGGAGAGGAGGGAAGTGTTCTGGAAATGGGGGCTGTTTCTTCCAACCCCGTGTCATGGTCAGATCACTATCTGGTGAATATGGATCTCTCAATGCCGCATACCCTCCGCAGGGGACAAGGACCTGTTAGGATGGTCCGCCCCAGACGCCTGATGGAGCCTAAGGGATTCCTGAATGCGCTGGGTGATCTGGAGCTGACTGAAGGACGCTCAGTCGAGACCCTGGTAATGGAGTGGAATAGGGAGATCACTAGGGTAATAGACCGGGTGGCTCCGAAACGTCCTCTCCCCCTGAATAGAACTCAGACTGCACCCTGGTATACACCACGGTTGCGGGATCTGAGACAGGAGGTGAGACGACTAGAACGCCGGTGGCAGAAATCTTGCACTGAAAACGATCGGACACTGGTTAGAGCGGCAATAGCGGCCTACCAGCGGGCAACAAAGGCAGCAAACAGGCAATTCTTTGCTGCCTCTATTCTGTCGGCAGAGTGTTGTCCCAGGAGGTTGTTCCAAGTGGTCCGAAGCCTGGTCGGTCCAGTTGCTCAGGAACCTATGGAGCATTCTAAAGCCTCCTGTGACACTTTGCCAAACACTTTGCCGATAAAATCGAGCGCCTGAAGAGTAGGATTCCGTACGCTGTGGTTACAGGTAGTGGACCAGAGTCTGCCAGTTGCATTCTGGTGTGGTGGGATCGGTTTCAGCCTCTTCTCTCTGAGGAAGTGGACAAGGTGGTCTCTACTGTGAAGCCAACCACGTGCTTGCTTGATCCTTGCCCTTCGTGGCTCATTATGAGCTGCAAAGAGAGACTGGGCAAAGGGATCAAGGCAGTGGTAAATGTGTCCTTGGAAGAGGGTGCAATGCCATCAGCCCTCAAGGAGGCAGTGATAAAGCCCATCTTGAAAAAGTCCTCCTTGGATCCCTAAGAGCTGAACAACTTCTGCCCAGTCTCTAATTTACCATTCTTGGGCAAGGTGATTGAGTGAGTGGTGGCTAAACAGTTACAGACACACTTGGATGAAGCAGATTACTTAGATCCTTTCCAATCGGGCTTCAGGACTGGACACGGAACTGAAACAGCCTTGGTCGCTCTGGTGGATGATATGAGGAGGGCGTTGGATAGGGGAGAATACACATTCCTCATCCTCCTGGATCTCTCAGCGGCTTTCGATACCGTTGACCATGGTATCCTTTTAAACCGCCTGGAGGTATTGGGAATAGGGGGCACTGTTTTACAGTGGTTCCGTTCCTATCTCTCCGGTAGGCATCAACGGGTAGCATTGGAGGATGAGGTTTCAGACCCTTGGCCTCTCAACTGCGGAGTGCCACAGGGTTCTATCCTCTCACCCATGCTATTCAACATCTATATGAAACCGCTGGGAGCCATCATCAGGAGTTTTGGGCTGCAGTGTCACCAATACGCGGATGACACTCAGCTCGATCTCTCATTTAAGTCCTCACCAGAGTTGGCTGTGAATACGTCCAAATGCCTGGAGTCCATAAGTGGATGGATGGGAGAGAACAGACTGAAGCTAAATCCCGACAAGACCGAGGTGTTGCTCGTGGGTGATAAGAGAAGGTTGGGAGATTTAAACTTGGTGCTTAATGGGGTGAAATTACCCCTGAAGGACCAGGTCCGT